>NW_024537563.1:1200000-1509695 GCF_016628075.1 Suillus paluster | reverse complement strand
TTCCGTCATGACACATGATGGCACGATTCAATGATCAGTGCTAGTCATGACCACTGGTCAGACTGCATAATAAGTACGCGCATGTTGCAACAAGACAACACATCGAGTTTGCTTTGATCGGCCATGATGCGGGTGCTAGCAGCAGACATTCGAAGGCCCGACGCGACCTCGAGATGAAATCAAAACGACCAAACACCAATATATCATCCGACGACACGGAACACAGGATGATATGTTGTACCGCGTGTTGCGTGTGCGTAGTTCGCTAAAAGTCAATGCCGTTGCGACTGAAGAAGCTCCGCTTCTTCTTAACGTATTTGGATCTTCATACGTGGGCCAATAACGCTTTGTTTATGTGGGGGTGGATTCATCTCTAGCAGCCCTACAAAGGGTGTAAGCCGAGTTATGTATGAAATTACACACGGGAGAAGTTCCAAGCACATCAATGTAAGCATGCCTCATCAGCATCTTCTGATTGACAACGCTGACACTGACACGTGAAGAACCAGCTGTCTTCTAGTTCCTGTCTGCGCTGCGTAATGGTTTGATTGATATCAATGTAGCTAATGCATAGCTCTTCCCCGGTTTCGACTGAGCGAGAGGTTGTGAACTGCATGGTACGTCCGACGCGAGTCTTCTTGACATTTGGACAACAACCTTCATGGGCCGGCGTGTTGAGTAAGAAGGTATGTTTACCAAGGAAATGGGTTCTTACTGTGATTAAAATAACTTGCGCCCACCCAAACACCCCACCCGAGCATTTCATCTCTGCTGTCTCCATCCCAAATGCCGAAAGCATTCCCCGTGTCACGCGCAAGGAGATTTCGTATCGTAGGAAACATACGGTCTGAGATGTTGTGGGAGCGAATGACACAGAAAAGCGTATACACGTAGATGTGCCACGAGAATGTAAGGCCGCAGGCGGACGTTCGATAGCTCGCTGTTCTGGAGACGAAGAACTTCTGTCCACGGATCTGATGTGGCGATTTTCGAAGAAAATGCGAGATCGGCAAGACGGCAATCGAATACATATCGCTGAACAATAGCTGAGGCAACTGAACGCGAGGTTTCAAGTTCCATGTCTTCCAAATCCATTGCAGCAGGGAAGAAAGACGAGCAGGGGAGGACGCCAGATCCTCGGCATGCGTCCATGCTTCGTCGATGTGGTCTTGCGTGATTTGTAGAGTGGCTGTGGGACCATTTGGCAATATCGGGTCAGGAGAATCGTGGCAAAGACGTCTGCCTTTGACTTTTTTCCGAGTGGCTATCTGTGCCTTCGCAAGAAGAGCATTCGTATCTGCTATCAAGGGGCCTATCATGCCACTTTCCCATGCGATCTTGCATTCATCTGTACAGAACCAGACAGACTCTGAAGCTGCCCTACAACTTCTGATACTCCAAGTCCGTGGATCGCCGATATTTCGAGAAGCGCTTGCTGCATAAGCGAAACACTGGGCACAGACCTCCCTGCGATAGTCTTTGTAGATCACATGCGCAAAAGGAGTTTCACATGCTAAAATGTGGATCCCTTGGGCAATGGGTTGTATAGCAAAGATAGAACGCCCCCCGTACGGTGTGGTCCGCAAGTCGATCATTGGCTGAGTCATTTGTACCAAGGGAGGGCACATCAAGACTCGAGAACATTACATAATGGAATGACTTCCGATTAGATTAGCCGTCACGTGACACACAGTTACTTCTCGCGTATATATCTTACAGCTGTTACTTACACCACCGTGTCGCCCATCATGTCATGCTTGTTACATCCCTTTGGTAGTCTCGAACCGGGACCTGACAATCGCGGGACGTGCTATCATATTGTGCCATTATCTTGGTGCAACCCTGCCACGTCAAGTACTCTAGGTATGATCAACCTCTATGACTCGCAATCAGAGGTCTCAAGGCTCAGGCCAGCAGTGTTGAACTCCATTGGGTATAGTGACCGCCACGCAAAAGCCCATTCATAACTTGATTTCCCTGTCAATGAACTCTCTTTAATCCTTCTTTACGCTCCACTCATCAGCCATGTTACAGGTACCTGACCTGCACGTTTTAGAAAACACGAAGCTCGTCCTTGCGTTTGCAGCTTGTTTTGGGGTAGGAGCCGCCATTCGCGGTTACCTTACATCAGGAAGTAAATATCCCCTCCCACCTTCCCCTACCACTTGGGGGCTTTGGGGGCACGTACTACCCTATCACAGGTATGATTTCACATTTGACATATTCGTTTCTCTAATGTTAATTATGTTACATCGCTCATTAGGTCATATCTTACTGTAGAGAAATGGATTGAAGAGCTTGGGCCCGTGATCAGTTTTCGCTCAGGAACCCGGAGAATCGTGATTATCGGCCGCCAAAAAGTCAGTCTCTCCAGCTGAGTTTTCATACCCAGACTTGATATTTTGTTGCAGGCCGCGATAGATATCTTGGAGAAGCAGGGGCGGGGCGACATCTGATCGTCCTTCTATGTATTCATACTTCAGAAATGCTTAGCGGCGGACAGTCCATCGCCTTTTCACACGCTGGGGAAAAGGTTGCATCATATGCGTAGGTTCGTAGTCTGGGCACTGCGAAATAACTCCTATCTTACCTTTGCAATGTGGGTACAGAGCACTTCATTTGCATCTCGGACCGAGATCACTCGAGCAGCATGAGCTCATACAGTTATCGTACGCAAAAGACATGGTCATGGACATCATCGATGATCCATCCAACTTCCAGAACCACACGTTAACGTAAGCGCTTGCCCAGCGGTTGTGATAACACGCCACTTACAGGGATTCTGAAGTTTTGTCTCATCGGTGATCATGAAAGTTGCATACGGGAAGAACACGCGTACGTTTGCTGGTGATCTCGAACTCAAAGATGCTCGCCAGCGCATAGAGGAATTGGGTAAATCCCAGCGCCCTGGTGCTTACCTGGTGGACTCGATTCCGTGGCTCAGATACATTCCTTGGTATGGCAAAGATTTAAGAGAGGGATTTGAGAGGGGCAGGAAGATCTACACCGCCTCAGCTCAATCGCGTGAAACATCAACTAGTACTTATCGCCTTGTCATTCTTTCCATGATGCCTGACCCCGTTCCACAGCAGAGGAATGAAGACATCGGCCCTTCGTTCGCGAAATACATGCTCGAAACTGAGCATAGTTATCCCTTTACTGAGCTTGAGAGGGCTTGGCTCGTTGGGAGCTTGTTGCTAGCATCCAACACGGTGAGGCGTCTTCTTACTAAGTTGTTTCCCAAGACCTGTTGTTGATATTATGTGCCAGACTGCTGCGGCGTTATGCACGGTGCTCATGGTAGCCGCGCTTTTCCCCGAGGAGCAAGCTAAAGTCCAGGCCGAGTTTGATGCGGTCATCGGAAGGAACCGAGGTAGCTTCATTCCTATCGCAGTCTTGTCGAGTAATGATGTCTCCACCACAGTACCCACTTTCGCTGACGAAAATTCCCTTCCCCTTCTGCGCGCTTTCATCGCTGAGTGTCAAAGATGGAGACCGTCTGCTGCTGAAGGTGGGTATTTTCATGTCTGTTTTGTACCTGCAGTTTACAAGGTTCACACTGTAGGGCTGGCTCATCAAACGACTAAAGACGTGATTTGGGCAAGTAATCTTTGAACAATTTATCGCACTAATGATATTCTAACATCCACGACAGGAAAATTATTGCATTCCTGCCGGGACTACGGTGTTCGGCAACCATTGGTAAGCATCATCTTCCGAAAGTACGAAGGCTCTAATCGGTACTGCTCAGGGCCATCTCTCGAGATCCAGACGTCTTCCCTGACCCTCACGCATTCAAACCTGAGCGCTGGCTGAACGACCAAGGTGGCCTGAGGAAGGACCACAAATTCTATACCTTCGGGTTTGGTCGGCGGTAAGCTTCGTCTCTCAAAATATCTCGTCTTTGACCGTCCGTGTTTCTAGGGTATGCCCCGCCCAACACCTCGTACCCAGGTAAAGATATCCTTCCACGCATATGATCTTTCGAGCTCATTTCGATTGGTACAGATCCGTGTTCATACACTCGCTCCTTGTCCTTTGGGCCTTCCGGATGACTCTGGATCCTACGAAGCCGGCGGATGACATGGGATATATGATCGGGGTGGTGCCAGATATCCAACCATGCACTGTTCAGTTTGAGAGCAGGGTTCCGGAATCGGCGCTCAGGCGTATGATGCAGAAGGATCCCGAGGTTGCGTGAGAAAGCTTGACTCTAGAAATCGCAGTGTCCCATTACAATTTCGGCCTCGTATATTTCTCTGGTGTGCGCAGTGTGTTCAGCTATTCACTGTCGTGTATTTCTCTTTCCCTGGGGGTAAATTGGTCTCCCCTAGCCAGACCCAATAGAATGAAGATAGTCGTTCCTTGTAGGGTAACATTGTCGTTTGTCTTTCTTGACGCTCTAAACCCTCAAATGTCAAACTTCAAACCCAACTTTACTGACGCGATAAGCACAACTGTCGACTCTCGAGTGCAAAGTTGGCTGAGGCACAAGTCTTCGTCGTGTCGCCATTCTTTTTTCAAAAAAAAAAAAGAACAAAGATCCATTTATTGGGCCGAGCCCGATGTTACACATATGGTACGTGCAGTATGTTAGCCACGAGTGTTGAAAATCCTTCGACCTCTGTCTGGTCACCTGCGGCGGCAATGGACAAGGGGGACTATCCATGGCGGTCCATGGCATACCTCTTATAAAAGGACCTCGATCTTCCGAAGTCGGTCCTCTGCGTCAGTGATACTAATTAATAGTAATACAATGGCCGAGTACGACTATGTAGGGTCTTCATCTCGGTGTTTGGCGAGGTAGATAAGTTATCTCGCGGGTGATGAATCCCGATCTCATAGTCAGTAAGGGGACCACTGACCAATGTTAATTTCGAGACTGCGAAGCGCCCATAATAATCAAGCTCTTGGAGTAGATGCTGTAAGTATCATCGTGGACGAAGCTCAATTGATCGAGAAGTACCGCCACGGCAGTTCAACTTCATCGTTTAAGTCTTGTGAATGAACTCGAGAGTTAGCGCCTTCGAATTCCTTACGGAAGGCGTCTTTTGCCAGGACGAGACAGCTAAAATGAAACTTAGGGGCACATGATTGAAGTTATACAAGGCATTTTGATCGTTCTGTTATATAGTAGATACAAGGTCTCTGAACCATTACTACCAATCGTAAATTACTTGGTATCTCAGCTTTCCACGGTAGTCATAGAGATGTCGACGATAAGTAAAAGAGACGGAAAAAAAACAAGGGAAATAGTAAGGGATACAAGGGCATGGTCTGATGAGATATGTGCGGTGAATGAGATCTGAGATGTGGGAGAAATCCAGGGATACAGTGGTGGTTACGAGACAGATACAGATTTTGGATGGCTGGTGCGCCAGCGCGGGTGCCCCCTATTAGTGTTTATGGTATTAGCGCGCTCCGGCACCGAGGTTCATAGCACCCAATATGACCTCCCATGCGAGGTCAAGGCAGTCCCAGAGTTCGGGATCATGCACGCCTAGTGCAACTGCGTTTCTCCACACAGCCGCGATGTTCTGGGCGACGTTGGTAAGTGCACTCATACCAGGGGCAGATGACATCAGGTGCGCGGAAAGCGTGTGGAGTGCAGGCCCGGAGGCAAGTGTGCCTCGGAGTGCTTGTGGTGACGTAAGGGTAGACAAGAAAGAGCCCGGGACAGCCGGAAGGAGTGCGGAGAGCAGTTGAGGTGCTGAATGAGTGTAGAGGAAAGTGTGCAAGGGGCTGAATGCTGCCGGGGCGGGTATAGTGAGAGGAAGTACTGGAAGAGTGACGCTAACAGTAGCGCCATGAGATGAAGCTGATGGGGGGAGGCGGGGGAGGGAAGCGCAATTAGATGCGAGAATAAGCGAATGGGTGGCCACGAGGGTCACATACGGATCGGAAGAGCTGGATGATCTGGAGAGTGCAAGTATGTGTGTGGGGTAGGAAGAGGAGGAGCCAGATGCCCGAATTGGAATGGTTAGACTAGGGGAGTGGTGCAACTGCGAGCGAGGCATGCTCGGAGGCAAGTGAGATGGTGAAAGTGCTGCGATACCAGCCAACATCCTAGATGATATGTTAGATCAGGTTAACCTAGCGATTTGACATGATACTCACTGGTTTGCTTGCAGCTTCAGACCGCGACGGACGTAGTCCATGGGTACTTCTGAGAGTTCAGGTGCGATAGCAGCAATATTTTGTCTAGGAACCTCAGCATATGATGGACGTTGCAGCTTGCGAGGAAGCTGGACATTAGAAGGATAAGACTGTTGTGCAGGGAAAGAAGCCATGGTGGGTGTAGCTGATTCTTCGTAATCCCAGATGGCTTTTGTCTGGATGGGGTGTGCAGCACGGACTTGATACATCGTGGCTAGTGTATGGAGCTGGGAAATATAAAATGAAGTAGTAGAAGGTCGTGATAGTAGCGGTTTTGTGATATCAAATCACTTTGGGAGTTGGAGACAGCGAAAAAAAGATGACATTGTCAAAATGCTTTATATCCCGAGTACTAGTCTCCACTATTTTCAGAACAAGGGATATGTTCGAAATTTGTTTAGAGCTATCTACTCTCTTTGACGCCTTTTTGGTCAATCGTTTGTAGTCCGTTTAGGAAACTCCCTTGATGTCGTGGGCGACTAACCTCGCTTGCCCTCCGCGAGCAACTGATCAGATGTTAACTTTAAGCCAGCGGGCGTCTTTGTAGTCATCACAACCCGCGAAGGACAAGGACGTACCTTGTTCTTACATTGCCACCTCTTTTTGGTCATCCGCGAGTATTCCTCGAGGCTTCTTGCTTCTGTAGACTGTAGGAAGCCGTCATCAAAGCTCTCGTCAACTAACAGCATGTGGGTGGACCCTTACCCACCTAACCTTTTGTGGCATCAAGAACCTGCTCAAACATGGCATACCTTGTTTGCGTGGTCGAGGCAAATTTACGTCGATGATCAGCGTTCCGCTTAGAAAGCTTTGCAATCACACCTACTGGGTGACCTACACCTCGTTTTAGGATCAAAAATTCTCATTTGGCTGATAGCAATCACAGCATGTGGGCAGACCCTGACCAGCTAACCTTTTACGTGGTACCGGGACTCAGAACTTGCTCGAACGTGGTGTACATGGTGAAGGCAAGTTTACGTCGATATACTCGGCGCTCCGATCTGTGGGTCTCCATTCTCGAATGCTCCGCAATCGCACCCACGCCTTTTTACATGCTTCCGGAGCAACATATTGACATCAACCTCCCAGAGACAGATACGACTAGGATGTTTTTGTTTCAAATTGAGCTAGCTCCAGCCGGATAGAAGATAACGCACACGACTCCGCCTCCGCCGCATGCTAACCATCTGACGGTAAATCCATTGCTTGATGGCGTTCTGAAACCCGTGCTGAAATCGTTCTGAATATTGGAAAGGAAGGATCGGGACGAAGCAGGCAGTCTAACCCAAAAACTCACTGCAACATCCCGGCTACCCAGCCCTTGATTGAAATCAGATTGATCCGGGACGTAAAGATACAGAATCTCCGGAAGAATATTTCACACATGAGTAATAAGTACGTTGAATATTTTTTTCCTCGTTCGATGTACGATACCCATTCACTTGCAAGAATGATTCCGTCTTCTTGATTTTTTCAGTGAAACGCATGGCTGGTTGACTCCCTGCTCAAAATCACCAACGGCCTGCGTCTCCCGGGTGAACATCGGAGGCGAACTTGAAAACATAGCAAAAACCTCGACAGCTTTTATACTTTCATCTCCATCGCTACACAGGTCCTCAACACCTCGAATAACAATGAGATAGTCAAACCGTCCTCTGGACAGAGACGCGACGAGGTCACATTTACATTTAGAGATGAAGACTGAAGTGCAGATACTCGTCCCTAATGGCATGGCCAGAACCGCTTTCATAAATAATCTGATGGTCTGATTCGAGTCTACAGGCGAACAATGTCAACGAGAGATGTTCATTGTAGCACCGTCAGCGTTAGGGAGACTAGGACGGTTACAACTACGACGTACTTATCAGCGCGGGCACTTTCTTGGGTTAATTCGCTCGGCAGGGACCAAAGAGGGTCGCGTCATGAATCTGATTGTCTATACATAACTAATCGATAAAGACTAAGTTCTGATTTCAATCACCTCACTGAACTTGTCTACACCCCATCCTACTCAAATAAGTATAGCTTGAAAAACGGGGAGAACTTACCGTTAGGTTGTTTGCCTCCTCCGAGATAGATTCTGTCATTGTCAACCCATATCACCTTTACCTCATGGCTACCGAACTTTCTGTCCGATACGACCTGGACGTAAGGCAGGGACGTTGTCAACTGCTCCCCCGCTTCAGGGGGAAATACCCCCACTTCCTTGTCGATTTTTGGGATTTCGATAGTGGATGACTCTGTCACTACTCGTCCCAGACTCTGCCGGCGCTTAACAGCGAGGGGGCTGAAGTCCATCATATGTAACCTACATGGCTCCATCGCATCCGGGTTAGCACTAGTTGTCGTGTCAACCGCAGGCAATGCCAGAAAACTCGACTCCCGGTAACGTTAAATCTATAGTGATACTTGAAAATACGAGCATTTAAAGGGCCCCAACAGTCCCATTGCATGATCCCTGAAAAGGAGTCCGGATCGAAGAAAATCCTGGTGGAAATGACTCACCCCATGACAATGGATAGTAGTCGATATGTAGGGTCCGAGGTCCACATTGTTTGTTGGGCTGGCATCGGTGATTGGGAGCCATCTGCGGTATCCTCCATCGGAAAAACGGACTCTATGGACAGCACTGATGTAGGTAACAAGAATCATGCCAGCAATTGCGGCGCCCAGGATATATCCTCAATTGCTTCAGGTTCAATTGATTGTTGACAATCACCAATCTATCGTTTCCGTAGTCTCCCCTAGCCAGCCCTATATAGACGAAGGAGGATAGTCGTTCCTTCTAATATCGTTGCTGAGGAAATAAGGTTTGATTAGGTCGTGTTCACCGCTGATATCAATATATGTTGAGTATAATAGTCACTGAGAATACTCTAAATCAAGTGTCAGGTATCAAGTCTTTCAACTATTTCCGACCAGGGCTTACATTGGATGTTGGTGAGTGCTGCCAGTCCCAAATCTACAACCACCATGTGGGCTTGAATGAAGAGCTGCCTGCAGCACCAACCGGAAAGTAGATCCGGAGTACGATATATCTTCCCCACCTACTGAGCGTCGTCTTTGTACTCCCTGTTACAATACGTTCGCGCTCATGCCGTCGGAGCAGCCTCGACAGGAATAGTGTCTGTCCAGTAGCTTTGGGATGTACACGATCTCAATCGAGGGCTCCAAGGTCAACACGGAATTGCTCGTCACCTGTGTGAGGAGGATTATCACTGACCTGCAAGATGGCAATTAGAATTTGCGTTGGGTCCAAAAGCACGTCCATTATTCTGTTCCCGTTGGGAACTGAATGCGGTAATGGAGACAAATGACGGTCGATTTTTGGCTTCGGTAATACTGAAAAGATCACGACGGAGTTCATATATATATGAGTCCCACGTGCAGAGATGGCCATTGGCGAGGGATTCCGAGTCTGCATAGCAATCGACGTCGTCTGCTACAGAGAGTTTTCCGAACATAGGAGTGCGTTTGTCGAAATATGTGTTAGCAACGGGGAGCAGTTGTTGGCACCAAGTTCAACAATGTACTGAAGCTCGGAGGATGTCATGTACGCCTGGCAGAATGCCTTACATAGTAAGACATTTTCAGTACTATAATCTAGGACATTGACGTCAATCGGTAGCTCAGAGGTACAACGAAGAATGTCTCGGTAAGGAAGGAAGGTGATGTGAGAGTGGAGGTCCTCACTGAGAGACAGGAATTCTGACTGATATTTCCGTCTCAGATCCTGTCCACTAGTAATTAACTGGGTATTTGCAGTTTCGAAGTGCAAGCGAGTGTGCAGCGAGAAAGTGCCACAGGGGCTGAAGCTGAAGATGGGGATGACGCTAATTGCTTCTCTCGAAAGAATCACCGTCCTGTTTTGGGTGTGACAGTTCGGCGAACGCCGTCCCAGGCATGCTGACTTAAGCACGGACGGTCTCTTGTCGGTTGCCAGATGCGCTCGGAAAGTGAGTATAGCGTTTGCAATGCTGACGTGCCCGTCCCCCAGATCCCATTGCTTGCTGCCAAGCACGTCGCGGAGCATGTGCTTGCCTCCATCATCGACGACACAGTGCTCCAGCGCCCACAGCCCAACCCCTTCAGCTCACTCGTCACTCTCTCGAACGGTTCCAGCTCGGGTGCAGACCCGAGCACCCCTGATGCACTAGCACCGGACGGCGGACTCAACGACACCAGCTCTCTTGCCGTCGTCTTTGGTGTGTCAGCTTTCGTCGTTCTCATCGGAACATATCCCTGGTGGAGATCCTGCATTGCGCAGGCCTTCCTCAGCAACGGTGACAAAAGAGGCATCAACAACGTCCCTAGCTTCGTGAAGATGAACACTGTCAACACTTCTGGATCACGTCCCATCTCAGATGGTGACGAGGCATTCTGGAGCGCTGAAGCCGGTACTCATGACCAAACACCAAGCATGTCTCAGCCCAGCAAAACTCAAGGCAGCCCTCGGAGCAGCAGTCTATCAGTCTCCTCTGACGAGCAGTCCCTTCCCTTCCCACTGCGATTCAGGCAGGATGGAGGGCCATCAGTTCAATACCTCCGCATGTAAGTTTTAATGTGTCGTTCGCCTGGTTCCTCGCGACACTCATTATGGTACCGCAGCTACAGCATGACTGCAAAAGTGCTGAAGCAGCACTGCATCGAGTTCAACCTCTCTCAGACAGGCAACAAGACCGTGCTAGTCGAACGACTGGAGGCATTCAGCCACAATCCTGACTCATGGAACAGGTACGTGACTTTTTTCACTCAATTCAACTGGGAGCTGAACTGTTACTGGAGCGCCCACCCAGGTGCCCACAGGTCTCATAAGGGACCTCGAGTGAAGAGGCCCACGGACAAGCCTAGGACAAGCCGTACCAAAAAGTCTACACAGCGTCGTGCACAACTCGTTCCAGGCGCCAACACTATCAACGGAACCACGACCATCACTGATCGATCAAAAGATGCACGCACCTCAGCCGAGGTTGCCGCACTGCTGCCGTGGGTGAGCTGCTGTTTCTTTCCTCCTCTTTTTTGATTTATCTCTGTCGTGTTGGACTGGTTGAACGTTGGCCTCACAGGCCAAGATGATCTGCATGGAGTATCCATACCAGACAACAGACGGCATGGCTCCAGTTGCCGATGCTGAACCTAGTCATTATCCTATGGGTGGGATGCCTACTGGTACAAGTGCGCACTCTGCCAGCTACATCAATGAGGTGAGCTTGCTCGGTGCTGTGTCTCCCACTTACTATGATATGACATGCTGACAGGTGGATAGTTGCAGGACACCATCATCCAAAATGCAAGCACGAGGCTTATCAGCCTCGTGCAAGATGCCCTCCTTCAACCGGGTGCTGCTGCATCCCCGCATATACTAGGTGCCGAGGAACACAGGGCAGTAGCTCCTCGCTCCACTGATGCCATCACGTCAGGACACAGCATGGTGAGAGAAGCCCCAACACCAGCGAAGCCCGACACAAACAAGGCTCGAGTGCTCAAGCTCGGAGATGGCACTACGCTACAACTGGATGACGGCGATATTCCTGATCCCCCTGCCATCAGCTTCGCAAATGATATCTCAAGCCTCAACGAGATGTGGGATGACCACACTGAGCACTGGCGGGGTATATCAATCATTGTCATCCAGGGCCACCCAATTGCAATCGAGCACTGGCCTGTACTCTATCGCTACGGCAGAGACCAGCAGTGGAAGGGGACGAAGAATAAGTGGACAGACTGGCGTGTGGGTGCAAAATTGAGTTGTTCCACTGCATCTGACTGACCTTCCTCTTCTCTGGGCATCCAGGACATCGTCGAGTGCTATCGTCAGAGCAGCCCAGAGGAGTTCTGGGCCAAATTCAGTGTTGATGGAGAACATGCGACCTTTACCACTATCGTTCAGAAGCTGCGTGATGCACGCAAGGCGGCCCACTCCCGCATCGTGCAACAGGCACATGAGGAGTTTGGTCCTGCATTCGATGCTCATTTTACTTACCGGAGGGGAGGCAGAGAGTATGTCATGACCAAGCCATCCGCTATTGCAAAAAGGTACACCGAGTTGACAGGCAAAGGTTTGGTGTGAAGGTGTTATAGATAGGATTTTTCTTTTGCGCAGTACAAATTTTACGAGAATGGGAACCAGTAATACGAGTATCAGTGCCTAATGGTCAACAGACATGCAACTTGTTGCCATGACTCAGCCGGCGGCCCACCAAAGTTGAACTAACACCACATTTTACTCAGTCCAAGCCCTGACAACAAAGTTTTCTATCAACCTATGGCTGCGACGGTTGACTCCATGCAATGTTTTCCTGGTTTATGCGGGGTGCTTTCAGGGTCTGCTACTGGCCTCGAGATAGATGAAATTGAAGAGGATGTTGCAGCGGAACAAGAAACTATAATTGAGCCCGGCGCTGGTCTGAAAACGGCGAATACTGGGTCAATTGATACTCCTGATTTTGTTAAATTGCAGATGACGCTCATGGAGGCTTCCAAGGGTGTCACAGATGGCACGGATGCTGAATACAAAAGGTGGATGCTTTTCAGCAACTCACCTGACGGGTCACTTATGCTCTTTGCAGGTTAATGAATTCATGTGTCTCATTTGCTATCAGGATCCGCCTTCTGGGGCCGGATGAGGAATTCTTCAGCAAGAGACCACGGGCTGATGCTCCTTTGGTAATTGTAGCCTGGATTATGAACGCGTGAGTGCCGCTTGGAGCCGATCTGTCGTTCTGATGCTGACATTTCATGGAAGCTGCGACTCCATTAATCTTGACGGCACCACAAAGCTGTGTTCCCAGGAACGGGGGACATATGGACATGCTCAGAAAATGCGAGCCTCAATGACCTATGGCTTCGGTAAGCTGAAGGGTCTCGGAAACATGCCATGGCATGAATCCGATGTTGGTGCCACCATGGTTGGCAACCCCTCAATCTCGGTTGAAGTTTCATCTTTCATGTGTTCGCTGCGGAGACGCAAGGTAGTGCTTTGTGATTTTGGCTGATTTGAGGCTGATCAAACTGTGCTAGGTTCAAGCTGGTGAAGTTGCAAACAGTGCTCGTGCTATAACATCGGTGAGTCACGTTGAATATTTTAATATTTCACTGGTGAAAATTTTACAACTCCTGCAGGAGATATTACTCAAATTGTACCACCACAACCGCCTTCCTGAGAACTGGACTGTCCAGCCGTATCAACCTGGCGAGCGAAAACCTGCAGGAGGCTCTCGTACTTCTGACAGCCTGGACAACTGGGGTGGTGGGCGGGTCCGAAGGCTTCTGCATGCTGCATATACAGTGGCATTCTTATGTATGTTGCGGTTTGATGAGGTCCTCAAGATACAGGTTCATGATCTTCGTGTGGCAAACAATCAGGTTGTGTTGTACCTCCCCTTTCGCAAGACCCACCAAAATGGAGGTCTGTGTTCAATCTGTATTTAAATTGCGAGCTGTGATTGAGATATATGATTTTAGATATTAAACCCTTTCATCTCTGGACCCTCTCATCTAATGAAGCCCATCTCTGTCCTACGAGAGCACTTGCCGCTTGGTTTGATGAGTCCCAGATAACGACGGGCTATGTTTTCCGAAAAATGGCATCTGGTGACCGGATAGCAGTGGCAAATAACCCTATGGTGTGTAATTAATGTGTACCTCGATGAAAACAGCTAAAGGTGCCCTTCTAGTCTTCAGAACAGTTCTTAGAGCTGTTTCGAAACAACCTTCTCGACATAAATATTGACCCTGCTCCTTATGGCACTCACTCGTTTCGTCGGGGGGGCTGCCAATATTTGCATATAGAAAGGCGGTGGCCCTTGAGAAGGATTTGTGAGTGGGGCGGGTGGAGCACTGAATTCACCAACATGACAATAGTCAAGTATCTTATCTCCTCGAATGATGACCCTGCAGAGCCAAGGGACCATTTTTTCAACCCCAACCAGCGCCCAGCTGTCAAGTGTCCGCAGTGTGGCCGATGCTGCTTATGTGCTTGATTGCAGTAGGGCAAAGGGTATGAACCTTGACATCACAATAGTAGCCTCGCTTCCTGTTGTACCCGAGACCAAACCAATAGTAGTAGTTCATAATACAGACGAGGTTTGCTGGGCTTCCTGCCGCGATGAAAAGGTACTGTCAGAGAGATTCAGAGTGGAATGCTTGACGCACGCAATACTGATGCTTTTATCTCCATCAGCCTCACCTAGTGCTGTCGCATTGTCTCGAACTGATTCTACAAAGACCATACTCCATGTCGCATCTACCACAGACACCAAAATGAATATGATTTCAGTATTAAGCCGAAGAGCCGCTCGCACCAAAATACCAACGAAAGTATTACATCCCAAGCTCACAATAAACCGCGCTCAAGATCAAGAACCTACAATCCCTCGCCATACTTCCCCATCACCCCCCTCAATGCCGCCTCATTCCCAAACCTCGGTTCAAAACACGCAGCAAACGGCTTAGGATGCACAATAACACCATCCACAAAACCCGACTCATCAATTGGGTTCTCAGGGTCCTGCGTGATCTTGAAAGACCACAAGAGGAGCGCAGCGTTAATGAAGATCGAGCGGTTTGCTATATGTTGTCCTGGGCAGATTCTGCATGTTGCACGTCACATTTTAGTATGTAGGCAACTGGGTTTAATATCAGGGACAAGTACCTGCGTCCAAAACCGAATGAAGGGAACTTGAGGTCGTCCCGGATTTTGCCGTCGGTGTTGAGCCACCTCTGAGGATCGAACTGGTCAGGGTTGGGGTAGACGCTTGGGTCACGGGAGATTGCCCTGTTGAAAGGTGATCAGTACAATATCGCATAGAATGGATGTTAGTCGTACCAGTGGTTGCCAAAGACGATAGCACCTTCTGGGATACACGTATTCTTCTGCTCAGGCAGTTAGAACAAAAAAACATGACAGAGCACTGAAAAACGTATGTATGGGATATCAGTCAGCGCACGGTGTGTGAATCCGAGAGTCGTCATGGGTCTCCAGCGAAGACACTCCAGCATGAACGCTTCAATCTGCGGGAGGGAGTTGTAGTCGTCGAATGTGGGAGCTGTAACAAAGTTGAGATTTCACTCAGATGAATAACGATATTCGACTTACCTCTGTCACGACTAATGACGACGTCCAGTTCTTCTTGCACTTTCTCCTGAGCCTTGGGATAGCATGCAGAAGCCATGACGACAACCATAATCGCAACAGCAGTCGTGTCCGAACCGACGCCAAAGAGCGACCCAGCAAGATAAGCCATTTCTTCGTCCGAGAGCTTGTGCGAAGACTGGTTCTCAAGAAGATAGCGAGCAAACGAGGGACCAGCTTGCTGGTCGCCTATGAAGAACAGTCAGGTACTGATGAGGAAAGAAGTGGAACCAACCAACCAATTCTCTCAAAACACGATCAAGCTGGTCATGGAAGAGCTGACTCTCTTCCCTTCTCCACTGCTCCAACTCGGTTCCATATCCCGGAACGTATTTTAATATCGGGTAGCGCTCTACCAGTAATGCACCAGGTCGCATGAGCATCTGGAAGCGCTTGAGCATTTTCTGGATGACGATGATCTCGGGGGGTCGACTTGCCATACGTGACACGCAAGATGACTGGAGGCGGTGTAGCTTGAGTTGAATGCATAAGTGATCATAAAACAACACATTGAGTGCAACATACCGATTCGCAGCTGCTTGGTGTCCTTTAGGGTTATTAAGGATATCGAGGATGACATTACGGGCAGCATTCATCTGGATTGGCACATAGGATTCTGCAGCTTTCGCTTGAAGGTGAGTATGAGCCGCTCTGAATCACATAATTTCAGTAAAATAGGTCGTTAAGAGGAGATCTCAACCCAACCTGCGAAGTCTGTGGAACTGCTCTCCTGCGGGTGCAAGGATCAAATGCAGCCCGCGCGACAATATCTCTCCTGCCGCAACTGCACGAGGACGGTCGGCTAGTAGACTACCTTCTTTCTCCATTATATCGACAGATTCCTGTGCAGGTGAGTATGTACTTGGTGACCAGTATTGGAACCATCTTACCTGGTATCTGCCAATGATGACCATGATCTTAGGCCCGATCCGAAGCGAGATGATGGG
This sequence comes from Suillus paluster, assembly GCF_016628075.1. Taxonomy (NCBI): domain Eukaryota; kingdom Fungi; phylum Basidiomycota; class Agaricomycetes; order Boletales; family Suillaceae; genus Suillus; species Suillus paluster. Next base: position 1,493,459 of record NW_024537563.1, on the reverse strand, counting down.
TCCATAGGTATTGATCCATTCTGCAAACTGCTGAGATTGACTATGATGTGTTTCCCGTTAGTGTCCACATAGAGTTTCGTATTTTATGTACTCACTTAGTTCTTGGCAGAGGAGTTCCGAATAGCCAATTTCCAGGAGGACCAGGAGGAAGAGGCAGGCGTGACTTTGAGCGTATCTTAGCGCGGAGGAGCTTGTCGGCGAGAATGACAGCGACTAATGCTCCTAGGGCCTTGAACCCAAATGTCAAGTCGAACATCCTCTAATAGTTTATAAGGGCAAATACAGTAAAACTTAGTACAAGAGAGAGGACGGAGGAATGAAAGGTACTGACCGCATGGTGCAGCAGCTGAGTTTTATGTCGGACGAGGCTGACAAGGCGCTTGACGCTGACCAGTGCTGATGGGAGACCAAGCCTATTCAAGGGTGATGGACTGACGGTTAGTGCGGCTTTGGGACAGCTCAGCCAGTTGTCATGAGACGCAACTCGTATGACAAATTGACAAATATCGATGTCCTGATCCACCGCGGCGTTCGCAGTGGAGATATCCAACTTGCTGGAACAATTGAAACTTCTGGTCAATTGAGGCGCATCCAGTATATGTGATGGACACAAAGCTTCGGACGAGATACAAGTACAGTATGTCAAGATTTGTATCAAAGAGTGAGATCAATCAATTCACGATCATCATCATCACCTGTGAGATCAATTATAACACCGTCTGCGGGCACTGCTTCATCTTCATCTTGTGTGAGGTCGATGACGCTCGCAGAAGAGGCAGCAGCTGCGGAGGCCGCACCTGCAGATGACCCATGGACCACGCATGATGTCGACAGTGAATTAGTCTATCCATTTGTCAGCGTGAATGATGATGGTGTTGTTGATAGACATACCTCAATTTGGGGATCACCTGAAGACGACAGGAACATGGTCCGCACCCAGCAGTCATAGATTTGGTCAGCGAGCCATACTCGAACATACTTATGTGAGTCATCCTGACAGCCTTCAGCTGACCCCTCAAGCAGCCGGAGTGTGGCTTGCTTCAGCGTATCAGTGGGTACATCACTGTTGTGCCCCAAAAATCCTGCAAGTGCCTTCTTCGGGCGTGATGCACGGCTGAGAAAGACAGCCCTCGTGCAGCCCGAGCCAAGCTCGATCTGCATCTTGTCAGTATATGTTCAGATAGAGCAACACGGTCCACAGACCTCATTGCTCATAGGCGAATTATTCGCAAGGTCCTCCAGAAGCTCGTGCAAGATGGCAACAGGCCAAATGGTAGTGCGGAAAGTGCCGAGAAGCTTCTTTGAGTCCCAGCCCAGGAGCTGCTGAATAAGAGACGCAAGTGAAGTGAGGTTAGGTGGGGCCGGGGTTCGCAGTTTGGGCAGCTCAGTGAGTGGAGTTACTGTGGGGCGTGCATATAAATTAATGATGCCCGGATTAGGGAAGGAATCAGAGAGTGAGCGAGCGAGGGCTGGATGCAATCGGCCCATCTTTCCAGTTGGATCACTCGCAAGGTGATATTCAGCGATGTTCCGCCATTGCTGGAGGGACCGGTCCTGGTTGCCACCGTGCATAGCACTGCATAGCATACTATTGTCCATGCAGCGGGCCAGACCAAGTGCGGTCTCACGTCCGCACCCTGGAAGACCATTCTGAGACAGATGTCAGTGAGAATCAATGTTCGCAGAATGGCGGCTGAAGGCTTACCTTATCATAATCACCCCCACAGCAAATAGCAATGGTAATGAAAGCGTCACCAGTAAGAGAAGGGTCAACTTGCTCCCGGATGGTGCCGATGGTATATATCTTGATGGTGTCGGACAAAAATGTCGAGCTAAGGCAGGAGGACAGGGTCAGGAGGACACAGATGTGGAAGAAAGGCAGCACCTACTTTCGAAGGACGGTTTGGGCACCAAACACGAAGATATCACAGTCATCTGTCATGACCGCATTGATGACGCCAGCCCTATTCATCAAGGCCAGCTGCGCCTCAGCTTCCCCCGCAGCCTGGATACCAGGCTTGAATAATAAGGATAGAGGTGGCGAAATTAAACGCACCGTAATCCACTGAGTGTTGAAAGCATCCAGGATGCGCTGTGTTGGCTTCACCATCCAGTGTTCATTTGAAGACACCCTATGTCCTCGTTTAACACCAGGCCGCTGGTCACCGTCATAGCAGAAGATAAGCTGCAGTGGATACCGGGCAAGTCGGGCAAGTCGGAATAGAAATGTTCGAAGGGCGGGATTCTGCCCAGTCTGAGCATGTGCTCGGTGCCACTTGCCTTGTTGGCACTGTTCGAACCATCCGCTGGATCGTAGTAGACATTTAGTGTCAAATGTGGACATGGCCGCTGATATCCAAATGCTAACCTTGCATCAACCCCCACCACATAGGGCAGGTGAGGGGCGGGTCCTATGTAGCGGCCCTGGAGGGCAAGAGAGATGACAGGTACCATTTTTGCAGCAGGCTCGAGTAACTGTAAAGCGACTGAGGTTTGAAATCCGGCAAGCGGCAGGTGCACATACCTCCCACAGGCCGTTTATACCCATGATGACAAGTAAACCCTCTAGTTTATTGCTGCGCGCTGGTGTATCTGAGCTAGTACCCAGATGTGCACAGGAACAAGTTAGCGTGCTGCCCCTAAACAATGCGCATTTGTTTACCTATGTTTGCCTTCAAAGGAGGGATGCGGTGTTTGGTCGCAATGAGCAACAAGAATGCGGCTGGTGACTGAAATATGGTGGGGGAATACGGTGATTTCAGCGTCTTGCAAGAACAGTGTGTTTTGTAATCTAGCGCCTGTACTAATAGTCACTTAAACGCATGAAAAGATGAATGTGTCCCTTAGCGAGTGCTAGTCAGACGTAGTTGAGCTGTTTACACCAGCGCTGGGGGTTCATGGACGGTTGAGGGTGAGATGTTGGGAGGACAACAGCGAGTTTTGATAATATAGCACCTGTACTAACAGTCACTTAGACACATGAAAAGATGAATGTGTCACTTACCTCTCGAGCACGCAGTTGTCTATGCCTGGGGCCGTCCCATGCTAGTAGATGCTAAACCAGCAAGCACCACATTTGATATATCAGACGTGGGATCGTCTTTAGCGCGCGTGCAACCGTCTTTAGCACACCAGGATGGTCTTTTTCTTTGCAGGATGGTGGATATGAGCGTGGGTACCTTGGTTTTTGCAGGGAATCCTGCACGTCCACTAGAGGTTTCTTGGGCGAAAAAAGACCCTCCCAAATGGCGTGACATCACGGACCCATCCTCGGAACCGCATGACACCTCCGCAAACTCAATGCGGGCGCAGTAGTAGCTTGATGCCGGCAATGGAGCAAGGCCTGGATTCCTGCATGTACTAGTCAGCACACATCTTCAATTCCAAACCATCTCTCAAACCGTCTCTCATTTTGAGGACTTGCGCTCCCATTCGAGATTCCACACTCCTTCCAGATCCAAACCAAACTCCATGCCCTCGGTGAGTGGACTACCCAGACCTATATACTTCCTCCGCACTTCTCGAGTGCAGACGCCCGTGACGTGAGGGCCGCATCACTGCGATGAACCAGAAAAGAGACGTTTGGCAGCGTCGGGACGACATCGTGCCCAACTCCCCGCTCCTCGTTGAATTCGCATGCCTTCCAGCTTCTAGCTGAGGGGTGTCGGGTGTCTCGTCCAGCGCCGATCGGAGACGATTTGTCAAACTTACGACAGTGACGATCGGTCACTGTCCGTCACTTCGTGACCGTCCGTGACTGGACCGTGGTTTTTCGTGTCGGCAGCTATACATCCTGCCAGTAACTAGTTCTCAAATGATCATTCTCATCTAAACATCTAGCTCTATCGAACATGGACGACGCTGACGGCCTTGATGATCTACACATACGACTGCCTTCATCGCTCCGCACACCCTCTACGTTGAAATACGCACCAGCGCACCGTACACAGCGGGCGCGACTGGCGCGCGCACTAAGCGGAAGGCTAGATAGGGTGGGTGTTCTTGGAGGAGATGACTGGGGACATACTGGGTGCGTCGCCTTGTTTGATAGGTCTTGATCGTCGTCCAACCCTGATGGTTGGCGATTGGATTGGATGGTGAATTGCTTTTCATTCATTTTTGGCCGGGTTTCGGAGGTCATGGCTGTTCTTCTGATTGTTGTTGTATTATACAGCTGCGTCAACGCGGTGAGCTGGGCACAGGATGGAGAGCTGTTGATTAGCAGCGGGGACGATACCAAGTGCGTACGCTCAATTTATTGACCCGGATGGCTGACTTGAATGTGTTCTTGAATACAGGATTAGAGTCTGGCGAATGGATTCGTCAGGTTCTGCTCGTCCGGACGCACCTAGCTCTGGTTCAATAAGTTTGACCTCCGAGGCTGAGAAATCATCGAACGCTGCAAGTTGGGAAGAGTACCCGTTCGCGTGCCAGTCAGTGATCAGCACAGGTCACACGCAGAATGTTTTCAATGCGCAGATGCTTCCGTTCTCTACGAGGATGTAAGTCCTCACTGCTTTCACTTTTTACGTGACGTTAATCATATTGGCAGCGCGACTGTCTCCGGAGACCGCCAAGTCCGCGTGTTCGACGTGGGTGAGGCAGTCGGGCAGTCCCTGACAGGCAGCGAAATGCACTATACCACGCGGGAGTCATGTTTTCGCGTGCTGCGCTGTCACACTGGGCGCACGAAGCGCATTATCACGGAGGACAGTCCTGATCTGTTCCTTACCGTAGCCGAGGCAGCTATGAATTTTACTTGGGTTTCACATGTTTTATTGACTGCATACTCAGGATGGCCAAGTGCGTCAACATGATCTGCGTACATCACATTCGTGCACGTCAGGCGCGTGTCCTGCACCGCTTGTGACGCTTCCGCACGAGCTCTCGACGATCGCTCTCTCGCCGCTCACACCGTATCAGTTTGTTGTGGGCGGTGAGTCGCCATATGTGCGTTGTTAGTCTTCTGATGTTTTATCCTCTCTGTCATACTTGATACCCGGAGAAATATTGGTGTAGTGTTTTTATGGTCCAATTTATGTCCATTGGGGTAAACTACCCTGTGTCGGACTGGGCGTAGTAGTTATCCTATCTCATCTGCGATTTTCTTTGATCGGCCTCGTGGTGTTCATGATTCTTGGATTGTTCTCACAATTGCAATCCTCAGGCGCACTTGTTCGACCGCCGGCATGCGGGGCGTTACTTGCGTGCAGAATGGGGCGTACCACCTGATGCAGATAGTGCAACAACATGCGTCAGGAGGTTTGGGCGCCGCTCGCGTGCAAAGGGAGAAAGAAAGGGGTATGAGCATGTCACAGGCGCGCGGATGTCAGCTTGGAATGGGCACGAGGTATGTTGATAAATTTGCCTTGGATTATGGAAGGTTGGCTGAACGTAAGGGACAGGTGCTATTGTGTATGTCCATTAACTTGACAGTGTGAAGTGAGCGTTGACTTAGCCGATCATAGCGTATAACTCGGACGGGGTGTTTCTTTATTCGACACGAGACGAGCCTGAAATTTTACAAGACAAGCGACCGCACTCGATCCTCACGCCTAATCCGAAGCGGAGACGGCTCGGCACGACGAAGTCGCCGTCTTCGCGTAGCGAGCCTTTGACTGGCCCGGATGTGGATATGATCGTCGAGGACCGACTGGAATCATTCCTGGCAGACGATGCCTATGCAATGGACGATGCTGATGATGAGTCGCAAGATGATGAAGAAGACGACGAGGAAGATGATGACGAAGACGAGGAAGACGCGGCCGAGGATGATCGCATGTTCACCCCTGAAGATGCGGACGCACACCAGGCTGTACCCGTGGTATATCCACGGATGCGGTTTACTGGGCACTGCAATGTCGAAACAGTCAAAGACGGTGCGATCCGGTCGATGTAATTATATTGATCGATGCTAAAGTTCGCTTGCAGTAAATTTCTTGGGGCCTCATGACGAGTTCGTGACTTCAGGGTCAGATGATGGCAACTTCTTCGTCTGGCGGAAGTCAACTGGCGAACTTGTGGACATCCTCGAAGGCGACCAGCATGTGGTTAATGTGATCGAAAGCCACCCACACTTACCTCTTATTGCTGTCAGCGGCATCGACACGACGGTCAAGGTGCGCATCCCGAACACATTCTCTTATGCACTATTTCATTTCTCGCAGTTGTTCGCTCCTGCTCGTGGAGTGCCGTCATTCTCGAGGTGGAACGAGGCCGAAACGATTAAGAAGAATAATGCGCGTGCAGCGCGGACGGGGTTGAGTGGCAGTGCGGAGCTGCAATTCGCGCATCTCATCCTGAACTACGAACAAGCACTGCGGGGAATCCGAGGTGATGAAGAGGATGATTCAGAGGTGCAGCTGACGCAGTGTATGAATCAATGAAGGATTTCTATCTGTTGTATAGTATACAGTACCTACGAGTAATCTTTGTTTCGGACGCGGTACTAGCATATCACACGATTGGGGTCAGATCGTGGCTCGTCCATTGATAAGTTTCTGCAACATACGGCCTTGAGCGTAGCCTTACTACAACTCAAGATACGGCCATTATCGTATGGCATCTCTATCAAGTGAAAGTATTGTTCATTTCCTGGCTTTTCGTCGCTCTAGGGTTTCAGATGACATTGAATTGATGTTTGAGTCGCGTGTGGAGTCAACTCCTTGTTTTACTCACTGCCGCCGTGGCACACCACACAAATCGAACGGTGCACTGGCCTCGTCACTCTACTTCGCAGGACCTTCTCAAAACTAGGTCAATGGTATAACTGCGAACCTCTAGCTCATTTGTCTTTTTCCTCGTTATGTAAGTTCAATTGTCTTGCGCCCTGCACCCGAGAGGTTTCCAAGTGCTGACCTTTTGCTTCTCTGTGCTTCTACCTTGCCCCCTTTGTGGACGTTTATCTTGCTTTCAGTGTTGCTCTGCTATCATCCCTCTGTGTGATTTGAGCATTCGTTTGCATTCGTTTTTGCTGAGCTCTTCGGCCTATCTGCCGTCAAACTGCAAGGAGACGTCCTTTTTCGCCCGTTCAAAACAACAACACGTCACGTCTTTGCTTCCACCAACCCGTCTCCACCCACATCTCAAGCGCTTCAACGCCGACATTCTGAAAACTAATCATGCATTCTTCTCACAACAGATCGAGGCGCAAGCGTGTCAAAATTGACGACGTCGAGGACGACGGACTGCCACTTCTCCATGTCTCACGGGCTGAAGATACCCAGTCTGACGCTTATTCTCGCTCTCGTCTCCATTCTCATCAACAAACAGACTCCTACGTTCCTTCCTCATCCCGAACTTCCTTTAGTATGAGTTGGGAAGGCTCTTCTTCACACTCTGACTCAGCAGTTGACCGTTTTCACCCCCGTTCGTCTGATGTTCACCATCGTGGTGGCAGAGATAGTTACGACACCCACGATGATGATTCATGGTCCGTGCGTCCTAAACATGACTGGCACCACCAGACTGGTAGGGAATGGGCAACGAATCAAGGCTCTCCAGAGCAACAAAATTGGGGAGCGTCTACTTCATATACCGATAGAGGTCGTAGCCACGGATGGCAACCCGACGACCGACGGGCCAAGGATGATCGGGGGGATAATCACCATCATCCTAACAATGACAACATCCACAACAACCGCCGTCGTAATAATCGAAAGTTTCAGCAACGAGACAATGGTTGGGATACTCGCAGAGACAGGCAGCCTCGGACACAGGATATGCAAGAGGATCCATCTACGAAGGATGAACGGTCCTGGGAGCCTGGCCCTGGATGGCAAGCGCGTGCCCCAGACCAAGGGGGCAAGCATAATCGCAATCGGAATAACGGGAACAAGAATAAAAACAAGAAAAATCAGAATAAAATTCGCCTTCGGATGGAGAAGGAGAAAGATAAGGAGCGGGAGAAAGTGCGTCGACATGATGACGATGACGATGACCTGAACAAGTACTTTTCGTTCATACTGTGCTATCTGTCGCATTTTAATCTCGTTTTGTTTACAGCTGGCAAAGACGGGAATTCCATCCTTTGCCGCCCAAACCTGTCCGGACCTCCCCTGTTAAACAGAGAACGGTACCCTCCAGATCACCGTCACCTGCTGTGTCACGATCGCGCTCGCGCTCTCCTGATTCTTACTACTCCCATATCTCTTCGCGAGGTCGTTCGCACTCAAGATCGTTGTCTCCAAGATCGCAGCAACATAGCTATAGTCCAGCCCGACGCCGTGGCCGGACACCTATTGACAGGGGAAGAACCGACCGAGAGGCCAAAAGTTGGAAGTCATGGTCTCCTGGGTCATCTCATCATAGCTGGACCATGCGTAGAGGGCGTCGACACAGCCTTTCGTCGGCCTCGTCTGTAAGCCGGAGTAGAAGCAGAAGTTCAAGCCGCAGTATGGATGACCGGCCCAGAGCCAAGCATCGTCTACCTCCCGCCACCTCTATCAATGACATATCACTGTCCATATCACAAACCACTCTCCAACAACAACGTGGCGGTGTCCCCCCGCCTTCAAGGGACTCTGAATTGCGGCCCAATGGAAAAACGAAAACAAATGGAAAACAGGCTAATGTGAGCATACTCATTTCGACCCCGGATAGACGCTGATGATTTTTCAGCGACGTCGACATCTCTCGCCGGAAAATGAGCGTTATGCCGCCGAGCAAATGCCTCCTCCAGCTAAAGTCCCACGAACGTCTACAAAACATCCCTTCGACGATTCTCCCATCAGCCAACCGCCATCATCCGCGTCCGGTCGGGCTGATTTTGATTCTCCTAGAATCCGAAAGACCTCGAAGGCAGGATTTAGGCCCATTGGGGAACCCAGTTCAACAGTGAAATTGTTTTTCCCACGTGACGAAGAGGACGATGAATCTGGTCCCGCTCCTCAACATAAGTCACCCGTGTCCCCTCAGATTCAGTCAGAGGTACCTGCGAAGCGTTCTCGCGATGAAGGCACAACCGATAGAGATGAAGATTTCCGCGGAAGTGTCCTGTCGAGGTCTTTGCCGTCCCAACAAGTCCCTGGTCTGCGCGAGACCGTCCCAAAGATCAAATCTCTGGCCCCCCAGCCTATGCAGGTTCCGCCTTCATCTGTCCGTGACGCGCTGAAAGTTTCACTTGTGCCGAAGCCAGCAGGCAGTGGTGATGTTTCCATCAGTCCTATGCAGCAGTCGCATACAGTGGAGCCAGAGGCAGAGGGTACACCACGACCATCCTCGCCGTCCGCAACGACTTGCAAGGACCTCTATGCCATTGTCTCCCAGGTTGGCGAAGGCACGTTTGGCAAGGTATATAAGGCTCGCAATGTCATCACCAATGTCCACGTGGCGCTCAAGCGAATTCGCATGGAAGCAGAAAAGGATGGCTTCCCAGTTACTGCCATGCGGGAGATCAAGCTACTGCAGTCCTTGCGACATCAGAATGTCGTCCGCCTTTACGAGATGATGGTATCAAACGGTAAGTACTTTGAGAACTATTGCCACCTCAGCGTACTGATGGCTTCTTCTAGGATCTGTGTATATGGTGTTCGAGTACATGGACCATGACCTTACGGGGGTTTTGTCTCAGACGCAGTTCTCGTTTTCAGAGGCCAATCTGAAGTCCCTTTGCAGCCAAATGCTTGCTGGGCTGGCATATCTGCATCACAAAGGCGTCATCCACCGTGATATTAAGGGTTCCAACATTCTTATCAACAACCGAGGGGAGCTGAAACTTGCCGACTTTGGTCTGGCACGCTTTTACCAGAAGCGCCGACGAAGTGATTATACCAATCGTGTCATCACTCTATGGTATCGACCACCTGAGTTGCTCTTTGGGGCTACGGTATATGGGCCTGAAGTGGATATGTGGAGTGCAGGGTATGCTTCGCTTGTACCTTTCTGCATTGCCTCCTACTGACAGCGGCGTTCAGCTGCATCATGCTAGAGCTTTTCACCAAGAAGCCAGTATTCCAGGGGAATGATGAAATCCATCAGTTGGACGTGATCTACCGTATTCTTGGAACTCCTTCTACTGAGCGATGGTCAGGGCTCACCGCACTGCCATGGTATGAGCTGGTGAAGCCAAAGGATGTGATCCATGGTCATTTCCGCGACCTATTCTCCCGGTGCGTCCGTGGAGCTTCAATCATGTCACATCCGAAGAGCTCACTTTACTCTCAGATGGTTGTCGCCCGCAGCCCTCGACCTGGCAGAGCGGCTTCTTTCTTACGATCCGACGCAGAGAGTCACTGCTGTCGAGGCTCTTGAAGCTCCCTACTTCAAAGAAGAGCAACCTCCACCTCAGTTGCCCGTTGAGTATGTTGTCTTCCTTTTTTTGTGCCGTTCGAGATCCTCAATGCCCCTTTCTTTTTCTTTCTTTTTCGAAACAGCCTATCCACTCTAGAAGGCGAATGGCATGAACTGGAGACCAAACGGGAGCGAGCGAAGAAGCGTCGTAAACTAGAAAATGGGCTCTTGTAGCATGTCTCATCGGTATGGTTGATTATAATGTACTGGACACTGTATGCATGGCACCAACTACACATCGTAGCGTACAAGAATTGCAACTCTTTTTATGCTGTAGCCGCCACTTGTTGGATGAGACCCTTTTGAGCCAGGTGTTGCACAATAGTCTCCACCTGCCAATCAAATCAGCTCGAGGAGTGTCTGAGGCAATTCCGGGAACGTACATTTGCTGCTGTCATGCGAATTTGCATATCCCACCGCTTGGTGAACGGAGCACCAGTGTCCTCATTCGTTTGCTCTACGTCACCAAGGCCACCTGCTTTGCCTTGAGCGTCATCTTCCTCTCCTCCTGCATCGAACCAGATGAGCTTATCGACTTGATCGATCGACCCTTTCAGACGTCCTTGCTCTATCATTTTTCGTGCCATTGTCTCTGCAGCTCCAGGTGCTAAATCTAGAAGAGCACCAAGACCTCTAAAAGTGATGTTGTTGTAAATTTTTGAGCTCGCCAGTAGGTTGTGTTCCATAACCGCTCGATCAAGAACGGTTGATGGTCCTCTGCGAGTACTTGTCGACGGCCCGGCAGAGTCATCATCGTCAATAGTCGAGGCAAGCTGATCATTGGAAGAAATGGCAATCTTTGCTAATTGATGTGGACGAAGGCGTGCCTCAAAGGTTCTGATTTCAGCTGGGCGGAGGATGTGGTCAAGGAACATTTTGGAAAGGATGTTGTATGTGGGCAAGTCAGCCGAACGCTCGTCTCTGTACAGAGAAGCAAGTACGCGCGATCGGTTTGGACCGGCTGGGGCTAAGACCGCACAAGTCACAGCAGCGGACCTAGTATTGTCAGTAGGATATAATTATCACTAGATGTTACCTACAGGATCTCCTTTCTCTCTTCTTCATCAATCTCGGCGAGCCAGCTCAGCTCGTGATAGCGCATTGCGGCCTCGAGGAATTTGCGTGCATAGTCACTGATTCTGGCTTGGCAGAGCTTGAACTGAAGTTGTGTCTCTCGGTCGGATGTCGAGTTGGAAAGGGAAGCGGCGCGATTGTAGTAAGTCTCCGCCTGAACAGAGTCCTCATCCTCTAGGAGCAGCCTGACTATGCGAATATTCACACGGAACTTTTCCTCGTCTGGAAGCGACCTACCACAGGCTCACGGATGAGAGGTGTAAGGAAACTATACTTAGATGGGCGAGGCTCACCGAGAAGAGATGCCCATCAGGACACGGGCGGCTTCGCTCCATTCCTCTTCTGTCTCTAATAGATCTGCAAGTTGAAAGCGTAAAGAGTTAACCTGTGAAACATCTTATCGGACTGCATCTTTAGGGGCAATAATTATGCAAACACACCTGCTCTTCATAACTTACGATTCGTGGCTGGAGAGTGGCGAGGGTTTCTTCTACGACGCGTTTCCGCAGGTTGTGATCTGATATGCTTCCGGTACCGAGATTTCTGACGAGTTCAGAAAGGACTTGTCTTCCAACGACGATGCCTACATCCTGAACGACCGTTTCCAATAACGTATGAAGATCAGGAGCTATGCAAGACTGATCTTGACGAGCAAGGATCTCGGACACCAGAGAGAGATAAGCTGGTGCTTTGTCCTTCTGGTTGAGAGCTGCGAATTGAGCCAGTCTGGAATCCATTATAGTAGTTGCTTGTCAAAGACGTGGTTATTGCTCAAAACCATAAAAGGAAATAATCTGCTGTGTCAGGTACTTCAAGCAAGCGGCGGCATTGAGCTGCATCACGACCGGGTATTGATCATGATGTAGAACAGCCATGTCGATTTCAGTCCTTCATATTCCCTGGCAGGACATAATCAGGGAATTTTTACTCGGTTCATGTTTTACCAGGTTACTAACCGTGTACGGTGTGGAGAAAAGTCATTTGGAGGAATGGTATGAATGCACCCAAACGACTGGCTACTCTGTGAACATACTCTTACTAACTCTCACTGTCTTATAATGCATCTGAACGACGTCAGCTTATATGGGATCGCAATTGACACGGTCGCCGTGACGATTTACACAGTCTTTGTGTGATCCAATCCCTGGCTGTTCACTCAGGTCCCGCTGAGAACTTATCCTCGTGTTCCTCCCATAGCCTCGTGCTACGTGCAGCATACTTATAGTATACTCATTTTCGCTGTTGTATTTATTCACGTTCCTCCCGCAGGTCTCTCCGCTGCTAGCCAGCGATTTGAACTCCAGCCAGCTTAACTACTTCAGAGAGCCATCGGTCTCCTGTGATTAATAGCTTGTGTTCAGTGTCGCACATTTTTCTGGACACCAGAACAATGTCTCACTTTAATGGCCACCCCTACCATACCATGCCAACTATTCATCCTTCTCGTAATAATCACCCACTCCCCCTCAGCCCACCGGAGACTGATCAAGAATCATTCCACGCTCAACTGCCACCCGCTTGTTTTGCTGCTGGTGCAGAGCTGGAACAGTTAGCACATTCTACTTCTGGTTTGCCTGAGCGTCCCAGAATAGTGTCTCGCAGAACATCCACTCTGTCATACCAGAACTCGGGAGTGCGAGATGGCCGCGAGCGAACCCTTTCACGCGGCTCAAAGTCCCTGATCGTTGTGCTTCCTCCACCAGACTTTCCCCTGGACCATAGTCAGCTAGGCAGTGTGCTATCAATGGGACCTCGTCATCGTTTGTCTCAGGGTATCCTCATGCCCCTGTTCCCTACGGTTAGTCGTTTTAATTACCGAGGAACGAGTGTTCTAACTTTGAGATCAGATGTACGGGCAGCTCACTGCAATCGCGCGGGAGTTCAATTTTCCCAGCACCGTGGGCTTGTGTCTCTACCACCATATCACTGACAATGGTATCACCGTGACGCCGCGCATCTCTGACGATGCTTGGCAATACCTATGGGGGCATCTCATTGAGTCGCGTTCGTCTTCGGGTGGCTCTCAACTACCCATTGGTGGTCGCATAGAATTTGACATTGACTTCAATAAAGCTCGCTGGTTCGATGCCTGGCTTTCCGGCACACTACGTGACGACACCATAGTTCCTGCTCCGCAGTCTCATGCATCTATACACCACTTGCGTGGAGATAGTAAGAATACGTTTGCAGAGGAGCACATTGCGAATGAAGACCGCTGGGATAATCAGACCACTCGGTCGAACTCAAGACCTGCAACTATCCGTCACGCGCCCAAAAAACTGTCTCTCGTCGACCGGCTAGACTCTACTGCGCTCCAAGCTTCGTACAAAGCATCGCAGGCCACTTCTCCACCTGCAAATCGTGTTGCACATCAACTCTCTCCCATCCCACAGTCTGCAGCTCCGCCGGCGTCGAAAGCCGAGCTTCATCGGCGCGTTAATTCTTGGAGGGCGAGTGCATTCTTGGATCCTGCGTCGATGACGGAGTCCTACCAGCCTGTCCCTGATGCTACATTGGGCGCTGGGGCGATTGAGGCTATGGATGAGTACCCCTTGGAGGCGGAGGTCGAAGAGCCTCTAAATTTGGCAGACTTTGCCTGGTCCGTCACGTCCGCCGGGCCACCGAGTCCACCTTTGGATTCTCCAGCATCTCACTACCGTCTTCCTTCTGTTCATCTCGACCGTCGCATGTTGGAATCCGCACCTTTGACCCCAAGCACAGCAACTAGCTGGGGACCTCCGGATGATGATCGGCTTTCGGACGTGTCGAGTATCGATCGTCTACCTTCGCCTGACATTGGTAGACGTATGCTCGAGAGCGCACCCCTGACCCCCGCAACGGCTACTAGCTGGGGGCCAGCCGACGATTGGCAGTCAGATGTATCCAGCGTCGATCGCTTGCCATCCCCAGATATTGCTCACCGAGTGGTGGAAGATGCTTTAGTGAGTCATGTATCAATGCCAGGGGAGTCATACAGTCCATGGGTGGGCATGTCTGCTTCATCTTCGTCATGGTTCGATGTTACGAAAGTGGCGACACTTCCATCAACTACTTCTTATAATCCGTGGGCTGGAATGCCATGGGTCCAGGTTTGGCCTTGGTCCGAACTCGACAGTACACAGTCTGGGGACTCCTATAGCTCCTGGGCTATTGTGCCTGCCATCCGGGCATGGCCTTGGTTCGATATTCGTGCCTCCGAAGAGAAGAAAGACCCAGAGTTGGAGCGCAGCACCTCTTTAAATCCCTGGGCTGGTATGCCCTGGTTTAACGTTGGGCCGTGGCATGACGTTAACGGCGCACAAGCTAGCAATTCCGTGGTCATTTCTCTCAGTAGATCAGGAGGGTTGAAACCTGCATATCCTAGTCTAGACATCTGTGAGTTGTCAATGTTCGTGACTAACGAGTCACTGCTAACTTTTTGACAGATCCCGCTGCTTACCCTTATTTCGATATTTATCCCGCGTTTGCAGAAGACGTCGGACAGAACAGCAGCGCTGGAGGTTACCCTATATTTGAAATTTGTGAGCTGTCATCTTAGTCAAATTTAGGGTGATGCTCAGCTTGAACACTAGATCCTGTCGTTTACCCTTATTTTAACCTATATCCTTCGATTGCCTGCTCAACTATTTCTTCTCCCGAAAAGCCGGCTGCCTCTCAGCCACCAAAAACCGTCATCGTTGAACTTGAACCAACTTACCCCCTATTTAACCTTTGTGAGTAGTCGTCGCGTCACGCTTCTGGTCTGGGCTGATCATTTCCAGATCCGCCTCTTTACCCGTATAATCTCAATTCGATCTATCCGGCTCCGACCGTCAAATTATCTTTATCTGTGCTACTTCCAAGTACCTATCCGTGGTTGATTATTTGTGAGATACTTGCGCCCTTTCTTAAACGGGAGTCTAACGTGTACTAGATTCGCCCGTTTACCCTCATGTGAACCCATATTCGCAAGCCAGTGCCGAAGTGACCAGAACCGAGGAAGCAAAAGACGAGATCGCGCAGCCGGTCCAGGTGAAACTTCAGCCGCAATATCCCATTCTTGATATATGTATGTGGAGCAAGCACGTTAGGATTATCTGGCTTGGAGCTTATTTTTCCCAGATCCAGCAGGATATCCATGGAACCTGTATAAAGTATATCCCCCGATCAAAGTCGAGGATACCTCTGAAATCACAGTCCGCTTGTCGTCGCGCTACCCATGGCTAGACATCTGTGAGTTATCCAGTATTTTTCGCTATGCGCCACACTAACTGGTGCCTTAGATCCCTCTGTTTACCCTTTTATAGAGCCATACTCGATGCAGAGCAGGATATGCGAAAGCC
Organism: Suillus paluster; assembly: GCF_016628075.1. Lineage (NCBI taxonomy): Eukaryota > Fungi > Basidiomycota > Agaricomycetes > Boletales > Suillaceae > Suillus > Suillus paluster. The sequence goes on along the minus strand of NW_024537563.1, from coordinate 1,477,773 downwards.
CTAGCAGCAGATCTCAGACTTCCTTCAAGTCGGAATGTGTAAAAGTCACCCTGGATAGGTATTACCCGTCATTCGATTTATGTGAGACTTCGCCTCTGACCCGAGTCTCTGGTGCTGAACATTTTTTTTCTAGATCCCATGACATATCCGCACTTTGACCTGTATCCTGCCTCGCCAAACATCAAGTCCGGAGGTTCGCAACAAGAGCAGGGGATCGACTCCACCAAGGTAAAGCAGAAGACTTTAATTCGGTGAACAGTTACTCAGAATCGTGTGCTGCGTGCAGATCATCACCGATAGCGTATCAGTTGACCTTGCAGGCACTTATCCATACGTTTTCCCTTGTAAGTTGGCTCAAGTCGGAGTGAAAGAGTTACCGATACTTATTTTGCTTCACGAAGATCCTCCCGCTTATCCTCACTTCGACTTGTATCCGCGTGTTCAGATACATGCGTCCCGTGATAGTGAGGACATGACCGACAATAAGTCCTTCGTTTCGAGTAGCACGTACCCTTTCCTGGTTATTTGTGAGTCTACGTTTTTTCTTCTTACTCGTCTTCTCACAGAGCACGTAGATTCTCCTGTGTATCCTCACTTCGATTTGTATCCCGCGCAAGCGGCAGAACCAGCAAGTCGGGAGGAAGACACGGCGAACGGCAAGTTCTTCATTTCGAGGAGCACGTACCCCTTCTTGGCCATTTGTGAGTTCTACATTCTATTTTCTTCTTACTCCCTCCTCACAGAGCACCTAGACCCTCCTGTATATCCTCACTTCGATCTGTATACCGCGCGGGCGGCAGAACCAGCTAGTCAGAAAGAGTCTTTCGAGGACATGACCAACGGCAAATTCTTCGTTTCGAGTAGCACGTACCCCTTCCTGGCCATTTGTAGGTTCTACTTTCTATTTTCCTTACTCGTCATCTCACAGCACCCAGATCCTCCTGTGTACCCTCACTTCGATCTGTATCCCGCGCGCGCGGCAGAACTAGCGAGTCAGGAGGAGCACCTGACAGTCAGCAAGTCCTCCGTTTCGAGTAGCACGTACCCCTTCCTGGTCGTTTGTGAGTTCTACGTTTTGTTTTTCTTACTCGACTTCTTACCGAGCACATAGATCCTCTTGTATATCCTCACTTCAATCTGTATCCCACGCGGGCAGCAGAACTAGCGAGGCGGGAGGAGTCTTTGGACATGACCGACGGCAAATTATCCGTTTCGAGTAGCTCGTACCCCTTCCTGACCATTTGTGAGTTCTACTTTCTGTTTTCCTTACTCGTCGTCTCACAGCACCCAGATCCTCCTGTGTACCCTCACTTTGATCTGTATCCCACGCGCGCGGCAGAACCAGTGAGCCTGGAGGAGTCTTTGGAGAACATGACCGACGGCAAATTATCCGTTTCGGCGTACCCCTTCCTGGTCATTTGTGAGTTCTACATCCTGTTTGCTTACTCGTCTTCTCAGAGCATGTAGATCCTCCTGTGTATCCTCACTTCGATTTGTATCCCACGCGTGCGGCAGAACCAGTGACTCGGGAAGAATCAATGATTCCTAATATCACTGCTAGTTCATATCCCTATCTCGTCGTCTGTACGTCTTTCAAGCATACCGCAAAATGCTACCAGACTAAGTCAGCAACAGATCCACCTGTGTATCCATACTTCGACTTGTATCCCGGTATCCCCCCGACAGTTGATGCGCTTGCCGCAAGCAGCAAATTGGCTGTTAGAATAGATCACGGGTACCCCGTCTTAAATATCTGTGAGTACTCGTGCCCACTCTCTTTTTGGTTTACCTAAATCGTAATTTTAGACCCTGCTGTCTACCCGCACTTTGATATTTACCCCGCATTTAGTACCATAGCGCAGCCACTTCAGAAGGTGTTTAATATGTCAGTGTGCCCGTTATCTGCGAGAGGACGCAGGAAGACGCACGCCGAACTGCACACCGAGGCGGCACCATTACCTATGCCTCCTGTGACCAAGAGAAAGCCGGCAAAAACTCACCGTCAGCTACATGCTGAAGTATTTGCCAATGGAGTCACTTGGACACCTAGCGGGTATGTGCAAGACCTAGCACTTCCCAACAAGTCACACGAAGAACGTTCTCGTGGCCCGGGGCGTCGAATGCCTTCCATACATGAAGTGGGACCTCGACTGTCGCGTTCCCGCTCGGGGACTCTCACTGGGACTCTCACCAACCAGCAAGCGCCGAATAGTCCATCGCTGCGAGAGAGACAACCTCCGGTACTGCACAACGTACCCCCGATCCCCCCTCTCCGCATCAGCAGTCCAGGGGTGCCAGCTGCGGCAGAGTTCCCAATCCCCATATCACCACCCGTATCACCTACCTCACGCCTGTCGCAGGCAGTGAGATCCCTTGGATCGTCGATCATGCCGGGAATCCAGGGGCGCAATTTGACATCGACCTCAGACGATCACAACGAGAGGGCAAAGTCTCCTACAAGGTCTATGTTCCCCTCCTTTGATCGACGCAGCTCCGTGATTCCATCACCACCTCCCCATGATCCGTCGGACCTCATTGGACGCAGTCGGTCGCCTGTCCATCAGGCCGCCCAGAGCCTTGTTTTGCAGAGAGCCAAAGCGTATGAACAATCGACTGGTATGTGATTTCTACGTTTGCTTGGAATCAAATGTGACAATTGGATCCAAAGTTTCCTCCAAGCATCACTCTCACAACATGAGAGGCACGCAATTCTCACTGCCCCAACTGCCCTCGCTGCTTTCTGTTTCTGATTTCCATACTGTAAAAGAGGGTTCGAAGACCGACAGTTGAAATCACAGCCTCTTAAAGAACATCACTCCTTAGACCTCGTCTTGAGTTGTATTGTATTACTACAAACTATTCAATTCATGCCATAATCTCGACCGTTGGACAGTGTAGATGTGAGCATGTTAAATCAGAAGGGGTGGAAAATTGTCAGTCATGGTACGTACGGGGGAGGTTCATCTACTACGGGGTCAGATGATGATAAAACATGACCGATGCCCGGTATTTCGACATTGGAGGGCGGTGGGGAAGGATACGTAGCTGCCTCCCAATCTATACTCGGAGAGCGACGGCCTGTGACTTGAGCTTCGCGAGTGCGGCGATCATCCATGAAAGCCAATAGAACTTCCTCTTCTTGTAGCTTCCGTGCCAGTTCTTCATCGCGAATAAGCTGCTCTTGCGACGTATCCTTCTTAGGTTTTGCAAACTTCTGCTGGATACACTTCGTGATGCGGAATAATGTCACCCTCGCGCAGACCCAGTGAACGCATCGTGGACTTAGTGATGTCTGGGAGGATTGCCTCGTCAATCTTTTCACGCTTGAAGGAGGACGCATATCGCGTGCAATCATCAATGTCGCAGCCTGCATTCAGGAAGAACTCGAACCAATATGTCTGCGGCTTCTTCGGCTGCGCTGACATGGTCGCCCGCCGTGTGACTTTCGTCTGCTTGAGCGCAAGCGGCTGATCGTCATTATCGGAATGGCGGCGCTGCACTGCGGGAGGGTTGGTATTTTGGGCAGCAAGTCGCTCAACATAGCGTATGTCTTCGAGGGACATCTTCTCCGATGGGATCTCGATGACAAGACCATTGATTTTGTGTAGACGGAACTTGCCATTGTAGCACCCAAGAAAAGCAGCTTCGACTCGGAATTGGCCACTGCGGTCGTGCCATATACGCGTCGACTTCGCGGAAGGCATTTCTAAGGTCGATTTATAGGTTAGACGAGACCAAATGCAATTGCGGAAAACTCACTCTTGTGAATGTCGCTTGAGCTGCATCTTGCGCTAGAAGTCGAGTTCCTGGGGTTCATTCGCGAGGTCGAGGGACGACTGAGAGTAAGATGTATCAAAAAGAACTTCGAATTGAATGCAACACCTACGTCGACGAACTCTGTCCCCTCTCTGCCTTCTGGCGAGCACGCTTTGCAGCTTCTTGGCGCTCCCCACGCTCGGCTCCATTGCTCTGAGACTAATATCAGCCATCAAGTCTCATGCCAACCTTATGACTGACCTCGAGATACGACGCGGGCACAACACCCTCGATATCATGCACATTCCTGCACTTCCACCATTCTTCACCCTCTTTCTCAATGATCCACAGCCGCTCGCCCTCTTGCACGGTCAATTCATCTGAGTCCGTGCCCTCGAAGTCATATAATGCGACGGCGGGCTCGCTACCACATGCACCTTGCCCACCTTCCTGTGTCACTTCCTCTGCCTCCTCACATGATGTAAATACCTCTTCGACATAGTTCCCCGGTACAAAGCCAGCCTTACCGCCCTCCTTCTTGCTTTGAACGAGCATCCACCCTTCTTCACGGTCAAAGACCATAAGAATTTCGTTCTCCTCGATGGACAGCTCTCCGGGTGCAGTAGAATCAAAACCATAGAGAGCTCTGACGAGAGACGTGTGTTGAGCCTGGTGCGTCCTGTCAGACAGGACATATGGGAATGACGCAAGGGTATGGAACGAACCTGCTGGACATAAGCGGCAGGGACGAAGCCAGATGGACTATCTTCCTCCTGCGAATCGCCTTTTATCTTGACCTTCCACCAACTTCGTACGGCATGGGCATTAGAGCAATCGCATGACACGACACAGCTACTGACTCATCATCGGTACGTTCAAGGAGAAATACGATCTGGTTCTCAGTGATCGCGAGCTCGTCCTCTGACTGGGGCTCGTAGTCGTAAAAGGCCTTGAGAACTGCAAGATAAGTTTCGTGTTCTGACATGAGCGGCGTACGGCACGAGGATAAGCGCCAATAATCGGTGTGTAGCGCCGTCAGCGGGTTTGCGTTTGATGGGCCGTGCTAGTGCTAGTGCTTTGAATTCGATCGGGAATGCTCTGCAGGTTATTGCTCGCAGTGAGAGAAAGATCCGTGTAATTACACTTAAGGTCATATGCCATCCATACCGGGAGGATGGCGAACACCCCCAATCGATGCCTGGCCAGCGCTACTTGTAGTGAACATCGGACCGTGGAGTAGTACGCAAATGAATTCTGCGGCTTTCCCCGACAATCTCGTCACTCCTTCAAGTTGGCCTTAGACCTCGTCTTGCAATGAGTTATCACATCGTACTACTACAAATTATTCGATTCATACAATAGTCTTGACCATTGGTCAGTGTAAATGTAAGCATGTTAAATCAGCAGGGGTGGAAAACTTTCAGTCATGGTACGGGGCAGGCCCATCTACTACGGGGTCAGATGATAAAACATGACCAGTGCCCGGCATTTCGACATTGGAGGGCGGTGGGGAAGGAGACATAGCTATCTCCCTATCTACACTCGAAGAGCGATGGGCTGTGACTTGTGCTTCGCGAGTGTGGCGATCGCGTTGGTCACGAAGCATCTTGGTTTTGCGATCATCCATGAAAGCTAATAGAACCTGATAATTTGATGAGGTCTGGACAACTGAATATCTAATCACTCCACGTACATTTCGTGTGACAGCATCGGCAGCAGCCTTCGCTTCAGCCGCATTTCTTTGAGACCTAGCTGATTTTTGTTCAGCCAGATCTATAACCTCTTGCAATATTTGAGCGCCAATGTGCAATTCTTCGCTTTTGCGCTCATTCCAGATGTAGAGGGGCTGAAATTCCTTCACCTGGCAAGGAACTAGAGATAAAGCAATATAGCACAGCAGTGGCAGGGGAGACATACTTCTGGACGGAACCCCATCTATCCTCTCAAGATCAGATAGGTATGTACGTAGTCAGTTGCTTCAGTCAAACGCACCTGAATTGCATACTCCAGCGCACCCTTAGTTTCAATCAGGCGCCGTTTGATCGTGTCATTTATCGGTTTGAACTGCCGGAACTTGGGGTTTTCAGGCTCTCGTAGCAGGTTCTCAGCAATCCTCGATAACGTCTTGCAAGAAGCCCATCATCCATAGGCTGATCATGTATTAATGCATCCACTGCATACCTTCAAGGAAGTCATGGCCGCCTCTTGGGAATTAGGCCGACATATACCAGGATCAATCAGGCGCCGAAACATCTGCCGCAGTTCATGTTGTCGAAGGAGTTGAGATTCAGGAATTACTTGTCCTGCCGTAGCATTACGGCGTTGAGCTGCTGCTGCAAGAAACTCAGGCGTCGGCGAGTCGGTCCCTGAAGACATTGACGTAGTCGGAAGCCAAAGGTGAATGCCGCGTTAGGCTTTGGTTAGGCGATATTTACACGCACTTAAAGTTATTAGTACTCATTACCCAAGTAGTACAGTGGCTAGTCTACTTATTAGTATAGGGATCATCCCATGATTCTCGTCATTGGCACGCACACAGAGCCTAGGATCCATCGCATGTTCGACCCATTGGATACCCTAGGAAATTAGAAGTAAATGGACAAGTTCGCTTTCTCGTCAAGTTATCAGAAACGCTTGGTTATCACTAGCTCCGCCTGCACGTTCATCGGCATTCTCGCCATCCTCCTATGTCCGCGCTGACGTTGCATCGTTCTCTGGTTTCATACACTGTTCCTGCGTCGTCGCATGCCCAGCACCCCGCCAGCGCACATCACCATGGCAGCCCAGATGAAAGCCCAAGCTCTGGCAGGCTGTCCCTGTCCAGTCTATATGTAGCGTTTGTCCCTACTAGCAGGCCCGGGGCGTGCAGCTGAGCATCGCCGTCTGCAGCTGTGGAGCACCAGAATTGTCTGCAGGAGAAGCGCAAGATGAATAGGGGTATGCGCTTCAACGAGCCTCAGTAAGTGCCGAACAACTAAGCGACTAGTATCGGTGGTGCGAAGAAATACATTGTGAAAGTAATGGCTACAGTCGGTATACAGTATACAAGCAATAGGGACACTGGATCAGCTTGAATCTACCCCTTCTTCATCTGAAACTGCCTCTTGATTGAAATAAGTGTTCAAATGAAGAGTAGACTGTACCTGAAGATTATCCAATTCATCCTCCGACGAGGATTCACTGCTCCAAGCCAATTCTGATGCATCTACACTCTTCCCGTTGGATCTGGCAGGTCTATGAGAGCCCGAGAATGGTATCAACAATGACCCAGGCCTGAGTTTTGTGAAGAATGTGGATGGAGTAGAAGCGGTCTGCCTTGGATTGTCAGCGGGTGGTGGCTCTGGGGTGGCTGCACGCGGGCTTGCGGACGAGTTTCCAGCTACGCTATCGTCGCGATTGAAAAGATCAGATGCCCACTTGCGACGCAGAACAGGAGAACGTAAAGGGTCGGTAACTTTATTGTGGTTGTTTCCATACGATGTACTCGTCTCAGATTCTCGTGGAGCGTCAGCCTTAGGGCGACCGCGACGGAAGTACCACGCCGTGCTATTGTCCTCAAATGCGCGTTCAACGTCCGAGTCCATGGGTATTGGTGACTCAAGTCTTGCCGATGTGGTAGGGAGTTGAGTGCCAATGATGGGATCAGGGACGGTTTGACCGTCTACAACAATATTCCGGGGGTGACCTGAATTTGGACGAGACCGAACCCGGTCAATTGCCATGCGAACTGCCTGTCGACCTAGGAGAATTTCATTTTCTATGCGAAAGCGGTTTTCAATCATATGCAACTGAAGTCGATGATGAGCGTATAAACAGAGGTATGGAGCGCCAGTGGCGGTAGCTCTGACCTTAGGCCACGTTACAATTTGCCCAACTTTCATCATCCGTTCAAGCTCGGCCGGGTCTGGGTCGCTCAAGATATGCAACCAATCCTGTCATTTAATCGGTCAGTCATCAGCGTCGCATTTAGAAAATGCTGTGCAAATTACACACCAAAATTCGCGTTCTCGGCCAGATTCTGAAGCCGAGTGTGAGTGACATCAGATGGTGGGATGATCAATACATACGTGACAGCTCCATCAAAACGTTGCAAAAAGACACTAGACCAGTCCTGTCCGAGCAACTGCGGAAGAAGCTCGAGATCACGAATAACCTGACCGGAGTTGTTTGCTCAGAATCTAACAACACAATTAAATGAACGCTTACCTTGAAATTCTTTGTGAGCTCTAGTTTCAGCCATTGTTCCGCCGCAGACAGAAGAAAGTTTCCTCGCCACCCTGTAAATATATGAAACACTACATCAGAAATAAGACGTTTATCTCATACCCTTTCCTTTCCTGTGAGCCACTGGTTTTCCTGCTGAGCCACGGGGCGCAAAAAAGAACAGGTGGACGTGAGGGTTCACTTGCGATACAACCGGATGGGTAACTCAAATCACAGTTAGCCGGTACTAACTACCCAACAGCAGCAACGCATAAGCACACCATTGAAGTACATTTTAAGAGCTTGAAGAGGAATATCAACCCTAGCTGATGTCAGGGGTGCACAAAAATATCTCGGCAGATCGTCCCTGCTCACCTTAAAGACCCATCTTTGAACTTGCTACCCCAATTCCATGGCACTACTCGACCATCGTTGAGCTTTTGCATGAGCACAACCGGGTTGAGAATCCCAGGTACAGCTGCTGAAGCGAGCAGGGCCGTCCAAATTATCGTGTCCGGTGCGGTCATGTAATTGAGGAGCTTTGTCGGACTAAGATAGTGTCAGCTGTTTGGACTCCAGGCCCAGATGACGAGCTCACGCATGGCGATCAGCAGGAACAACAGAAATGTTAAGGATCCGCCTGGTCCGCAAATGCGCTTCTCGAAAGGTCATGGAACCTCTGGTAAAGAATGCGCACTGGAAACAAAAATCGGATTAAAAAGACACGTTACTGGAGAGTGACTGCCATACTTTACGAGCCCACGCCACACTGTCAAATCTTGCACCGGTAGCCCAAAAACGCTTTATCCATACAGTGAGAGGCTCTTCACATGCCGACAGCTTATGGGCAAGTTCCGGAACAAGAAGAACATTCAGTTCAGCATCTGTGCGTGTGCATACCAGAGCGGCGACGAGGCCACCAGCAGATGTTCCAGCAATAACTCGGGGAAGTAGCCCTGCATCTAGGAAAGCTTTCACCACACCAAAATGGTCTAGAAGAGTGTCAGATGTCAATCGCATGGTGTGGTTTTAGACTTGCAATATCCAAAAGATGCGCCACCAGAGAGACACAAGGCAGATGTTCCCATATTAGTGCTAGCATTCTTGAAAAATCTCCTCTTCTCTTCAATAGAGAGCTCCGATGACTGTCGGACGAATTGCAACGCGCTTTCCAGCTCTGTGTGATATGCTATCAAAGGAGGTTAGACTGAATAAAGTACATCTTCGTAGAAACTGACATTCTATTACGTTCTTGGTGCCCAGGAAAGTCTACCTCAAAGGTGTGGATTAGGCCCCTATTTGAACGATAAAATGCTTACTTCACTATAAAGCCTAATGATGATGATGTAAATCATGAACGGGAGGGGAATTGTGCGACTTAACAAACTCACCTGGAGGACTCAACTCCCACAAAATTGGCTCGGACACACGTCTCTAATACACCGAGAACGCCGCGAACATCATTCTTCTCTCTCAAAATCTTCAGCGACCGATTCACCTAACAAACGTAGCTTAAGCTACTGGGTTTCATGTGCGGAAACGTTCCTTACCTTGCGTAAGAGTTTCCAATCATAAAAAGCATCCTCGTCGACCTGTTTCCAATCATCGAACAGAAGATATTTATCGAGCATCCCTGCCGCTTCCTTCCATTCCTAGAGGGCCGGAGGTGAGAGACTAATACATATATCAAGATTCAAGACATGTGACACACCTGGTAGGTGCGTGCCCCACGTAGACGTTTTCGCAAAAGACCCTTCTGTCCCCGCCCTGGAATTTTAGATGAGAAAGTACTTGTACGATCGATGTCAAACCTACATGCTAGCAGCCATTCTTTGGTATTTACGAGTTGTCTGATCAGGATGTAGAATCCGAATTGAGCAGCGATGAGGATAAATATCATAAACTGGTAAAAGAATGAATATTGAGCGAGAGCGAAATAGAGATATTGATGCTCACAAGGAGTGGCCATCGGAGCACGAGAAATGACCACTCTTGCCTCCTACCCGTAGACTTATCCCCCTTTCGTTTTCTGACCCCAGAATGTTCAACGGTATTATGTGCCAAAAATGAAGTTCCATACCTCTTCACCTTCAAGTTGACTGGAGCAAAATCGGATAGAGCGGAGACTTTCCTCACGCGAGGGCTCTGGGGTACAGGGGAGCTAGGGACGGTGTTGGGTGAAGCTGCTGATAGAGCGTCATGTCCATCTAGGTCGTCCGACTGTAGGGCGTTGATGAAAGCCTGTATGTGTCTGTAAAGGATTTGTGGTTCGTGAAGCTAGAACTGAAATCAGGGTGAAGGACCAACGATTCATCAACGTAGTCTGAATCAAACAAACCCTCTGGCTCTTCCATCAGTCTTCTATTACCAGCGGTACTACAAGTTCAGTGTGAAAGAGTCAGCGAACACGGTTTGAACGTGGTCATAGTATCCACACGAGGAGTATTGGGGTACTTTGCTTGACACGTGATTCACAGTGGAGCCTGCTGGCGGGCAGTTCCTCGACGCCCTCGACATGTTCGGCGTTCGCAGGCAACTAATTTCTCAGTCTCCGCAGTGTATCCAATCGAAGGTCGCCGGAATTTAACGCAGCATATTTGGTTTGCATGCTGTTCTGCCCGACATGCGCTAATCTGCTTGTGATATCCTCGCAAACGGGATACAATAAATGGGCATGCAATACATATGTATACGAGTTTCCGATCTCGAAGCAGGTGTGTACTGTTTACTACCATCTTACGGTCATTTAATGACTGTGTCTAGATGACTTCCCGCTCGCGCATGAAGCGCAAGGAGGTAGACGATGTGCTTGGAGGAGAGGAGACTTGGCGGGATGCTGATTCTACTGTCGGTCAGTCCCTTCTTTCTTTCACGATGTAGGAAGTTGACCCACGACCCATAGTCACTTGCGACAAGTGTGGCCACCCACGCGCATATTTCTATCAGCTACAGATTAGATCTGCAGATGAGCCTATGGCGACGTGTGCGTGCAGTATGCTTCCTCTGGGATGGACTTACGAAACTCGGGCGCTGATTTGCTTCTTTGGATTAGTTTACAGGTCAGTTTCGCTGGTGCGTTTATTGATAGCCTGTCTAACAATGTTGCAGATGTGCCGGATGTGCCTACCAATGGCGTGAAAATTAATGGTTTTCAAAATGCATATCCGAGATATGCTCAAAACGACCTAATTTTCTCTTGGATGTTTCCACCAAGCGGTTGCTGTTACTTGAGTTTAATTTCACGTATGCACTCGTATCAGGGTGCACCAGGTGCACCCCAGATATCTTCCGCTTCTCGTTTCAAGTTATTAAGGATGACATGTTCCGAGTCTCACATCTGGTCAATTTTATGGTCCGGCCGTCTCGCGCCGTGACGGGGCTTGATCGTCGCCATTCTGGAAACTTGATCCCCGTGCTGCCTTGTCATGGAAATCGTCCAGAGGATTTTTAGTCCCCCCGACGACCGCAGTATTTTCTATAGACTACTGGTCTCCCCTTGTTGCACTGAGGATGTTTACGGAGGTTTATGGTTGCCGTTATTTCGCAGCACGGGCGTCGGGGGGTATCTACAAGAACTCAGCCCTGATTGGATCGGGAATATTCGCCTATCTCTTCGTATCTTGGTCTTAACTTGGACACACGGCCGGCAGTGATTTAGAACCGGAGCAGAACCTGTCGACGTGGTTTCAATCCCTGCGATCGGCTGCGATCGCGCCATACTAGAGATAAGATCTCCCAGGCATCGACAATCCTCTTCTGATTGCTGGAGATAAGATCTCCCCGGCATCGACTCCCCATCATCATCGCCAAGGTACATTCCATCAACCAACGTTCTTGTACTATTGTCGTCCCCCAGACGTCTCATGTGATCCTGATCTTTGACACCGCCCATCATATACTCCGCTTTTGGGTTGACAGAATGTTCCAGAGGTATATAAACCCATGTTGTCTTCCCTTCTCCATCACTCGCTCATTCCTACTTACTTACTTACTTACTTACCATCATGGGTTTCCTTGACGTCTTTTCCTCCTCACAGAACGATGAGGTATGTGCCTTCATAACTTCACAAACAAAGCATCTTCAATGAAGCATCTACAGTTCCGAGACTCGGATGCACCTCACGAAGCTTCCCTGAGTCACGAACTCCTTGGTGGTGCCGTCGCGTTCGAAGTAAGCTCAGTCTTTCTCTACGATGGACAGTTCTCATGTTAGATCTCAGGCTGCACGGGCGTACGAGCAACACTGTGCCAAGAACGGCAAGCCCGATAACCATGCTTTGGCCAAGGAACTTTTGTATGTTATCCCAGACGCATACCTTTCATAGTGCTCACGTAGCGTGTAGTGCTGGTTTCGCTGGTGCTGCACTTGACCGCGTTGCCGAGACGAAGGGGGTATGTATTCAGTTATTGTGATTAGTTGCTCTAACAAAACACGGGAACAGGCTGACATGTGGTCTGACCACCAGAAGAAGCAAGCGCGCAAGCATGGTATGCACTTTGTTCGCCCCATTTCTTTCCATTTCTAACAACAAGTTACTTGCAGCTCAGGAGGTTGTTGAAGAAAGGTTCACCGAAGAGGTTTATGAGCAGCGTTACTAGTGCCAAGAGTTATACCACAAAGCAAATAATGTATGCTTGAATTCAACCCACTTGTATAGCCGCATCAAGGCATTTGAATTACGTGGACAAGCATCTCGTACGAAGCGTGCTAGGATACATATGCCCTACAATATACTATTCTAAATGGGCGAACAAAGGCTATGCAGCCACGTCGCAAACTTAATGTGCTTTCGTGAGCCACTTTTTCAAGCTAGTTTTACCCATCTTGTCGACTGCCCTTTTAACATCATCCCAGGTCAAAACGCTTCGATATCGAGTGAATCCTGGAGCAATGTTCGTCGATGAGGCGGCTACGCTTATGAGTATTTTTTCAGCGACCAGACATTCGAACCCCTAAATTATGTTAGACTTCAGCGGCTCAAAATAGGTCAATCAGAATTCTAGACGCACCCTCATGAGAACTTCGCGAGTACATCGCGACATGCTAATACTTCCTCCTGCAACCTGAATTGGGGCTGCTGCCGAAGCACGGTATTGTTCACGAAAGCTGTCATAAAGCATCTCAAAGGTGATGGCATCATGCCCAGCGGTGTGGGCATGCACGGCAGCTATAAGAAGACAGATCGAGGGATATGACAATGCTGGTGGGTGTCAGCTGATACCATTCATGGGGAGCTTATCTACGCACTGCTTAAGTGAGGAAATGGAACACGTATACGCTGTGCATGTATTGCTGATGCGAGCTTTGCACAAGTTGGGAATGGCGATGAAGGGGCTAATGAAGCAACAACACCAACCTATTCAATGGTCAGAGAAGCTCTCAAGCCAACCAGCGAGGCGTCGCACCAAGATTCGCTGAAGTACCCTAATATCTCGCGTGACCGCAACAGTCTCTTGGATTTGTTCGAGCACTTTTCGATCTGCGATAAATTTGTCGATGGCCATGCTCCATACCGGCTCCCACTCTTCCTCGGGGCTTTTAATTCGGGCACGAAACACTCGTTCTATAAGCTTCACCCAAAACGGGAGTTCTGCCGGAGCAGCAGTGCGCAGCATTCGCCCAGAGAATCTGCTCTTGACCCTTTTCTCCAATAGGTTGATGGTATCTATCCTCGTAGTTACCCCGATGACCGCAATGCCATTGTTTCCTAGACCGACTCTACAGCTTTGTGCGGTATCCAGTAAGCAGTAAAGAAGTGCCTGCCGGGCATGTAAAGCAAAGAGATCGAAGGCATCTAAAACGACTACCACCGGACGGGAAAGCGTGGTTAAGACTGAAATTAACGCGGGGAGATGGGATGGGGGTGGGATGCCGATGCCCGCGCTGGCGTCCAGGAAAGGATTGTCGTCGCCATCTGAGTCATCGTCGCCATTAACTTCAGCAAGATATGATTTGCCTGTTTGGAGAGAGAGCTGTCGCGCGATTTCTCGGAGTGCGAGGCGATCATTTAGCTCGGTATGACCCGAAAGCCTGATAACAATAGGCGTCTGGTTCAGCAACGCAATAGCTCGCTCCACAAGCTTAGAACATTGGCTTTAATATGTATAATGCGTGAAGATGCAGACAACTTACTGTAGTCTTTCCACTGCCGCGTGGTCCGAGGATAAAACAACTGTTGCCCTCGCCACGACTAACAGTTCCCACAAGCAAGTCCTTTAGTTGCTGTGAAGCTGCTGTGTTAGTAGGGCCAAGACTAGCATCATCGTCGCTTTCAATACTGAAATTTTGTAGTTCCGATAGCATAGCGTGCTTCTGTAGACGGAGGCATTGGCCAAGATGAGGAGGGAGATTACGAGGAATACGGGTAGGTGACTGGGGTCTAGAAGTGGGAGGTTGATGTTTCTTGGGAGACTTCGACTGCAACTTATCCCTACTTGGTGTACTCGGAAATTGTGGATTAGTCCGATTCGGTGACGTCTGGGGAGGTAGCACGTTCTGAAGGGCGGAAGGACGGCTTGGCGATGCGGCAGACGATTCTGGTACGCGATATGCAATACCTGTGGTTGTGATAGGTGTCTTCGCAGGGGGCTGTCGCGTACTAGGCGCCGGTGAGGCTGTGGAAGGCAACTTTGGGAATGATCTAGGAGTTGTAATTTCTACAGAATGCAGGAGGACGCGTCCAGCGAAAGGTTTAGGTGGTGGCGTAGTACAATGAACTGCCGGTTTGGGGGGAGACAAATTCAGTTCATCGGCATCATCACAGTTGCCAGATTCCTCCTGTTTGTGAGGACTAGTTATCGGGTTAGAGTTCTGTTTCTCATTTCTTTTTGAAGGCGATGAAACGTCGGTCTTCTTAAGGGGTGACTCCTCGGTAGTCGGCTGCTTCTTGCGGGCTCGTGAAGGTCGTGCAGATTGCACTAGCGAATCCAGCTGGACATCAGCTTGGAGGCTTTTGTTATTCTGCTGGAACATTTTCTGTGGAGATTTGCTAGAGCGAGCAGATGATCGGGATGGTGCAGCAAGTCCAGAATCATTCTGTCGAGCGCTGGCTCTAGTGGCACGCTTGGGAGGAGAAGCCTCTGCGGCAGCGTCGGAATCGTCAGGCGCCTTGCGTTTAGGCATTTGTGATGATAGATGATGAGATCAGTGCTTAGCTTCAAGGAGGGTGTTTTGGGTCTTGACGCGTCTGTCACGCGAAAGTTAGACACGTGGTCACAAGTGGACCATGTCACACGTTGTGCCACTTGAGCTTCACCCGACTCCTCATTTAACCAAGTTTTTGTGTCATGGGATTCACAGGGCAAGTTACTTCAAATTCGGTTCTATCAAGGCTAATATGTGCACTAATCCAGGCTTGCTCGATGGATCAATGCGCCAAGCACAGGTCTCGAACTCATCCGTGAAAATATCATGCGAAACCACCATGTTCGTCGCAACGAAAACTCAATCCTCATCCCGGTTCGTTGATGCGCCTCGTAGGGTCAACTCCGAGGAAGGTGGTTCTTGAGCGTGAAATCTTACCGCTCGACACTGGGCTCAATACCCGGCCTTCAAGTCCATTCAGAGCGCTCAATGTGCACTTTGACAATGAATGAGAATGTTTTCGTCCTTCTGGAGGATCCAGCTGCACCGACTCGTGCAGACATCGTGACAGTTCAGAACTCTCAGAATACGGATGGGCAGGTTTTCCCTGTCCCACCACACTACCGAACTACTTTCCTCACACTCCGCCCGCCTGGCGCATTGGAACAAGTTCTGCATCAGTTGAGAGCACGCTGGATCCCCGTCAGACAAACAGCGCCTGGCGCGCAAAGAAGTCAGGGCGGACAGCAACTCTCTGTCGAGGGTTTTGTCTTTGCTATAGGCAATGATTGGCTTGTCCGTGTTGGTAATGTAGTTCTTGCTGGTGGTGCCGTCAAGGGTATGCTTCTTGAGGTGAGCATTCAACCTTCGTAGGTGGTCTATTCAATTAAGAATGATGTACAGGCCGAGTATCTGCCGTTACCGGTTCTTCACTCTCAAACTGCAGACGGCACTTCAGAGCTTTTATCCAATCTTCTCACATCCGTTCTCCCAAATATTCGAGAGGCAAAAACGGTTGCGGTCACCATCAGCGACTCTCAGTGGGAAGAAGTACTTTGGGATCGTGAGGAAGAGGAAAGACAGCTGTCACAGAACAAAACAGAGTTGGAGGATGATCCAGATGATATATATGTCTTTGGTGATGAAGGATTAGTCCCAGAGAAGAAGGGGGATTGGATAGGAGTTGATAGAGACCGTAGATCGGCTTTCTTGATTATTGGCGCACTGAAATCAGAGGGCATTTTGTAGTTTACGTTACTGGCCAGTGGCCACCTGCAAACGTTTTGCCATTGGTCTCATTTGATGACTTTATCTTCAAAGTGATATCGACTCATATCGCCTACTAAATAGCCTCATGAACGTTTAAACTATCGTTGACGCCTCCTTTCATTCGACCATGTCATGGCGGTTCCGAAATTGCTGGCATGCAAGTGCTGGTGCTCGACATTTAGCAAGGCACTCCTCCAGTCAAGTCCAGCCCCAGCCAACTGCGCTCCACTTTTATCAAAACCGCCAGTTAGAGCTCTATGCATCAAAGGAAGCGCACAGGCTGAGCCTCCGACAGCTCGTGAAATCTGCTTTTGTAATGACATTTCTTACCATACTCATGCTGTGATAGGTGTTCTTTGGGCGGCAGATGGACGAGGAGAAACTAATAAAGGTGAGCGCCAAGGGGCATGATGTTAAAGCCAACGTTGAATCGCCTTCGTTACAGAGCGCTAATTATGTCCGCACCGAGCTGCCTGTCCGCATTGCACATAGGCTGAGGGACTTGCAAGCACTTCCGTATGTGGTGGTTACTCAGGAGGGTGTAGCTCAAGTCTATGAGGTTTGCTTCAGTAACATCGTTTTATAACTTGTTCTTAACCTCGGGCAACTTCACGCAGTTATATTGGTCTGCTTTTGAGAAGTCAGTCACCCGATTGTGCAGAGCATTCTTTTTTTGACTTTTTTCTAAGATTTCGGCGCTACCCTCAGGTCACCACCCTGGAAGAGAATCGAGTTTTCTGCGAGTTCCTCGAGACTATCCTGAACGACCAGTAATACACTATCTTTGGTCCACCGTGCTCCCTGTTCTCACTACTAGTATGCCAGTGCACCCGTTATACCAAGTCTGTCGCTGGGACTCTCCCTGTCATCTCCGCACCTTTCACCAGATTACCTGGATGCATTCATGAGACGCATGCTCGTATCCCGAATCTCAAGGCGTGTTCTCGCGGAACATCACCTTGCACTCTCGAAGTCCCTTGGAACCAACTGCCTCAGTCTTCCCGAAGACCCACATGTCGGCATCATTTACACGGCGCTCAACCTCAAACATTCCATCGACAAGTGCGTCGCACTATTGCGTGGCAGACCTCACAATATCGAAGATGAACATGGGGAAAGCTTGCCGAACCGTGGATGGTTGGAGGTCATCGTTGATGGCCATGTCGACACTAAGTTTTCTTACATACGTGAACACCTCGAGTAAACCCTTTCATTCACATCGTGTTTAATTTGACCCACACCTAATTCTCTAGGTACATAATATTTGAACTTCTCAAGAACGCACGTGTTTCTGGTATCACATTTGAAAGAGGGATTAACCTACGATGTTATAGGCAATGACCGCCACTGGACTGAATCACCGAGATTCATCTACCCCTCCTCCCATCCGTGCCACCATCGTTGCCGGTGAGAACGATGTTGGAGTGAGAATATCCGATCAAGGTGGGCACCCATTTTCTCACCTACAAGCGAATTTGAAGTCGATCTCTACAGGCGGTGGTCTCTCATCAGCTCGAATAAAGTCACCCCCCGATCTCTTCTCTTTCTCCCACTTCCGCAATGCAACACGCATGGATGACACGCGGCTGGGTGCATTACGCTCCGCCAGCTCGAGAGGTGTCAAAGCGACTGTTGCCGAGCAAATACGCCCTTGGCAAACAAAACAGTCGGATGTTAACTCGAACGACAAAGACCCTGAACGTGAGGCTGGCATTGCGCCGCATCCGAGAATCGGACTGGGCCTGCCTATGAGCAATATATATACAACGTGCGTTCATTTGCCAATGGCTTCTTAACGTCAACTGAGCGACTTTATAGGTATTTTGGAGGCACCCTGGAGTTGGTATCTCTGGATGGGTGGGGTGAGTCAAACTCCGTCCGTCGTCCTCGGATCGCGTGTTGACGTTGACTCCCTTATGAAGGAACGGATGTATATTTACGCCTGCCCAAGCTGGTGAGTTTCTTTTTGAGTCAGCAGGTATCGACATGTGACGCTGGGCCAAGGGCACGAACCTAGAGGGTATTGAGGTATAGGCGTTTTACTGCGCCATGTACCATGCACATGACCTATAAGTATGTATTATCGCTGTTCCTGTGCCACCAAATAACGCAGCTGGTGGGATTAATTAATCAATCAATGGGTATATTACCTTTTGCCGCCGATCTGCAAAGGCTCATCTAGCAACTTTTACAGTAGAAGCATCTCAGTGGGGGAGGTCTTGTAGTTTTCGAACCTGTGGTTCTTTTTGAAGCTGCTGGATCCAATATATTTTTCAGACCCTTGGCAACCACAGCCTAATCACAATTCCCGATGCTTCTTACTAGTAGGACTTGTGTGCGTCTCCGATTCAGGCGGTTCGTGCGTAAATGTTGTTCATGAAATGAATCATGCCAGCAAATAATTCGAACAAGCTTGACCAAGATTCGACCATTCATCGATCACATCTAGTGGGTTCTTCTTCGAAGACGTCAGGTTTGCGTCGGTTGTACATGACTCCGTCGGTTGCCATCTCAAATAATCCCTCTAGTTTGAGGTTCGCACGTTCGGACACAAGCGAAATGAAATATCACTGTTAGGGCAGGGAAGTTGCTGTGCTGACTGGCAGTACCCTCTCCATGGACCTGAGCGTCTATCGCTTCTCTTAACGAAACACTCATCTACGACTTGTTCGATGATCTTACCATCCCTCTTTCGAGCACCAAACCTTGCCCGCAATGAGTGATTTATGTGACCTACCCCCGCCTTCATACGAGCTCTCCCAGCAGGGCCATGACCAGAAGATTGTTGAGAAGAAACTCCAAGAACTGCTCTTATCCAAAATACCCATCCATGACGTCGAGGAAGAGCATGACGGGGACGATAGCAAAGATTCTAAGGAAACAGAGACGCAGAAGGAGAAGCAACCTTTGTTCCAGACCTTAGTGCAACCGCTTCACATACAGAAGCGTACACCTCGAGGATCTCGCCCTCTTCCTCCGAGCCCAGCCGACGCCCAATCCCGCAGCAAAGCAATTGCTATCCACCCAACCGGTCCTGTTGCGGAGGAAATAGAGTATCAGCCAGTTCTCTCTCCCCCTCCACCCTTCACCGCTGTAGGTCCTTCCTTCGATGGACCTCCGTACGAATACTCCATGTACCATGCCAGTGGCTCTGCGGCACCATCGCCCCTATCTACACCCAACCGTGCTTCCTTCAATCCACCCACCGTTCGTCGTGGACAACAACGTCCCTTCTCATCATTTTCCCCCGCTGAGCCACACGCAGAGACATCGTATCGGCGCATTTCTCATGGTGCTTATCTCGAGCCCTCAAGCTCGAGGACTTTTACGCCCCCAGCCTCCCGACTGAGTTTTGACCCATCAATTGCTTATGCAACCTTGTCTAACGCCATGTACGATCCTTGGGAGCGTACATCTGACTCGACGGCGGTCGACCCTACATCGCTCTACTCGTACGCGATAACAGTTGCCATTTTGAAGCTAGTCATCTGATTGAGGTACACAGCTCAGCGGTGTCATCCTATTTAAATCCAACGTCAGCTGTCAATCAAGGTCCGCGTTCCTCGTACATGTGAGTCGCCCAACTTCGGTCAAGTCCGAAACCTACCTTACGCATGTTGAAGTGGGGCCAAGTCTAAGAACCGATATTCGATGTCCCCTCGACCTTCTTCGTCCGTTGAAATGCTGACGCCTGGAGGCAGCCCGGGAGCGCCTGCCTTGCAATTCCATTCACCTTATGCACCTGCTTATTCAGCTTCTCATCAGTCACTTCCTCCATATGCTCGACCGAAGTCAAGCCAAGGGGGTCATGTTCGATGGGCTACCTCCGAATCTGATTTTATGAAAGATATTTACCCATGATCTACCATATCTTTTCGTTGTCATTCACTAAAGTGTACTATTACAAGGTCCCATGCGTTCTGCTCGCTCATTACTCTCATTACGATATCTTACCTTGTACATAGATTCCCCAGATGTAGCCCAAACAGTATGAAATCCCTTGTCTTATCACTACTTACTTACATGAAGATGAAATCATATAGGCACAGCTCGAAAGTTGCCATCACAACCTATAACCTTTTCCTGTGACATTTATCTGACCAGTCGATCGACACACTATTGATTGGGGATAGGTGACGCGGTGGGACCAGTTCTTGTCATGCAACGCTCAAGTAGTCAGTCGACGACTTCGTCGGGCTCAGGTAAACCAGCCGACTATGTCTGCTTTGAGCGTAGTTCTACTGGGTTTTCGGATGATGCTATTCACCGTGCAAAGGCCGCGCAGCTCAAGCTGGAGCATTTCTACAAGGTCGCTGTAGAAGCTGCCATTGAGCGGAACACCAGGTACGTTGAGAATCGTTGTTTGACTTGGAACAAGGCTCTGATAGGTTCGCAGGCGCGTCGAGCTTGAAAGGAAGCTGCAGGCCGATGTGACGACGTCTGAAGAAAGGAAACATCGCCAACTACAACAACTGGGAAAGAAGGAGTCTACTTATCTTCGTCTTCGACGGACGCGCTTAGGCTTGGAAGACTTCAGAACAGTCAAGGTGATCGGGAAGGGTGCTTTCGGTGAGGTGAGTAGTCCTGTCAACACGTTCGTCACGCACTACACGGTGTCATTGCGTGCAGGTCAGGCTGGTCCAAAAGACTGATACCGGTAAAATATATGCCATGAAAACGTTGAAGAAGGAGGAGATGTTGAAAAAGGACCAGGTATGCTTTTCTTCATTGTGATAGATGCAGGCGACTGGATGTATTCGTAGTTGGCCCACGTCCGTGCGGAGCGCGATGTTCTGGCCGAGTCCAACTCCGCTTGGGTGGTTCAACTGTTTTATTCCTTCCAGGACGCGCAAACGTTGTATCTTATCATGGAGTTCCTCCCTGGCGGTGACCTCATGACCATGCTCATTAAATATGATACATTCTCCGAGGATGTCACTCGGTTCTACATTGCGGAATGTGTACTTGCCATCGACACTGTCCATAAGCTTGGCTTTATCCACAGGTCAGCGCAGCTTCTCTTCGCTTTGTTAGACTTACACATTTTCGTAGGGATATCAAACCGGACAACATCTTAATTGACAAGGACGGTCACATAAAGCTGTCCGATTTCGGACTATCCACTGGTTTTCACAAACAGCACGATTCAAGTTACTACCAGCGGCTTCTAGACTCTGCTAATGGCGTGCAGTCACCAACGACTGCCGCCCGTAACAGTGTCATGGTCAATGCCATACACTTGACCATGTCAAGCAAGGACCAGATCGCGACCTGGAAAGCCAATCGCCGGAAACTGGTGAGAACACTGCTTGACGTCTGCGACAAATACTGACTTGGTTGCGTACAAGGCATATTCCACTGTCGGGACTCCTGATTACATCGCCCCAGAAATCTTTCAGCAAAAAGGTTATGGTAATGAATGTGATTGGTGGTCATTAGGTGCAATTATGTTCGAATGCCTCGTCGGATACCCTCCCTTCTGCTCCGAATCCACGCATGAAACCTATCAAAAGATCATGCAATGGCAATATCACCTAGTGTTCCCAGATGATGTTCATCTGAGCCGAGAAGCTGAAGATCTGGTCCGGCGGTATGATGTTCAAAATACGATTGCTGCATAGTCGTGCTTACATCTTTGGCAGACTCATCACATCTCAAGATCGGCGATTAGGTATCGAACAGATCATGAATCACCCATTCTTCTATGGCGTGGATTGGGATACTATACGCCGGATTGATGCGCCTTTTGTGCCGCATCTTCGCTCGATCACGGATACGTCGTACTTCCCTACGGATGAGATTGACCAGGCACCAGCTGAAGCCCCTGTAGCGGACCCCGCTGACGCTCAAAAGGACCTTGCGTTCCTCGGGTATGAAGTCTATTCAGCCTTTTCTTCTGTCGGTCACTCATACTTCGAGACAGATATACCTTCAAGCGATTCACGATTTCATCGCACGCTGTTTGATGCTGTACTTGCTCGTTAATGGCTGTAGATATTATATATGCAAGATTTGTACACATGTACTTATTCCTATTGACTACACGGCGAACTCATGCCGTCATTTCAACACACTTAGGTGCGCATGTACAGCGTGCTGCGCCTAGGTCTGGCTAGGTACGGCAACTGACGATTTTATCGACCCGACGCTCTGGGTGTGGGCTATGTCCTGATTCGTTAGGTTAAAGTCGGCACTGCCATGACTGCGGGGGCGTTCTGAATAAATTCATGAAGCACAGCGACAGCCAGACATATTCCATGACATATCATTGGTCTGCAGTGATCTACGCAGGTCTGTCTTCACCCTATTAGCTGAGTAATTCATCGTGCCAAAGCCTCGCAAACTGTCAAATATGCCATTCTGTCTCACCGATGGCTGGATGAGGGAGAGCCAACCTATGAAGAGACGAAGAATGGCATGGCATCAGGTCCGGGATACGAGAAACTGAAGAAGTTTTGTGAGAAGGCTAAGGAGTACGATGTGGATTTTGTGTCGTCAGATGAGCAGTACCGCGCTCGAGGATTCAATTCGGTTCATGTATAGGTGGTACGAACACTTGACCATCTGCATCGTCCACGTGGCACAAAGCGAGACAATGGAGGCATGATGGATGATGAATGGATGTTGAGATTGGATGCCCCTGACGGGTGATCCGAGTCAAAACGACAAAAGTCGGGAGTCGATTGAAATACCGGAGAGAGTCACTGGCATTCCTCGTGAAGACCTATACGAATTTTATCCTCATGCGTATCACAGGGTGGATGAACAGATGATTGTCTTATTTCGTCTAATTATCGGAGGTCTCAGCGAAACGATCGTATTCCGAGTCTCGCAGTGACTTTTATAAAGTTTTTGGCATATCGAACCAGGAACTGAGTATATAAGGTTATAGGCGGGTTTACAGCCATTGGGCCAAAGATAGTAACATCCGAACGTCTTGCTCAAGCATGTCCCAATCTGCTGCATTTGCTGGCTTGTGGTCGTCCCTTCCGACACCATTAACGCCATGGGTGTGAGTTCACCGTCATTTAAACTCCAAGCCTTCATGTAGTGAGACCAAAAATTTATAGTCTGGACGTTATACAATCGATGGGGCATACCCAAATGACGCCAGTTCAAGCTTCCACAATCCCGCTATTTATGCAACACAAGGACGTGGTAGTCGAGGCTGTGACAGGTTCTGGCAAGACCCTAGCGTTTGTTATCCCCATTCTGGAGCGTCTTATCAGAAGGGATGCTAGTCTCAGAAGAAACGAGGTCGGCGCGCTGGTCATCAGTCCTACTAGGTGAATTTATAAGGAACTCTGAAGTCACTCAATGTCTGATTCTCGTCCTCCTTCGAAAGAGAGCTTGCAACTCAGATCCATTCTGTGTTTTCTCTCTTCCTGAATGCTCAACCCGATAACAGTGCAGCAAAGGAGACTGAAGACGGGAAAGGATCGTCGCCACCCCAAGCAGACACTGAACACTCAGGAGCAGGATTTCCTCCACCCCTTCTACTTGTTTCGTCGGATAAATCTTCCCCAGCTCAGGATATACAACGGTTTCTTTCTACTGGTGCCGACATCATCATCGGGACACCTGGGCGTATGGAAGAATTTCTGATAGGAAAAGGGAAAACTATTGTCAGCGTCAAGGAGTTAGAAGTGTTGGTATTGGATGAGGCAGACCGGTGAGACTCTCCAGGTCAGGAGTAAGAGTTTATTTACTGAAGACATTGATAGTTTGCTGGACCTGGGCTTTCAAGCTGCTCTGACTCGCATTATTACTCATATTCCGAAACAGAGGAGAACTGGACTTTTCAGTGCAACGATGACGGACGCTGACGCACTTTCTGAATTGGTTCGCGTTGGTTTACGAAACCCTGCTCGCATTGTTGTCAAAGTGCAATCAAAGAGAACGAAGGGAACGAAATCAGGAACCTTACAAGAAACTCAAGTTATCGAGGAAAGACGAATACCTGCAGGGTAAGGTGTACACGCTATGTAACATCTCTTACCCATTACCTCTCCCTCAGACTTCAAAACTTCTACATCAGCTGTCTCCCGTCCGAAAAGCTGGTTCAACTGACGCACATCATCAAGCAGGAGTCGTCAACTCATCACGCACCACACTTCATTGTGTACTTCGCAACTTGCGCATGCGTTGATTATTTTTATCGCGTGAGCGCTCTTCTGTCGACCTTTTGCTCTTGAATTCTAAATAGGATCTAGATTTTATCGACGCTGTTACCATCAAATGTCCAACTACATTCCCTCCACGGACACCTTCCTCCCGCAGCTCGAACACGTGCTCTCTCAGCCTTTTCTTCAACTCTGTCGTTGTCCTCTTCCCCTTCAGTGCTTCTTGCTACAGACGTCGCTGCTAGAGGTCTCGATATTCCTCATGTTGATGTCGTCATTCAGTTTGACCCTCCATCTGACTCAAAGGCATTTTCCCATCGTTGCGGTCGGACGGCTAGAGCTGGAAGGAGTGGGAAAGCATACGCGCTCTTGGTAGGAAGAGAAATCGAGTATATCGGTCTGTTTTCATACGCGCTGGAACGGCATCTTCGAACTGATGGCCGTGTCAATAGATTTCTTATCCGTTCGAAAAATTCCAATCAAGCAGCATCCATACATACGGGAAGATGGAAGCACAGTATTGGACACGGATTGTGAAGATGATGCTGTCAATACCTTCACGTCCAAAATCCGACGAACCGTAATGACAGATCGTGCACTGCATGACAAGGTACCTGCCTTATCTACACCTGTCATGTAGACATTTTCACAGTTTAGCAGGCTGTGAAGGCTTTTGTCTCCTTCGTTCGTGCATATTCGAAGCACGAGGCTTCCTACATCTTCCGAATCAAAGACCTAGACTTGATAGGTGTCGCCAAAAGTTTCAGGTCTGTTGCGGCTGCCACGGATGCCCGAACTGAAAGATCGCGATAAGTCAAAATGGGAAGATGCAGAACTTGACGTATGTTCAATGGTTATCAGATACCACACACGCTGATTACGTTGATGAATGAAGTGGACTTCATATTCTTACGCGGACAAGGCGCAGGAAACCAAACGAATCGAAGAAGGTTCAAAGAAAGAGGCACCGAAACACGAGTCCGAGACTCGAGCTGCTAAGCGCAAGCGTAATGCTGCTTGGAGTCAGCAAGTTGATAATAAAGAAGAGAAAGACAATCGCCGGACGAAAAAGGCGAGGAAAAGGCAATGGCTTAAAAGCCAAATGGTTGGTAGTGGCGACTCAAAAGGTGCCCTCCAAACGGACAAAGCCGGGCCGGAGAGCAGTGGCGAAGATGATTGGGACGAACTTGCACGAGAAGAACGATTAGCCAAGAAACTGCGAAGGGGAGCTGTCTCGCAGAAAGAATTTGATGAGGAGTTCGGTGACTTGTGAAAGTACGGCGATATTTTGTGCCTCCGTCTTGATCTGAAGTCACTATTCAAGGTGAATGATGGTGCATCCCCATGTTAGCCTCATGATACCTCTGAAAGCCACCATACGTCAGGAGAATAACCAGTGCCGTCTACATCCAGACTTTGACAGGTAATCCAGTAAACTCTTAGCGCCACCGAGTTTAGGAACTCCGTTTGGGGCATCATGATCTAGAGAAGTACTTGCGTCGCAAAATTTGCAACCGTGGCGTCGTTTCGCATTCAAGCTGCGTGATCCTGTCTTCGAACACGCGGAAATCTCGCATCGCCTTCACGTATCCTGGAAAGTGTCATTTATTCCACTATAGCGTTTACCAGTGGAACTCACAGTAGAGCATGAATCTACGTAGAATCACTATAAATACAACAGCCTGCTAGCTCGACTTGACGTTATCATGTAGACTTTTTAAGTAAGTTCGGTCGCATCTGCAAGGAAGCAATGAGTCGAAAGTCAAATTTCATCAGGAGAAGCAGCACTGACTACTTCAACAAATAACGGCAACAGCCGCGGAATGTGAACAAGATTGGGAGGCTTGAGTGTGTTCGTGGACACCTTCGATTTGCGCGGTGGGTGATTTGGTGCCCGCCGAACGTTTTCCGCGGAACGTGAAGTTAGCGTGGGGGGAGGTGGGGGTAATGGTTTATCCGCACGATGAAGTGATGACGGTAATGGTGGGACTGGAGGGACATCTTTCCACTTCGACTGATACGAGAAATTCGCGGATTTAGTACTCCGTAATGAGATGGATCGCTGGCGGTCAGAAGGGGGAGGTTGTTGTAGAGGTGGAGGAGTCAGCGGGTGTTGCGGGGGCGATATATGCGGAGATGGCCTAGCTGTCTGAACCCGAGACCTCGTTGGTGTTGGCCCTTCCTCCTCGTTCTCCTCGCTCTCGGTGTCTTCATAGCTCCCCGAACTGTCTGTTTCGTACTCGCTCGAATATTCATCGCTTTCGTCATCTGTTTCCTCCGCGGCAAGGTCAAGTGCATCACTTTGCACCAGTTCGCCAAAATTAATTTCCCCAACCACGCCATGCACTAGCGCCTGCGTTGCCTCGTCTTCTGCGTCCGCATCATCATGTCCCTGAGCCCGCGTGAACCGCCTGCGCACTTTTTCTTCGTGTGCGATCTTTAACTTGTAATGGTACCGTGCGACCCTGTCTATTTCGTCCATGATGTTCGCGCGCTCTTGCCCGCCGTGTGGCAGTAGGAATTCAAGTGATACCAGTGATCCTAGCCCTTCGCGGAGGACAGTAAGGAATAGCTCAATCCACCGCATCAGGCTTTCAAACAAGCCCTTCCCGTTTGCATGCACCTTGTGCACGAAAGAGTAAAAGGCTTGCTCGTGCCGGCCCACGAGGTCAATAAAAATTTGTACGGTGACCTGGGGATCCTGTTCGCTCACTAATCGCTTGATGGTTAAACTTCGTCAATAATGAGTGCAATGGGCTTACTTGTTTCCGTAGCCTCCACAACTCTAATTAAATCGGTGATGAAATTCTGCAGATCTGATACAGAATTTCCGATATTAGCAGCCCTGTATACTTGGGCTAATGGCGCATAGAAAATGGAGATGATATCCTTCAGCAATTCGGCGGTGACGCCCTGGGGTGTGTCAGGAGAGATAATGACCGTTCATAAAGCGGGCTTACCTCGAATATTAGTGCAATCAACTGTTCCCGATCTCTCAATCGCGAGTAAAGCTGCACGAGCACCTTCAGATCTTCAAATAGCCATGCCTCCTCATCGCGTGGCCCATCATCATCGTCCGAGTCCGCGAGGCTGCCCCGCTCCCTCATGTATGTCGCATGGGCAAGATGTGCCCGGTGCACTCGGCGTAATTGATCACGATTCAACCTGGGTTCTTCTCCAGAGCGCAGAACAACCGCAAGTAGAGGAATTTTCCCCTCCGCTGCATCCACTCGGTAGGTGTCCTGGATCTCGCGCGGGGCGTTGACAAACAGGCGGAGCTTCTCGCACATGATAGGGTCATCAACTTTGGCTTTTACAGCTTCGATATCTTCTTCAATGGTTCTAACCTCTTCCGTGAGGGAGCTTGAGAACATCCTGAGGAAGCATTAACAGATTGATTAACCAATTAAATTTTGGATTACCGTTGAAGAAGACTTCTTCCACCGAAGGGGGTAGCCAAAAAGATGTCCACCACAGCTAGCCTTCGTCAATACATGAGTCCTGAGTGGGAATATATGCGCCTCACTGCGTATCATAGTAACTGGACTGCTGATCTTGAGTGCTGTCCTCAGCAAAAAGTAAGGCATCAGTCCGTGTAAACGCTTCATGCTGGCAAATGTTTCCGACGCAGTATCGGACGCGACAAACATTTGGAAGATTGTCGAGGCTAGCCTACCAAAACAATCAGTTATCTGGTCGCAAAAAGGAACATACATGCGCACGTTATTCTACCCCATTCTGTCACAGCCCGGTAATTAGGAGGTAGTTGATTTACGTCGGGAGTCACCTTGATTATGGCGAAGATGTGGCTAAGACCGTCTGTAAACATGTGAGTTCAGTGATGAAGAGATCCCGGAGTTGACGAACCTTTCCCCATGATATCGCCCTTGACACTCTTGACTGCATCTCTAAGTCCGTCAACACGCACCGCGATTTCATGCGCAAATCGTTTTCTCCCGTTTTCACGAATTTCATCTGCGTCTTCTCTTCTCCGTGCATCTTCTAGTTCTTCAGGGCTCAAATTAGTGGGTCCGCTGAGTAAGAAAGATTTGAGAACGGGAGAGCTCGCGATTGCCACGTTATTCATGAGAGAATGCAGATAGGCTCTAAGGGTCAGCCTGTTCTTTTCTCGCGAAAGCCGCGGTGAAGATTCCGAACTCCCAAACTGCTGCGAGGATGGAGAATGAGGGGGCGACTCAGAGGAACCTTCTGAGAACGTGGAACCGTAATATGATGCGGTGGAGCCTTGCATCCGGGACATGATAGAGGCATCTGGAGGAGAGGTCGAGCGGGGAATATTGACGATCGTGCGATCTTTGACTGGCGGGGAAGGTACATTCTCTTCAGGATGAAATTTGCGCAGCTACATGAGAGATGTAATGGGCTGAGTCGGGGATGAGGTGCACAGCATCATACCTCATCTGCAAGCGTTTTGAAGTCGCCATACCTTCGAGACACGCAAAACTCCCTATTCTCTGATAGCCGAGTCCTGATGATGAATTCCTATATAACATAATGAGGACATTGAAGATTGACGATCGATTTATGCCAGCACACCTCGTGAACTCGACTACGGACCCGACCCTTGTCTGTGACAGTCCTCACACATACAATATTTACTTCGAACACATCGCGATGTTTGGCTAACCATGCCCGGTGCTTCTGAGCGAGTTGCTCGAGTCGATCGAGGTCGTTTTGGTTGAGGCGGACGACCTCCTCTGGTTCCACTAGCTTTGTACCTGCGCTGAAAAAGAGGGCAAAGTTCCGCTCCATTTTGGCGAGTAATTGGAGGCGAGCAGCCTTGGGGTCGCTTTCATCCTCAAGTATTGAGGTGGGAGATATGTTTTTCGCAAGAGCGGATGCAACAAATACTTGTAGCTTATCTGAGTAGAAACTTTTCTCTGCGGCGGCGAGGAGGGGAAATGTTAAAACAAATTTCCGGAAGATGTACTTCAAAAAGGGTAAATCGAGAGGCTTAGCACTTTCTGGTGGCGATGTAAATGGGGGCCCAAGATATGCAAGGGTGGAGACACCATCAGCCGGTGCATTCGTTATGTCATCTAATTCTTTGTGGAATTGGAGTTGTATGAGTGATTTCTTGAGGTAGTGAGCACGAAGAGGTGTCAGAGCCAAATAGTGCTCCTCGGATGAAACCGAATCCTGCGTCTGATCATCAGTTCGATTTGGAACGGCGGGTATCTGACGAGTTGGTCGACGTGGCCGTTGTTTTGAAGTTGACGAAGAGGCGGGAGGAGATGAAGTCATAATAGGGAACGCTGTGCCGCAGCCAGCGGGGTCATGTCACGTTAATATATGACTTGTTATTACATCAGGCTGTGCTACCACAGGGGCTATTTCTCCATACAAGTCAGCTAAGTACTGTTCGGGGTATACACCTTGGACCCTTTGTACGTCCTTCTATGAGGCTCATCAAGTAACTTTTTCAACTTTGCAGCGACCTCCTTTACACCCTGTCGACAGTCTTCTATTCCTCGCCAAGTTCCAGCGACACTCCAGCATTCCGAACACGCTTTCGACGCCTCGTTAACTGTCTCAAGATCCAGCTCTCCTCTTGAATGTAGCACCACCATAATATCGACGAGGCGATGGAACCCAGTACACCATGTCTGAATGCCATGCTCGGAATTGGTGCTCGTATCAGTGACGAGGTATGACGATGCGAGTCCGATCGCCCGACGCAACATTGTTTGATCGATAGCGCCAGACTCGCGGGTCATACGCTTTAGAATATGCACCACAAAACGACCGTAGTCGGTTGGCTGACTTTGTCTTGGCTGTTCTTATGTCAGAAATACTAAATTATGAATGAGTCTGAACTAACCTCCATTTCGATTTGGAATTGGTCGAGCAAGGACCTTGTAATAAGAATTGATGGGTCCATGATCAACGTTTGAAGGAGGGGGTTGATAGAACTCACAAATTTCTTGCCTCTTCTACCTTGTTTGCTGCGATCTGGAGCCCATCTTGATGCTATATCGAACATCGTTCGGGAATTACCGAGTCAGGCACTTCTTTCCCAAAGTTCCCAAGTCTTCTATGAGACTTTATCCCGAAGGACAGTACTAGTACTGCCACTGCCAGCAAGCCATGGCAAGTCTTCTCGTCAAAGTCCTGAGTGTTATGACTCCCCCGCCTTTCATTCAACCAACAGACTATGATGGTTGGCAAGTTAAATGGAAATTTTTGGTTTTTCGTCCAGGGCGTACGTGGTTGTCTTTCCTAACGTACTGGTACTCACCGCATGACGCAGTCTTTCAGAATCAGGCGTATCTCTTAGTCGGATTACTGGCATATGTAGCCATAGCTATCTATGGCAAATATGTCAACTCCAAAAGAGCCAATGCCTGGTACGGCTAGGTCTTCCCTCAAACCAAGTCATTTTTAACCCTCTTTTAGGTATAATGCTCACCTCCCACTCCTTCAAGATCAGTTCTCTTCGCCTACAACATCATCAGGACTCATTGCCGATGGCTACACGGACTTTTTCAATTTTTCCACTGGTCGACGTGCTATCGCGTCACTCCACACTGTCTTCTCACTTCGCCCACGTCAAGATCCCCTGCAACTTCTCTATCATTTCGCCTGGCAAATGTACGACCTCAGATACAGTCCATACGATGAACTCATGCTCGACTTCAAACTCGATGCAGAGATGGCTGCCAGCATTCCAGATTATGTATGGGCAGTCCTCGCCAAGGATGAATTCGTCGGCATCAAGGACAAACGCTGGGATTTGGTGAGCCTTATGCGTCATAGTCATAGTCAATTTACATTAAACTTACACGCCACAGACATTCACCCGAACCGCCGAACATGCCTCGCTGCCACCCTCGCTCTCCGTGATGACCGAGTGGGCAGATGTGACTGACAATTTGTTCAAGGCTACTCCCATGTTCTCCCTAACCAAGATCCTTTCGGACCCTATCAATCTCAAATACTTCAAGTCCATTTCCGTTACGGATCAGCCACGCGAACGTCCTGCTATCCCACTGACACCCGCTGAACGCGAGAAACACATCATATTGTGTCTTGCCGTCCCCCCTGCGGACAAGGCTGCCGAGACCATTCCACTAATCTCGGCCATGTTTACGTTTATTGAGGGCCTAACTAAGATGAACCTGCGGCCGGAGACGCGGTCTAAGTTGAAAAAGGTCCGGGAAGACGTGGACAGAGAAATTCGGGAAGAGGCCGTTAAGGAAAAGAAGGAGGAAGCGGCCGAAGATAAGAAGGTCGCCAAACGGAAAGCAGAGCTGGAACGTATTTCACGCCTGAGTGCGGCAGAACAGAAAAAGGTTTGTGTTTGCGTATCGGGTTCTACATCTTACTCACCGCTTCCGCATCAGATCGTCGAGCGTGATCGGAAACGTGCCTTAAAACGTTCGCAAGGCAAGGTTGTTAGAAAAGCATAAATGTTCCATTAAGATCGCATACAGCAAGGGTTAGTGTACATAGAAATATTATTTGATATATCCTTGACCCTGCAGTAGTCCATGTAGCGAATGACGTCAGAAGTAAAATACTATGAAGGTAATGATGGTGAAGTAGAAGCACCGTTGATACCCAGAGAGTCTGTAGCAGGGACGCTGCTCTCGCGGGATTGTACGTGAGACTGAGATGGTTGCGCCTGCGCACCACCTTGACCCGCCAAGAACCCCAACCTTGCAGTCCACCTGGTAAGGAACTTAAGCAGCCACATTGGCTGCATCAAAACGTCATTGTGTTCGTCCTCCCCTTCCGCCTCGCTCATCTCATCATCTGTCTCATCACCAAGCACCCGTAAATCTCCCAATCCAGCACCTGCACGACGTTCCTCCTCCGCCTCACTCTCTGTCCGCCCCCACGCATCCACCTCCCGCTCCTGGCCATCAAGCGTCCACTGCATCCGCTGTCGCTTTCTTGAGCCAATGGTGTCCGATCCAAAAACTTTACCCCTAAGTTCCAGCACCTTTGCTCGAGGCGCAATGGCTGCTTCCCAGAGGTCTTGCCGTCTGAACTGCCCTGCCTCGTAGTCGAGAGCTGCGACTTGTTGACGACTAGCATGTGCCGCGACCTTTGCATCTTCCACGCGTTGCAAGGCTTCGAGTTGGGTAGACAGATTGGATAGAAATTCATGATGATCTTTATCATCCTTTTGGAGAGCTGCGTTGGTCGCTGCCAAGTTTGAAGATATATGCTAGACCGAATCACGTCGACATGAACAAGCATCCGAGGGACTCGTAAACACTCACTTCGAGACAACTAAGCATGCCTTTTAGATGTTCTTCTCGCCGGCGCATGATTAACAGATTGCCACAAAGATCCACATCAATTCGCATCCATTCCAAACGAAGGATACGAATGTGTCTGAAAGAATCCAGGTCATGAAAACTATGTCGTCTGTCACGAGTGTCAGCATGTACGCAGCTTGCGGTCGTTTCACAAGCCTACCTCTGCATATCGTGCCTCAACATTCTCCTTTTACTCTCCGCCTCACGCTCCCCTTCAGTAGAATTATCGGCAGACTTTTTATTTTCCTCTGCACTTCCTACACCCGACCAGCTCGACACACGACTCTCGTCTCTGTATCGTCTGGGTTGTCGAGCAAGGAAGGACTTCACACGGCGGTCGTACTCTGGATCATCCTTGTTAAGGTTGTATGTAGATCCTTGCGCGGTGAGGGATGCATCAGAAGGGTTAAGTATGAACGGATTGTGGGTCTTTGATATCGCTAGGATTGATGTATCAGATTACAGTCTAGGCAGAATAAGCAGGGTGTATGCATACAGATGGGTGATGCCTGGCCACTGCTCAGGAGGTCCTCCTCATCTCCGCTATTCCTGCCTCTAATAAATGAATGCGAATCTTTCCAGACAAGGCATGGTACTCACGGGGATAATACTACGGATGGTACTGCCAACCCAACCCTTGCATCGGCATACACGTGGCCTGATAAAGACGATTGTGCAGACAACGGCACTGCTAGCAACGATGAACGCCCTGTAGATCTCAGTTGAGGTGGTAGATCTATCGATCTCTTCGACCGATTGATGCTATAATGAGGGTATTAGCCCGGATCGGAAGAATCCAAGAAGCCACCGACCCAGCCCAGAACTCCAGTTTCTTTTGCACCTTTCCAGACCAAGCACCTCCAAAGGTAAGATCGATATCATCTTCACCCGCGCTCTTCACCATGCCCGAATCGTCCACATCACTTGACGTAAGTCGTTCCTTGTCCTTATCTTTTTCTCGTACCTTCTGCTGGGTTCTATGAGCTGTCTGCGTGGGCCCCACCGCACGCGCCCGTAAACGAAGTGCGACTTCCACTCTGCCGGTCCAAAGCGCACGTAGACTGCCGGCCACCCGTTCCTTCTCATCCACTTCGTCCGGTTTCTCGTCCTTCCTTACACGCTCTCTTTCAGACTTATTTTTCTCGGCCCTGGACCTAACTTTCTCATGCACTTTATCACGGCCAACGACGGCTCTGACGAATGTGCCCAGGTCTGCCACGGGTGTCAATATACCCTCTGCACCAGCCACGCCACCGCGCCCCACAAAGCCCCTGACACGTCCACTCAAACCACGCCGTTCGTCGTCGGAAGAGTCCGTCTCAGAAGCAGGGTCAAGAGTTGATAAGATGATACGTTGCACACGTCGTGAGTCGGAATGTTTAAGCCTCGTCTCATGAGTGGACGTGAGCGCGGTGTATGTGGGAAGATTCAAGTAATTTAGGGGCACTGGGTGAGGGACTGAGCCACCTGCACCAATAGAAGGCGATGGCGAGTACATGGAGACTGTCGGCGATATTGTCAGTCCAGGTGAGGAGGTGCCTGATACTGTGACCAGCAGAGGCGTCGCCGTGTGCGAGAGCGTTGGTAATGAATGTGTGCCATTGTTGTGATGCGAGCCGGCGCCCAGAAGTTGAGCCTGCGAACATGCACTAATGCAAGCAATTAAGGCGTGTGGATGTAGGAATGGATCCTTCGGCACTGCTTGTGCAAGGGATGCAAGTTTATTTCGCGCCGAGAGCACGAACGAAAGCAGTGCGGCAACTGCAGTCGGGTCTGCAATACGTTCGGTTGCCTAAAAGATGCTTGATTCGACGGCAGTCTCGATTGTGAAGAACAAATTCACAAACCTCAACACCTGGAAAGCTCTCCCCTACCTCCACCATCCACTTTTGCAACCCATCTATGGTGATATCACATAGTAGGCCATCAAACATAGGTAGGGAAGTCGACGAGAACATTCCACACACGAACAAGCCAGCTTGTATCAGCTTCACAAGCTCCAGAACAGCAGCTGCAAAGTGTGGATGGCGCTGCGACTGCTGTGCATTAATGTTCGACGTGCTGTGTTGCGGGGAGGTACCGGAGCACAAAGAATAGACATGCGAAGAAGAGCTATTCAATGCGTCAGGAATGATAAGGGGATTTGGAGAATGCAAGAAAGTGCGAGTCTGGGCGCGCGAGGGCGGAGGAGATTTAGAGCGAAATGGATGACTCGTGGACGGCGTGTCAGGAATGAAGTACAATGATTTGAAACGGTCCTTGGTTGTCTCGCTACGAAATGATGAGCTAACACATAAGTCAAGTAGCCGAACCTTGCCCCTTACCTGGGTTCTTCGAGCGTAACAGCGCTTCGGCCACTGCATCCCATTCGTAGGAGATTGATATTGCAGTACAAACGCTCCTGCGCTGCTAGAAAGTCGCCATCGGGAATCTGCACAATTGTGTAATCAGACCGAAAGTTCGCCAACGAGGTAACCATCAGTATGCCTAGAGGTGTCTAAGGCGCATACATTAGCCCTCAGCGAGCATACCGCAGAAGTACCAAGGTACCTGTTTTGGTCGGGCCCCATCTTTACGAAGGTGTTGTACAGATAGCTTGAGTTCCGCCTCTCCCTCCTGTGGTGTCAAATGGCCAACAGGCTTAAGCGCAGTGACGGTAATCTGGACAAATAAGTCACTCCCTGAAGTTCAGGCGTACACCGAGGGAACGTACCTTATGGGCTAGGTCTCCTGTATAAACAATGAGCACCATAACAGGGCGCACGCGCTCGACTATCCTATGCATCAGTCAACACAAGCCGAATACCTGCACAAAGACAAATCACGGACCACTTCTCAACCGCATACATCTGGTACCCCTGGAGCTCGACGCGATTCTCAGCAATTTCAAGACGATACTTTCTCCCGATCCAGCGCTCCCCGACGTAATCCTCGCCCAACCCGGTCCCTGCATTGAATGCCGCGCTTGTCATGATGGCAGTTGCCGAGCCGGAGCGCGAACGCATTAACTTTGAGGACGCTTGCCTTCGCGTTGGTGAGCTTGGGGGAGATCGTGGTAGGCGCGGAGGTTCGGGGGAGCGCACCATTGGCATAAGCAGCCGTGGTGGGCCTGGGATTGAGCTCGCCATGGCGCGCGCTGAACGTCCGAGGGCACAGTAATAAGCAATTCGGAAGTGCCAGTGTCACGCTTTCGCTGCTGAGGGCGTGACTCCGATGTCACTTAGACTCTTAAGGCACCCGTCAAACTCCCATCAAGTGTAACTTGAAGCGGACATATAGTAACCCATGACCAACAGGTAAAAAAATCAGCCTAATAGTCTAAATCCCAGTAACTGATGCCCAAAAGAAACCACATGAAAGGACCAAAGAGCAAATGGGAATAAATAGAGCACATGGGTAGGATACACTACAACAGGTGATGCAAATAAAATGAGTGCGGATGCATACGGTACGTGGTGGGTACTAGAGTACGATGTGATGCATATTGAACAAATTCCAGATTTTTCTTTCCTCTCCTTGATCGTGATCATGTTGATTCCATGGTGTATGAGCTAGGGAGTATCATGTTGATGAACAGGGCTATATTACAATGCATCCACTCGAAAACCACCTGACGATCAAGTCACAGTCAAGAGCGGCATAGGGGGTACAATAATGTGCATCACCCACCAATTACTATTCAACTGTTCTATCCAGCCCATGACCATTCGCAGACGGAGTCGCGCGCTTTTAATGGGCAGTAATTTGGCCTTTTCATGCTCGTCTATTGGAAGCACCATACCCATCCAGAATGAGAACGCATCAAGGTCCTCGTCAGGCGGCTGAGGACCGTACGTGTGGTTCAGGCGCTGAACCACCCATGGTGCAGTGCCTGCACGGAGCTGCTCCAGAAATGTGTGACAGGTTTGAAGGAGCGCAGCAGTGCTCAGAGGAGGGTCGGTGGGTGATGGAGGTTGCGACAGGTTCGACATAATGCGTGAAAAAAGATGCTGAGATGGTGCTGCGTGACTCGAGGTGCTAGAAGAAGAAGACGAGGATGGCGCGGAAGAGGACGACGAAGGAACGTGCTCCTCGATCTCAGACTCCCAGTCATCAGGAAGGTCTTCATAATCGTCGATCCGTTCCACCCTTCCGATCATATACCCATCTAGGGATCCGCGTTCGAGTATCCTGAATCGATGCGTGCCCCAAGTTTCTACCATGCTCCGCCCATCTGGCAGCATCTGCACGCTGCGGATCTCAAGCATGGTACCAAATTCTGCGCCCGCATCAATGCCGAGACCAGCAACAGGTGCTGCACGTGGGGGCATGATCATGCCAAAAGTTGGTGTTGGCGCCTCAAGACACCGCCTCAGCATCAGCCGGTAGCGCGGTTCGAACAAATGGAGGAGCGTTGGCATGCCCGGAAAAGATAATTGGCAAACGAAAATGGGCGTATCTAAACGCGCGTCACGCTCTTCTGTAGCGATTGCTTGTCCCCTTGTGTCATAGGACTCAGGGTATGCTTTAAGCACTACACGTTTACAATTAGATGAATGCAGGAGCTATGACGTAATGTACTGACCCAGAGTAAGGATAACTTTGTTGTGCGGGTGTTCATGAAAGTAAGCGAAGCCAGGCAATTCCTCGCGACATAGCGGACATAACATGCTATGATCTAATGACCTCTGTAGGCATTTTGAGCAAAAGGTCTAGAGCCGTCGTCGTCAGGGTTTGTGAATGAAACAGAAAAGAAGCTGTATGAACGTACATGTTGACAAGGCGTTGTGACAGGCTGGTAGAACAGCGTAAAACAGATCTCGCACATCAATTCCGTTGCGAGGCTCTTGTCAAATTCGGCTAGTGATACATGTCCAGGGCCAGAAGAATGAAAATGTGCATTTAAGGAATGACGTCGACGCTTCCGCGGCCGAGAATATGACGACGCAGGGGAGGATGGATGATTCAAAGGAGTGGAGCCCGAAGGACCAGGGGTAGGTGTCACGGGACGGATAGCTAGTGAGGATGAAGATGGAAAACGGACCGGCTCATGTTGTTCGCCGTCGGAATCGTCTCCAGAGTCGGAATAAGTCTCCACAAGGTGGTCATGTTGTTCGCCATCATCCTCTGCGGCTGTTTTTACTAACTCCACTAACTTTTTCACTCTGACGTCAATTCTTCGTTCACCTGCTTCAGGAGAGCTGGTATGAGACTCGGACGCCGCTGGGAAGAACGCGACTCGAGAACTAGGTGGAATAATGGGCGTGAAATTTGCTGGAGTAGAAGAACATGTAGGGATTGGGCATGAAGTTGAGATGATATGCGAGGAACAGACTGTGTGACCACATCTTAGAGTGGTTGGATCCGTCAGGAGACGGGATGGGGAGCACAGGGGACAATGCAGGAGAGGAAGAAGAATATTTGGAGAAGGACATCCCATGGCGGCAGAACTTTCCTACACTAGGAAGTGTTACTGGAAGTTGACCGGGGAAAAGCAAAGAAGAAGGGCTATTGAAGATGACGACAATATATATGAGCACACACAGGGTGATAATATAAATTTAGACTCACGAGTGCCAGAGTGCATCAGCTGCAATTAAGGATGAATAGAAGACTGACTCGAGGATTCGTTTCCGGTTGCTTTCCGCGGTAGGGCGAAAGGCAATTTCGTGGCTCGTAAACAACTTACAAGCCAGTAGGACGACGATACAGTGACAATAACAGGGTGAGATTCAAACCTCGATTCAAGCGTTCAATAAAGAGATTCACGAATCACGATGCTCGATGGTCTCCCAACTTTGATTTCTACGCCCTATTTAAACGTTATTGACGTTACTCCGACGTTAACTGCACCAGATCGCCGATTATAGCCCTCCCAATGACGACGTTCCAACACACACCTCCTGTCTTGACCGGAACCGCGTGGCATAACTACATACTGCATTCAAACAAGTTGGATATACAATCATGGCTACCGATTTCCAGAATCATCGAGACACATGCAAGTCACTTATGAAAGAATATGATCACTTTTCATACGCACTCGCTTCCACCCGAACCTCGCCGTGCAACTACAAAATAAAACGATTCTAATGGCGCAGACCCATTCAAAATTTTGACATGTTCGTCGTGGGCCAGCTGCTGTAGATCGTTCTAGTTAGTAATGTGCCCCTTTCGATTCGGCCACGTGTATGCTTACTAGTCCTCTGCTGCGCGCTTGTAGCCCAACTTCTCAATAAAGCCATCCAGCTCTTTAGGTCCCCGAGAGCCATAGGGGTAGGGTGAGGGCTTAGGGCGTGGTCCTTCTTTCCCATCTATCCAGTGCAGAATGGGGGTGAAAATCTGGTACGTTGGCGATCAATCGCGTTCCTTGGCTATGGCTTGCAGCAGCATGCTTACCTTCCATGCTACATCCAGTTCGTCATCTCGGACAAAGTTTGAGTGGTCGCCCTTGATTGCATCCAAGATAAGTGCCTCATAAGCCTCCGGGATTTTTGTATCCGTGAACCGTCTTTTGTATGTAAGGTCCATCTCAGTCGGAAGTGCATGGAACGCATATCCAGGCGCCTTGGCGTTCAGCTTCAGGTAAACGGCCTCCGAGGGCTGAATGCGGATCACGAGTTCGTTGCGCGAAATATCCTTGAAAATTCCCTGCGTGACATCCTTGAATTGCATGCGAATTTCAACCTTGGCCTCGTTCAAGGCTGGAATGCGTAAATTGTCAGGGCTATTTGATGGTGTAATTCAAGATGCGGACACACCCTTTCCGGCCTTCAAGATGAATGGTACGCCTTCCCACCGTTCATTATTAATCCAGAGTGTGGTAGCAGCAAACGTTGGGCAAACAGAGTCTTTCGGCACAGTATCGTCGTCCAGGTAACCCGGCTTCCCGTTGGCTGCGACATACTGGCCTAGAAGCACATCCTCCCTCTTGATGGGTGGGATCGCGCGGAGGACTTTAACCTGGGAAGAAAAGGGATGCTAGTGTGAGAAGATAATATTAGACTTCTAGTGCACACGAATAACCTTCTCGTCCCGAATGTCCTCCGACGCGAACGACACAGGTCGTTCCATGGTCAAGATACTCAGGACCTGCAACAAGTCTGAGTGCGCACATGCATCAGCGTGGAAGCCCCTCCCACAGACGCTCACAGGAGACTCACGGTTTTGCAAAATGTCACGGATGATGCCGAATTCGTCGAAATAACCACCACGACCCTCTGTGCCAAAGGGCTCCTTGAAACTGATCTGGACGTTGCTGATCGAATGCTTGTCCCACGCAGCGCCCATGGCGACGTTGGCGAAACGGAGGACCAACAAATTTTTGACCATCTCCTTGCCGAGATAGTGGTCAATGCGATAAGTCTCATCCTCTTTCCATGACTGCTTGAGTGATGATAGGAGTTCCCGACAGGATTCGAGATCCTTGCCAAAAGGCTTCTCGACGATGATGCGGTTTGTTCCCGAGGTGGCGTAGCAGCACTCCTTTACATGTTTTGCGACAGGTACGAACACGGAGGGCGGGAGGGCAAGGTAAAAGAGGCGGTTGACATCGCGGCTTTGGTAGTTCTTCTCAATGGCCTCTAGGTGTTTTGCCAAATTTTGGAAAGAGGGACTGTCCTCATAGCCGCCAGAAACATAAGTGGATATTTTCTTGAACTCTTCGATTTCAGCAGCGATCTCTGGGTCGTTGTTAGGGTTCTTGATGTAGCTTGTGGTGCGTTTGTGATACTCTTCATCATCCATCTTTGTACGTGCATAGCCGACAATATGGACACCTTTAGGGAGATAACCGTTGCGGTAGAGACCAAATAAAGCTGGGTACGTCTATCGGGGGGCTCAAGATCTTCCAGGGCTCAGATAGAAGAGTAAATGGCCCACCTTTTTCTTCGCAAGGTCACCGGAGGCACCAAAGACTAGAACAGGTGAGATATGAGATAGGTGGCGAGGACAGGGGGGCGTACTCAC
The DNA here is from genome assembly GCF_016628075.1 of Suillus paluster. Lineage (NCBI taxonomy): Eukaryota > Fungi > Basidiomycota > Agaricomycetes > Boletales > Suillaceae > Suillus > Suillus paluster. Next base: position 1,437,103 of record NW_024537563.1, on the reverse strand, counting down.
CGACGATGAGAGTGTTATCTTTGAACTGGTGACCTGTGGTCTCCATTGATGGGATTGTTCCAGACCTTGCGCGTTGCACTGAGGCCATGATTAAACAAGGAGAAATATGTGTTGAGAGGCAGGGGCTTTGGGTTGTTCTTAAAGTTATTGGTACTGACGTGAGTGTGAGAAGTAGTTCGGTAGTGATGGAATATAGATCGATGTGAATTTACATTACCGTGAGCGGTGCGTAAGGCTATGAGCTGGGATAACAATCTCTGTGATCGTTTAGTCTGAGATTCAATGATGCGGCTTACTACGTACTACCCATTGACTTTGCAGATTATCGTAAACCTCTCATCATCACGGACTCAATTCGGTCCGTTTCTGACTCAGCCACGTGCTACTAATCTTTACTACCATGGAAGAAGACCAAGCCATAAAGCACTTTCAAGAGCTAGTCTCCTCTGACTTGGCTCTCGTAGACCCAACGTCTATTCAGATTCGTGCCAATGCACTCGTAGCTCGTCTAAAGGCCCTCAACAGAAATGCCAATGCTGCAACGAGAACATGCAAGCAAGCAACCACAGAGGCTCGCCATGACATGGACCAGACGCATCTTGGCCTCCAGAATTTACTCTATGAAAAGCGTCACCTCGAGAGGGAAATAGACAAGTGTCGGCAATTCGCGTTCGTCATTCTTTAGCTGTCCCTGCAATCTCTACTGACCGTTCGTGTAGTTCCATTTACCAGGACGTGCCCTTGTACTCCCTGCCAGAGTTCAAAAATTTGGCACCTCCTGAAGCACGTTCAGATGACGTGTTGCAGAGTCCGCATCAGCTTATGCTCAACCGCCTAAGCTTTGAACTTGTCGAAAGGCAGAGGTACGTTCGACACAAACTCTACTATGCAGATCTTCATATTACAATAGACTCGATCAAAAAAGAAAAGAACTCACATCTCAAAAGGAAGAACTCCTGAAACAAAGCAAGCTTAAACTCGCAACCGTGGAAAGTGTCAAAACGCAAATAGAATCACTCATGAAGGTGCGAATAATCCTATGTCCGTTTCACTCCTGCACTCACGTTACTACAACGTTTTATAGGCCGCCGCAGACATACAGAAGAAAGTCGATGAACTCGTGCCGGCGCTCCCACTGTCCACTGCAACGACTCCCGCTCCTACCTGAATTTCCTGTCCAGCCGAATCCACTCCCGAGTTACCGGGTGCCTCTTATCAGTCCCGCGGTTGTCTAAGCAAAATACATTATGACACGCAGTCAAGTTGGCACTACGCAATCCCTAATTATACAACACGGCGAAAGGGATGAGATGTTTCCAACTAATGTCCAGTGTTGAGAGAGCCATAGAGGCTCATCAAATGTCAAGAGGTCGAGCGAAGAGGGTATCTCCGCAAATTGAATGATGATAGCAGATAACACAGAAATGGAAAGGTCAGGTGGAGTACAGAATGGATATGATATGTGAAATGATATGAGTGTTGTGCAAGGAACCAGTAATGAAAAGTGCGGGAGAAAAGGCATGCCAGCAGAAGAGATATCAAGACTCTTACTCTTCATCCTCACTAATGCTGCCGATGTCGCTCATCTCTTCGTCTGCATCGTCTTCATTGCCGTCTGTTGAGGCATCCACAATGTCCTTGGTTGCGAATCGCTGTACGTACTCTGAGTTGAAATGAACGTTATATTCCGCGTGAGATGGATAAAAGATAAGCTTACCCTTCACCTTGGCCTCGTATTCCTTCGGGTGTCGCATCATCAGCGCGGCAGCTTCGCCGTTTAATGGATCATTAGGATTGGGGTACCGCAGCAGTTGTGGCAAGAACACCTCAAAGATGTTGATCATATCTATGAAAGTTGACAGATCAGCAACCTAACGGTCGAGCGTGCATCAACCGCCTCGCATACCGAACATAGGCGACCACGTCTGGTTAATGACATCCAGGCATACAGAGCCACTCCTGTATTAGGAACGTATCAATCGACATTTCGGGAAGTATCGTGATGGGTACTGACAGCTCATCTATGTTAGGATGAAAGATCTTGTTCATAAATCCTATGCTTGGCGACTTGTATGGATACTCCGCCTGCAACTCGACGTGAATCTTCCATATACCGCCCGCAAACGGTGCTGGTGCTGATTAATCCGACGCGAACAAGACAGTGATTAAGGAACGTACTTTCTCCAGGACCATAGAAGCGGACGTAGAACTCGCGCATGTTATCATTTACGAGAGTCACCTCGTAGTCCGACATAAGCCTGCATTGTAAGTCATTAAATCAGTGTCGCTGCGGGTATTGGGGTAAGTCCGTACAGCTTCATTACATCTGTCTCGATACGACGCTTTGTTGAGGCGTGTCTGAAAGAAAATAAGATAAGCTTTAACCGCGGTTTCAACAAGAAGGAAGGACTTATCATGTTTCCTAGAGTACAAGCTGGATAACTGGGGAAGAGTCACTCGACAACCACTTGAATGTAATATAAGGCTAATCCAATAGTACAGATCCTGCCGATACCCTCCCGATGCCGATGGAGAGTCGGAGATAATATTCATTTCAAGTGCCGATACCGGCCGATACCTCCAGGGAATGATCAAACTCATTAATATTCTGATTGATACTCTCCTGGAGTCCACTCGACTACAACAACGCCATATAAAAAACAAGAGATATGCACTCGAAAACTAGCGGTACACCTCGTTAGATCCCAATCTACACAAAACTCGTCCAAGAAACATCAGGATCGTATATTTTCATGTCCCCTCAGTAAAAGGTCCACTCCTCGACGACACAGTACGCGTCGTTCGGGTTGCACGGGTGGGGTTTACGGAACCCGGCTTGAGGCTTGTAAGACTGTCGGATGTAGCTTGCTGCGCCTTGGAGCCGTTCCGATGACACTGCAGGCGGCATGCCCTGAGCCGCTGCGGCACCTCCTCGGCTGCCAGCACCAACGACATTACTTTGGGCCTCGCCAGTGCTCGCCTGGAACATGTGGCGTGGGTGTGCCAGATCAATATCGACACTACTCTGGTTCCATGCGCGCATAGCCAAGAGAAACGCTGATACCAAAGTCCTTTGAATTAGTACGAAATTTATGCTGAAGCAGACGTACTCACCGAGCCAAAACGCCCCCAAGGCCGCAATCAAAATCAACTCCTCCTGCGATTGCGACAAGACTCTGTCTTCCCCCTGAGTTCTGTGGTGTTTCACTACCCTGTCTTCAGGTCAGTCGCTGGTGGAGATAAATTCGTCATCGTCGTACAATAAGATAAGTGCCCCGATCGCTAAAACCGTTACTGATGTTTGAGTCAGGTGAATAACCTCTGCAATCGATCATCCGTTAAAATATTGCTCTAAGCGCCCGTTACAAATTGATACTTGCGAATCGAGTGGGGCATCATTTTCATGATCAGATGCCCCATCGCCAGGGCTAGAATGCCTGCGGATTTGCGCTCAACATATGTTTTATATCATGAAGGTCCATGCCCGCACCTTTGATGACATGTCTGAACGGGTGGTCGGTGAACAGGGCCATTTCGTGACGATAGAAGTAGGAAAGAAGTGGAAAAGGGGTGGGTGGGAATCGATGACCAGATGGGCTCCTTGTATTGACCAGCACCTGGGCCCTGGCCATGAGGCCGACTTCGAGCACCCCCTTCTGACACGAGGTCATTATTTCATCATCCATATTCTCATCAATTGTTAATTCACGTAAATAGATGCATAGTTTCAGACCCAGCCGATCTAGGAAATTGGCCTTGTTACACGCAAAATAATGGAGACAATGCAACTCCAAACAACACAATTTGATGAACTCGTTCTTGAATGAATTAGTTCCACGTTTGCTCCGCTGTAAGGTTAATCAGAATATATCGCGAGCTTTATCGTTTTGACACGTTGAATACACATGACATACGCAGTATGTATCATTTCTAACGTCCAACGGAAGATTGCGCCTAGACCACCACACCTGGCACCTGAGTGACAACAGGTTGGCCACCATTAATACCTGGTTGAACCATGATGGAGTGACCCGGCGCTTGTTGAATATGGTACCCACCCATCATGGGGTACGGCTGACCGTATCCTCCGAAAAACGGAGCTCGAGGATAGACAGCTTCAGTGGGGTATCCTGGAAGTTCCCCAAACCAGCCTAGCTGCGAGACATGTTCCCGCCACGCATAGTACCGGCCAAAAGCGACTGCGCGCGATGTAAGCGAGATCAGGATAACGAAGAACAACGTAACTTCAATGGAATACTTCAGTAGATGCACCAGAAACGAAGGAAGCTAGAACATACACAGCACGAATATGGTCCACGATAGTGCTTCGATGACCTTCATGTCATAGCAATACGTCTGTGCAGACACTAGTGGCATGTGAGTCGCGATACGCGCAAAAATGTCGCATTGATCACTCACTACTTCCTTTATTGGTAGGTTGCTGACCTTGGAGTGGATAGCATTGCACATATCCGATGATGTCCCTTGAGCGTGCAGTTCATAATCGATCATGCACCGAAAAACTATTCACTTACTGAGACCATGCACCCAGGGCTGTGGTTCCGATCGATAAGCTCAACGGATTTTGAGTAAAGGGTAGCACTGTAAGCTTACCTAGCCATAGCACACCGAGGATGAAGTGGATTGTGATCTCCACTACAGGCTGCGCAAACTGTGTCCTGCAGAGCGATGAGCCAAGTAGGGCGAAAAATTGACGCGTCCAACTCACAGGCCTATAAATGCAAATAGAGTGACTGATGGTGGAATCAGAGCAAAGATAGTGAAGTCATCTAAAAAGACAGTTCGGGCGTCCCCACGACTGATAAAGATGCGACAACACATACGATTGATATTCGGAAGGAATAACTTGGCAAAGTTGGCGGTAAGTCCAAGGACAGCCGCAGATAGCAGAAATGTGGATACTGGAGATGATCAGTCGACTGGATGCGAATTGTGAACGACTGACATACCATATGCAATGAACCTCATGTTCATAAACAGGACAGTCATGACTGAAAGACGTCTTCAAATTTCAGGTATATGGTCGTACGTGCGTGGGTCTTGGGTTTATATGGTGCGTCGTGCCGAAACAATGCGGAATGGGTGTAGAAAGGAACAGAATCAGAACAATTGATGCATACATACCAATACCGTCCCGTTCGAACGCGCTGAATTCAACATCGAATACTATATTGGGCCATATGTCAACTTGAAACACCCCCAAGGAGCTCCAAGGCTCCATGACTCAAGCACGAAGACGACTACTAGCAGGGTAGAGTGTAATCTGCAAGGAGATTGATTGACAAGGGCTGGTAGTGTTGAGGACGAAAGCGCACGGAGCCCGCACGAACCTGTCGCTTGTACCCCGGTGAGCTTCAAGTTCGCGCATGCCATATTTAGCGGACGCTATTGAAAATCATTGCAAGAACAAAGATCGTGATATTGACAGCCATGCCAGATATCTAGTACGTAGTACAAATAATATTTGACTTCCCAGGAAAAACACGACATTCTATGTCAATAAAAACCCAAATGTAAAACACATAGGCTCATACAGGTCACCGCCTGGGTGACGCATTCCTCTTATACTTATCCGCCGTGTGCGCGCGTGCCGGGGTATTATGTCCTTGAGCCGACCATTCGGGGTAACGTGAATTCCCGCCCCTTGCCTCATACCCCCAGGGTGTTGAGTCCTTCTCATCATAGGTCCTGCCTCTTGATCGTGAACGGCTGCTAACGGGTGCTGGTAGCTTCGCTTGTGAGGTGTTTTTTCCGAACCACGGGTATTCGGTGACAGCAATGTACCATACATTGCGGTTGACGCGGAAATGATGTTTTACTGCGAGCGCTAGCAAGAACAACAAGAACGCCAATACTGCGGGAGCTTGAGACATATGATCTAGAATATAGATTCGTTTCACTTACTGAGAATAACATTGAAAAGTGAGAACGCCTCTAGAACCCGATACTGAGCCTGGTATGTCTCTGTAGAGACTTGAGACGAAAGTTAGATTTCTCTCTATGAATGAAAAATATCTTGTTACTTACACCCAGGAATATCTATGGGATCAGTTTGTGCATCGGACGAAAAGCATTCTACATCTGCATTCTCTGAGTCTGAGCTTGCTAGGAAGGCACCCAAAGCTGGACCGCGACAATTAAGCGAGGAACCATTAATTCCGTGATTCACGTACCAAGCCAGAAAGTGCCAAGCAGTCCGAGGCACCCAAGCTCGATTCTCGTGGAAATCGGATTAGTAGTCCGAATCAGGCTACATCCAAGTCTGCAGCCCTAGTCAACGCCAGCGCATCGTGTGAAGTTTATATGTACGCACAAAATAATGAGAATGAGCATGCTTGCACTGCATACGAAGATGGTGAAAGGAACGAAACGAGCTACATTCACATAAGCTGCGATCAACTACAGAAACAAGGAGCAAACTGACTGAGATCTGTGATGACCAGTAGACTCTGGAAATGAGCCGCGATACCCAGGCAGATCACCGTCCATGTGAGGACTGCGCCTGCTCCAAAGTCAGCAGGGCGGCAATGGATATCATGAACATGAGTGCTGACCGTAGATACAAGCCCTAAAGATGTTAAACTTCGATGGCATCGCTACTCTGGTAAATATTGTTGAGACGGAGAGTGTAGTGAGTCGCTTGTGACGGGACGTCTGGCGTTCCCGGATAGAATAATTCTGACGAGACTGATGAGGATGACTGGTAGATTGATGTTGACAATTCAAGGGAAGGGGGCGTGCGGTCCTCATGATATAGCACGGAAAGTTGTGCGTACACGAGGATGGGGGATGTCGATTCTCGTAAATCTAAACGGCGTGGCGTGCGCCGTGCAGTAAAAGGCGTGGCGGACCTCGATGATCAAGGATCCGGGGGAAACAGAAGTCGTGCGTCCGCTCAAACGCAGACGGGCAAGCTGTGCTTTTAAATAACGGCTGAAAATTTCTAAGCATCGTGAAAGACAGGGTAACGGATGTACATCCGCGTTAACGGCCTCGAGGCGGAATCTGGCAGAATGGAGTCAGAACCTGTCAGAACCAGCTGTCAGAAAACTTCAGTGGCAGAAAAGGAAATCCCCTGGAGATTAGGTGTCCGAACCCACACTCTTGCAGGACACGAGCCACGTAGTTTACCTGACTGAGTAAACACCGGAGAATATGTCACAAGTATTTTCCTTTTCTATCCTACAAACAACGTGTAAAGCATGGTCATGTGCTACAATCAACCTTTCATCCCCATCTCTTTTCGGAGCATCTCTCCGATGCTTGCAAACTGATCAAGACACTCAGGATTTCGCAGTGTGGCGGAATTTACACTTGATATATGCGCTCCATTGATGATCTGGCCAGTTGTCAATGCCACACATCCTATGATTTATGAAAATATACCTTTTTAACTGGAACCTCCACGCGCTTGCCGTTCAAGGTGTACGGGATGTCGTCGACTTGGATAATCTACCGAGCCCCCGCGGACAGTTAGCTAACGTTCTGGGGGACTGATAAAAATGGAACATACTCGAGCAGGAACATGGCGTGGGCTTCGTCGTGACCTTATTTCTAATCTGATCTGCTTCTCCATTTCTATTGATAGCGCCCCCTTGCTATAAAGCTTAATGAACAGGATCACGCGTTCGTCTGCGCCGGCTTCAATGGACTGCGCCACAACCAGTGCATCCTCGATTGTGTCGTTCGCGTTCCGTTCTTCTGAAAATGAGAAGCACGTTTCAAGAACATTATATATCTCAGATGACCCAAACCGGATCCCTCCAGGATTTCTACGAAATGGTCAGAATTAGAGAGAAGTGAGTTAGTATACTCACAGAACGCCGTCACTTCTTCCCAGCATGAAGAGCCCGCCTCCATTCCCATGCCGAGAAGGGGTTATCAGCACGTGGTCTCCATGATCTGATCCAAATCAAGTTAGTAAGGGGAGTAATCTCATGATCCGGGCGCGTACACCATACACTAGCCCACACCCGTTGTGCCTTCGGCACATGTCTACATATTACATTTACAAAATACTATATACTTTTATTTTAGTTCTGAGGACAGAGGACACGGGAGAATTTTTTGGGAAGGGCAAGACTGAAGTTTACCTGGGACACTGGCTTGCAATCCCGTGGCCTCGTACCTCGGCCAGCGGGATGCAAGCCAGTGTCCCAGGTAAACTTCAGTCTCACTGTTTGTGTCTTGCTGTTGACTCTTGCCCTTCCCAAAAAATTCTCCCATGTCTCTGTCCTATTTTCTGCTTTCCTATCTCCCGTTCTCCTGTTCTCCCGTTCTCCTGTTCTCCCATCCTCCCGTCCTCCTCCTCCCATCTCCCCATTCACCCCATTTCTCCATTCTCCACCTTCCCATTCCCATGTTTACCCATTGCCCATTTTTCCTATCTTTATATTTTCGCATTTTTATGTATACAGAATTACAGTACATATATACATCATTGTTGTTTTCACATTTTTCTATTTGCTTGGTGTTCCTCCCCTTGTTGTGGCTTAACCAATTTTGGACAGTGAGGTCGTATAGTAAGGGAGAACGGTTTTTTGAAATTGAAACTCCGATTGACAGAACCACGCGAAATTTCTAAATCGAGGTTTAAGCGAGCTAAGCGTTCCCATGTGGCCTTAGCGAAATACGCGTCTCCCACACACAGCCACAAAACCGGTCTCCCATAATACTATGACTAGCCCACACCCGTTGTGCCTTCGGCACATGTCTACATATTACATTTACAAAATACTATATACTTTTATTTTAATTCTGAGGACAGAGACACGGGAGAATTTTTTGGGAAGGGCAAGAGTCAACAGCAAGACACTGGCTTGCAATCCCGTGGCCTCGTACCTCGGCCAGCGGGATGCAAGCCAGTGTCTTGCTGTTGACTCTTGCCCTTCCCAAAAAATTCTCCCGTGTCTCTGTCCTATTTTCTGCTTTCCTATCTCCCGTTCTCCCGTTCTCCTGTTCTCCCTTTCTTCTTAGACTCCTGTCCTCCTCCTCCCATTTCTCCATTCTCCACCTTCCCATTCCCATGTTTACCCATTGCCCATTTTTCCTATCTTTATATTTTCGCATTTTTCGCATTTTTCACATTTTTCTATTTGCTTGGTGTTCCTCCCCTTGTTGTGGCTTAACCAATTTTGGACAGTAAGGGAGAACGGTTTTTTGAAATTGAAACTCCGATTGACAGAACCACGCGAAATTTCTAAATCGAGGTTTAAGCGAGCTAAGCGTTCCCATGTGGCCTTTAGCGAGCTACGCGTCTCCCACACACAGCCACAAAACCGGTCTCCCATAATATTATGACTAGCCCACACCCGTTGTGCCTTCGGCACATGTCTACATATTACATTTACAAAATACTATATACTTTTATTTTAATTCTGAGGACAGAGGACACGGGAGAATTTTTTGGGAAGGGCAAGAGTCAACAGCAAGACACTGGCTTGCAATCCCGTGGCCTCGTACCTCGGCCAGCGGGATGCAAGCCAGTGTCTTGCTGTTGACTCTTGCCCTTCCCAAAAAATTCTCCTGTGTCTCTGTCCTATTTTCTGCTTTCCTATCTCCCGTTTTCCCGTTCTCCTGTTCTCCCATTCTCCTGTTCTCCCATGATCCCATCATCCTCCTCCCATCTCCCCATTCACCCCATTTCTCCATTCTCCACCTTCCCATTCCCATGTTTACCCATTGCCCATTTTTCCTATCTTTATATTTTCGCACTTTTCACATTTTTCTATTTGCTTGGTGTTCCTCCCCTTGTTGTGGCTCAATTTTTACCTATAACCAATTTTGGACAGTGAGGTCGTATAGTAAGGGAGAATGGTTTTTTGAAATTGAAACTCCGATTGACAGAACCACGTGAAATTTCTAAATCGAGGTTAAGCGAGCTAAGCGTTCCCATGTGGCCTTTAGCGAGCTACGCGTCTCCCACACACAGCCACAAAACCGGTCTCCCATAATATTATGACGAGTCCAAGCCCGTTGTGCCTTCGGCACAGGAAGCAAGCAGAGCATTTCATGCTCTGCTGGAGGCACCAAAGGTGCCTTGCCTCACTGTGTCTACATATTATTTAATTTTGTGAAATAAATAAATTCTTACATCTTACATTTAAAAAATATTATATAGTTTTGTTTTAGCTATGGGATGTTGCACAAACAGTTTGACTGAAGGTTACCTGGGACACAGGCTTGCAATCCCGTGGCCTCGTGCCTCGGCCAGCGGGATGCAAGCCAGTGTCCCAGGTAACCTTCAGTCAAACTGTTTGTGTCATGCTATTGACTCATACACTTCCTCCCAATTATCTGATTTCCTATCTCCCATGTCCTGTGTCCCATGTCCCATGGTTCTGTGTCCCACTGTCCCACTGTCCTGTTGTCCTGTTGTCCTGTTGTTTGTCCTGTTGTCCCGTGTCCCGTTGTCCTGTTGTCCTGTTGTCCCATGTCCTGTTGTCCCGTGTCCCACTGTCCCATTGTCCCATGTCCCATGTCCCATGTCCCATGTCCCATTGTCCCGTGTCCCGTGTCCCGTGTCCCGTGTCCCGTGTCCCGTGTCCCGTGTCCCATGTCCCGTGTCCCGTGTCCCATGTCCCATGTCCCATTGTCTGTCCTCCTGTCTTCCATCCTCCCATTGTCCTCCCATTGTCCTCCCATCCTCTTGTCCTCTCATCCTCCTATTGTGTCCTCTTGTCCTCCTCTTGTCCTCCCATCCTCCCATTGTTCTCCCATCCTTCTGTTGTCCTCCTATTTTCCTCCCATCCTCCCATCCTCCCTATTCACCCTATTTTTCCATTCTCCATCTTCCCATTCCCCTGTTTACCCATTGCCAATTTTTCCCATCTTTATATTTTCGCAATTTTGCATTTTCACATTTTTGCATTTTGCATTTTGCATTTTTCACATTTTTCTACTTGCTTGGTGTTCTCTTTTCTCTTTTCCCCACAAAAATCCCAAAATTCCCTTGTTGTCCTTCAATTTTTACTATTTATTATGTATTCACAGTTGCAGTACATATAAAATTCATTGTTGTTGTGCAAAATGGAGGGCCAGTGAGCACTTGCCAATCCCATTGTGGCTCAATTTTTACAAATTCCCACGTTTGGACAGTGAGCTCGTATAGTAAGGGACAACGGTTTTTGCAAATTCAAACTCCGCTTGACAGAACCACATGGGATCCTCTTTTCAGCGACCTTACCGACGCAACCGAAACAACCGACACTGCCGGAATACGCGGAATACGCGTCTCTCACGGTTTCCCCCATACCATTCTCCCTTACTTTATAGACGAGTCCAAGCCCGTTGTGCCTTCGGCACAGGAAGCAAGCAGAGCATTTCATGCTCTGCTGGAGGCACCAAAGGTGCCTTGCCTCACTGTGTCTACATATTATTTAATTTTGTGAAATAAATAAATTCTTACATCTTACATTTAAAAAATATTATATAGTTTTGTTTTAGCTATGGGATGTTGCACAAACAGTTTGACTGAAGGTTACCTGGGACACAGGCTTGCAATCCCGTGGCCTCGTGCCTCGGCCAGCGGGATGCAAGCCAGTGTCCCAGGTAACCTTCAGTCAAACTGTTTGTGTCATGCTATTGACTCATACACTTCCTCCCAATTATCTGATTTCCTATCTCCCATGTCCTGTGTCCCATGTCCCATGGTTCTGTGTCCCACTGTCCCACTGTCCTGTTGTCCTGTTGTCCTGTTGTTTGTCCTGTTGTCCCGTGTCCCGTTGTCCTGTTGTCCTGTTGTCCCATGTCCTGTTGTCCCGTGTCCCACTGTCCCATTGTCCCATGTCCCATGTCCCATGTCCCATGTCCCATTGTCCCGTGTCCCGTGTCCCGTGTCCCGTGTCCCGTGTCCCGTGTCCCGTGTCCCATGTCCCGTGTCCCGTGTCCCATGTCCCATGTCCCATTGTCTGTCCTCCTGTCTTCCATCCTCCCATTGTCCTCCCATTGTCCTCCCATCCTCTTGTCCTCTCATCCTCCTATTGTGTCCTCTTGTCCTCCTCTTGTCCTCCCATCCTCCCATTGTTCTCCCATCCTTCTGTTGTCCTCCTATTTTCCTCCCATCCTCCCATCCTCCCTATTCACCCTATTTTTCCATTCTCCATCTTCCCATTCCCCTGTTTACCCATTGCCAATTTTTCCCATCTTTATATTTTCGCAATTTTGCATTTTCACATTTTTGCATTTTGCATTTTGCATTTTTCACATTTTTCTACTTGCTTGGTGTTCTCTTTTCTCTTTTCCCCACAAAAATCCCAAAATCCCTTGTTGTCCTTCAATTTTTACTATTTATTATGTATTCACAGTTGCAGTACATATAAAATTCATTGTTGTTGTGCAAAATGGAGGGCCAGTGAGCACTTGCCAATCCCATTGTGGCTCAATTTTTACAAATTCCCACGTTTGGACAGTGAGCTCGTATAGTAAGGGACAACGGTTTTTGCAAATTCAAACTCCGCTTGACAGAACCACATGGGATCCTCTTTTCAGCGACCTTACCGACGCAACCGAAACAACCGACACTGCCGGAATACGCGGAATACGCGTCTCTCACGGTTTCCCCCATACCGTTCTCCCTTACTTTATAGACGAGTCCAAGCCCGTTGTGCCTTCGGCACAGGAAGCAAGCAGAGCACTTCGTGCTCTGCTGGAGGCACCTTCGGTGCCTTGTCTCACTGTGTCTACATATTATTTAATTATAACAAATCAATAATTTCTTACATTATATAGTTTTGTTTTAGTTATGGGATGTTGCACAAACAGTTTGACTGAAGGTTACCTGGGACACTGGCTTGCGATCCCGTGGCCTCGTGCCTCGGCCAGCGGGATGCAAGCCAGTGTCCCAGGTAACCTTCAGTCAAACTGTTTGTGTCATGCTATTGACTCATACACTTCCTCCCAATTATCTTGTCCCATGTCCCATTGTCCCATGTCTTGTTGTCCTGTGTCCTGTTGTCCCATTGTCCCATGTCCCATGTCTCGTTGTCCCATGTCCCATTGTCCTGTGTCCCATGTCCCGTGTCCTGTTCTCCCGTTCTCCCGTGTCCCATGTCCCATGTCCCATGTCCTGTTGTCCTGTTCTCCCGTGTCCCATTGTCCCATGTCCCATTGTCCTGTCCTCCTCTTGTCCTCCCATCCTCTTGTCCTCCTGTAGCCCTCTCATCCTCCCATTGTGTCCTCTTGTCCTCCTCTTGTCCTCCCATCCTCCCATCTTCCTATTCACCCCATTTCTCCATTCTCCATCCTCCCATTCTCCTGTTTACCCATTGCCAATTTTTGCCATCTTTATATTTTCGCATTTTTGCATTTTTCACATTTTTCTACTGGCTTGGTGTTCTCTTTTCTCTTTTCCCCCAAAAAAATCCCAAAATCCCTTTTTGTCCTTCAATTTTTACCATTTATCATCATGTATCACAGTTACAGTACATATAAAATCATTGTTGTTGTGCAAAATGGAGGGCCAGTGAGCACCTGCCAATCCCATCTTTCTATTTTCGCATTTTTCACATTTTTCTATTTGCTTGGTGCATCCCATTGTGGCTCAATTTTTACAAATTCCCAATTTTGGACAGCGAGCTGGTACAGTAGGGGACAATGGTTTTCGGAAATTCAAACTCCGGTTGACAGAACCATGTGGGATGCTTTTTTTCAGCCACCTTAGCGAAATAACCGAAAATACCGACGCCAGCTGATGCTGGCGAGGCTTACCGACGCCATGTGCGCTACGCGGAAATGCCCAAATCTTCCCACCTCCCCCCCTTGCCTTCTCCCTTACTTTTTAAGATCCTTGTATTCAGCAAAATAGGCCAGACGGAACCTATCTGCTGCAGCCTTCACAATTTCATCTGTCCCGAAACCAGACAAGGGCCAAAACCCAATAGGCATACATGGAAATGGCCGCACGCATACCAACTCGCCAGCCTCGCCAGTTTGACAGTTGTGCCCTGCAGGAGTGAAGGTTTCGATTGCCATTCCCAGCATACGACACTGAATTTCGCCACGATATACTGGTAGCGCAGAGCACATCCCTGCAAATAGAGAACAGATGTCCGTGCCTCCTGAAAGAGCTGTCCAGGAAAGATGACCGAATTGACTTTGTAGATCATACCTGTTATAGACGCGAGAAGCACGCTGGGGTGAATGTATTTATAAACGTAGTCGAAGAGCGCAGGGGCCAATGGCGAACCAGTCGAGTAAATATGTCTCAAGCATGCTAGGTTATGATGATCACGAGGCCTGTAGCCTATTCGCTATTGATATGCATATCTCAGTATGCAACAACAGTACCAGTTGGTGACTGCTCACCGATAACTGATCGAGATATTTTGCACTAGTTCCGAAAATTGATATCTGCAGTTCATCCACGAGGTGCCACAGATAAGGGGGTTCCCTCAGGGGACTGCCGTCGTAGAGCACTAGCGTACACCCGATGCTGAGACCGCTCACCAAGAAATTCCACATCATCCATCCTCTGAAATACAATGATCTACTACAAAGTCGATATAGGAATGAAAAAAAACTCACGTTGTGGTGTAATAGAAAAAGACATCTTCAGGCCGCAGGTCTGCACAGATTACGAATTCTTTCTTTGCCTGCAACAGCATACCGCCAGCCCGGTGCACAATTGGTCTATGAGGTTGAAGTCAGTTTGACCCAACAGATTTTCTGATTGACAGCAGCATACTTGGGGCGACCTGTGAGAACCAACAGTGTTCAGCTTTATTGTACAGGTAAGTTAAATTCATGGTTGAAGGGCTACACACCTGTTGTGCCAGAGCTAAAAAGAATCCACAGCGGCCAATCAAAGCATTGACGACACCACTCAATTTCTCCATCAGAAGCGCGGCCCAGTGAGCTGGACTTGCCCCTCGAAATGAACGTGTCCCATGAAACCCAGTCAGGGCCCCATCGGGACGCGTCCCTTCCTGACTGAATAACGATCACGACCGGGTTAAGCGAGCATCGCTCGGAGAGTCCAGAAAGAAGAGATTGCAATTTTGGCAAATGAGGATGGACTTTTGCGTTGTACCTGCATGACTTGAATAACAAAAACCCGAGTTTGCTAAGGAAGTGACCTACACGACTGCATCGACCGCAAAAATTACCCGAGGTTGTACTTGCTCAAATCTACAAATTAGCAAGTGCGTGAGTGACGGTATTTCGGTAAATTCGCGTACCGCTCCAATACCCCCTGGGTCCCGAAGTCTGCCGCCGCACTGACCCAGATGCACCCTAAGAAGGTTAGCAAAGAGCAACAGGGGCAGAAACGGTCTACCTATGGCAGTGGTGGCGAGACAAGCAACAACATTCTCCTGACAGAAGGTGTGAAGTTAATAGTGGGCATGCCCATAGCCGGCAGTGACGCACAATACAATTCGAGGAGTACGAAGCCACTCGATCACCAGGTTTCAGGTTGAGCATTAGCAAGGCTGAAACCAAGTCAGCAACCATCGCGTAGAGGTCGGCATATGTAACGCGCTGATGAGGAGGATTTGGGCACTCGGGGGTGGGCTCAGCTAATTAGTCATGATTATCAGGCAAACTACCGAATGGTTTATTAACATACTTACTTGCTTGTATAAGCGCGAATTTATCTGCCGAGCGACATGTCAACATATTCTCGGCCCAATTAATCCAAGCTTCGCTGAACCATGGTGGGTTTTTCGCCGGAACGGTGTTATTATCGACAACGTCTTGCCCTTTGTAGCCGACAATACCGACGTCGTCCCATACAGAATCCCAGAATAAATCGATGTGGTCAACCGACCATCTGTAGAGGTCAAAGTACGAAACTAACGCGAGTCCGTACTTCTCGTTGATTTTCTTCAGGAATGCAACGCAATGCGATGAGCCAGCGTCGGGAGGCACGAAAAGTGGAAGTGGGGTCGTCATGTCAGGCTCAGGACGAGACTTCAGTGGTCTAGGAGGAACGAGATCCGGGAGGGTCCGCGAGCACAATCATTTGCATTAAGATCGGACCCTTGATCACATGCTCGGAACCGAAGCATGCACATATACGTCGCGGAGTCTCATTCTAACATGCGATAAGTGCATGAGTAAGTATCAACACAATATCCACATGATACGTTTATTCTGTCAAAATACTTAGCGAGAGCACCGGCTGCTAGGAGAAGAATAACACGATTTTTCAAGCGGAAGAATGAATAGATATCGGGCATCATGCGATATCAAGGTTTATTACATAATATATGTTTCAAAGTCCGAGCGAGAAAAATATGGTGTCATTCCGAGGAGGTAATTTAACCCCTATAAGTAGTGGTTCGAGAATTCAGTTCACCTTCACTACCATCATCTGCACAGGAAGCTAGCTTAGAGGGAGCATCTCCGCACAAGGGCCTTTCATTGCATCGTTCCTGTCAGTTTACTCGTTGCTTAAACGTTCCCCGATCCCCACCCAGAGATTACGACCATGGATCACTTTCTTGCTCCACACAGCACAGAATCGATGGCATATTCCAGCGTTAGGTATGTTATTTTTATCGCCCCAAAGTCCACCTTTGACTTTCCCAGCCAGGACTGGTTAGATTGGGACATCAGTCATCCTTCGTTTGACGAGTCCCTTGTTGGCCACTGCGCTTCATATCATGCGGTAGACCGTTATTTATCTGGCGAGGATCTTTTCATACCTCCTCGTTCCCCGAGTGAGCTGGAACGCGTCCTGTATGTACTTCCACGGAGATTGACCATAGCAGTGCTAATGCTGACGCAGACGTCGACACGCGTATGACTCGATCCATAATGCAATAGCAAGATCTCGTCAAACACTAAAAACCGGCGGATACAGCCGGGTATGTTTCACTGTGTTATTTTTGTTCGCTCGCTGACCCAGCCATCTACTAGACTTGCCATCTGGCAGAACAATCAATCCGCAGTGTTCTCGACGCAAATGACAATGCGAGGAGATTGCTCGCCTGGCACAGGCCCAACAACCCTTCGCATGTGGCTATGGAGATGTCACATTCTGTTTCAGCAATCCAAGTGTAACTCGCATCGACTTCAAAAGCTGGGTATGAATATTCATTCTTGGCATCATTTCATTGTAAATGCATATTGTTATCGAACCAACCAGTATACTCTCAAACGCAACAACATGTACATTAGCGTTTCCCCTCATATATCAATACACGATTAACTATAGACTTAGATCGCTTTACCGATTTTTGATGTCGACAGTGACACTGCACAGTACCGCTTCAAGTTTGATGAAGCCCCTGACGGGTATCAAGTAATTTGTCTGATTCAAACATGAGGCATGCGCAGTTAGTTTGCAATGGTTGCACTGGTATCTTCGTTGAAATTACACTGCCATCCCGCTCGTCGAAAGAGCGCTCAAGCTTCAATTGAGCTTTCAAGGATTTTGTGCGCAGCATGCACGTGGGATACTTATTATCAGCGCAGACCCTAAAACGTTGTGAAGGCGCGCGCGCGAGTTACGATATCATTATCAAGTCTTGAGCTTGAGCTAGCCAATGAACGGACGGGTTACGATTGATATTATTCCCGTCAGACGCAAGTTTGACAACGTTAACGTTGAGTCAACGTGTCAATTATAGTATCCAAGGTCCCAAGTATCTATTAGTATATCACCATTTATGCCTTGCAATTCCTAAGACTTCACAATCAAGCCTTCTGAACGTTCCCTCACATGAAGACACGCATACCGTGGCTAGTAGGCCTTTTATGTTCGCATGTACTGGCTGCGCCGCCTCAAGCCGTCCTGAATGCGGCTCCGAATCGACCCGATCGAAAACTTCACGGACGTTTCCTGCACATCACCGATATTCACCCCGACCCTTACTACGCAAAGGGATCTTCTCAGTCGTCCCAATGTCATCGGAAGAAACCATCTCATGAACAGCGGGCAGGATATTATGGCTCACCCTTCAGGTTAGCGAAAATTTTACCTTTGATGCGCGTCCTAACTTGAACATGTTTCTGTCAGCGCCTGCGACTCGCCTTTGACCTTAACGAATTTTACATTCGACTTTTTGGAGGATCGCTGGAGCTCTGGGATAGATTTTGTTATATGTACGCGCGATTCTCGCTTCTTTTCCCGCGCTCGACTCAATGAGGTATCGCAGGGACGGGCGATAACGCCAGGTAGAGTCCCAGTAGTCGCTCAAAAGTGCCATTTGACGCCAGATCGTGCAGACATGACGATGACGATGGTATACCTCGACC
Organism: Suillus paluster; assembly: GCF_016628075.1. Classification (NCBI taxonomy): domain Eukaryota; kingdom Fungi; phylum Basidiomycota; class Agaricomycetes; order Boletales; family Suillaceae; genus Suillus; species Suillus paluster. Next base: position 1,418,881 of record NW_024537563.1, on the reverse strand, counting down.
GGTTGATGAAATATTTGCTCTTAATCGCGTCGTAGCGAAGAAGATGGAAGATGTGTTCCTCAAGAAGGGAATACCAGTTGTGCCAAGTTTGGGTGGGTTCTTTGCGCCATGATAGTTCCGAGATTCTGTATTGATCGATGTTGTTCTTCATATGAATAGGAAATAACGATGTTTGGCGTAAGTGCTTGTATCACAGTCTTTGCGGCGAATGTCTCATCCATGTGCTTGGCAGCGCATGCGAGTGCTTTCTATCTCAGCCCGTACCTTTGTCTTACTAACGTCCACCACAGAATACCTTATCTCCAGGTGAGCCCCCTTCATGTTGACGGTTTGACTCTCGTTGACGTCGATTAAGGTCCAAATGATATAACGAATGAGTTTGCATCGTTCGTAATCCCCGATGTCCTGCTTTCAATCGCTGAGTTGCATCGGACAGCATATGGAATCCCTTTATTCCGTCAGGTTCCAAGTCCTCTTTCCGAAAAGGCGCATATTATGCAGTAGAAGTGATACCCGATGCACTTGCGGCGATCAGTCTGAGCACGATGTATTTCTATCATAATAACAAAGGTCAGGTTCCTGACGACTGTTCTGTCCCTTGTGTAGCGGCGTTCACTGACATGCGAGGTTGACAGCTGTGAGAGGGTGTTTAGCCAGTGATGCCAGCGACCCAGGCAACTTGCAGTTTGAATGGCTGGAGGAGCAGCTCAAGATGTTTCGTGCCCGACAGATGCAGGTATGAGGCATTATGATTTCCAGATGGTCGAATAACACGGCGTTGATGTTATAGGTGTGGGTCACCGGTATGCCTTTGTTTTAGATAATATTCTCTTCTTGACGTACAAATTTTCAGGGCATGTCCCCCCCTCTGTCGACCATTTCTTTCCTGAGTGTGTAAGTGCACTTGTGGGCTGCACATTGACGGGTGGCTGACGTGTGGTTTAGTACTACCGGTACACAGAGCTGAGCCTGAGATATCAAGATATAATTCTGGGCAGTTTATTCGGTGTAAGTGATCCGTTTAGAAATGTGTTACCGAGCGAACGGTTGACAGGATTTGTAGCACTTGAACGTCGATCATGTAAGTGGCCCCCTTGGGTTTTTGTCCGGTTAACGTTAATCGAGACTCGGTTACAGTTCTACTTTGTTGAAGCTGCTGATCTGAATGTCAGCCAAGAAGGCACGGAGCTGTCCCAAAATTCTGGGAGTACAATATTTGAAACGGTCATGGACGACTTTGAAGCGCTTGCGAAGACGAAGGATTTGAATTATGACGACTATGCGGTAGTCAACGTCAGCCCGTCGTTGGTGCCGAATCCGTATTTGCCAACGTTCAGAGTATTCAGCTACAACATCTCTGGGCTCGGATCATCGAGTGTGGGGGCCGTCGGCGAAGATGAGTATCTCCTGATGACAAAGATGGACCGAGCCTCGCGATGGAAGCATTTACCGTATCGTCATGGTGATGATGGGAACGATGGCCGCCAATGCATGAGTGCGGCATATCGGGAATCATGGAGGTGCAAGTTTCACCCCTGGCGTTCTGACAGCCACGCTCCGTCACGGCAAAATTCACTGTGGTCACCTTTGGGATATGCTCAGGTACGTCATCAAGTAAAGTGATTCATTTGGAGTTAATAAGGGGGATGAAGTATTACATGCCTAGACTGGAGGAATATGACGAGAAGCACGAACCAGAATTCAAACTTGAATATCTGACGTTCCCAATTTCGAGTCTGCACCCGAAGGATAATTCTACGGAGGTACCTGTTCCGTTGATGAATCTGCCCGAGTCACTCCGCGAACCAGGGGTGAAGAAATCAAAGTTTGCGCCTTATGAACTGCAAGATCTTACAATTCCGTCATGGATAGATCTAGCCTGCAAGTTGGGGAAGCCGCGGGAGAAAAAACTCCGAAAGCGGTTCAAGAAGTACATGTACATGGGAGGGGAAGAGAGTTGAAGAGGAGACGGGTATTGAGTATCATTATCAAATATCAATGATGGAGATCAGTTTGAAATGTGGCAGAGTAAGAAGGTTATCGGCATTGCGGTGTGAGAAGGTGCGCCGCGGCGGTGTAGAGGATATTTTTTATTTGTGAATCAAAACAAGTTGAATGTTCTTAAAACGGTCGTTGTTGCCTTGACCACCGACTACATTCTGTAGTAATTCCTACGAAGATCTCGTCAGCGTTCAACGCCGCCTCAACATATCTTTACTACCTAACTACTACTACTACTCTCCTCTGCTACTCCTGTTTTTCTTCTTCTTCTACGGCCTAGCGTCTTTTTTATCTGCAGCAGAAGAGTTATTTCTCTAGTCGTCGCCAGTCAGACATATAGCGGCCATTAACCTGTCTCACACAGCTCTTGTCGCTCATTCATCGACGGCTGGACCGCCTACTACTACTATCATATTGCCTTGATTTCAACAAACCGGCAATATTCACCCTCGTTTCAAAAACTTATATGGCTGCTGTTAACTTGCAGACTATGTCTTCAAGTATACCTTTCGATTTTCTACCTATCAATCATCAGCATTCAAGATCAAACTCGGTCTCTTCATCTTCTACTCATTCACCTAATTCTCGTCCGCATTCTTCTCATGGCATGTCTCGCATGTCATCAGGATTACCAGCTTCTATGGATGATCACTACAGACTCTCTTATATGAGTGCTGATCAATCTCGCCACACTTCATTCTCACTTCCACCTTCCGACATGTCACATCCCTCTGGTCAATCTCCTCCAAACACTAATATTACTAATCCTGCCCTTAAAGGCCATATCCGTCAAACTCATCTCAGGGCTCGTGCCGCTGCTTCTCCGTACCCCCGCGATACAGAGAGCGTCCACTCTTCATCAAGTGAAACAGACGATATTTCCATGTTCCTTGGAAATCCTTCAGATTACCCTACAATGTATGGGCATCCTCATTCAATGCCCTCTAATCAAGAAACCATCCACACCGCCGGCGCTTTTGGTAGGATGTCCCTTGGTCCTGATCACGCATTGGAAAAGCTCGCTGCAAACGTTCGAGTCGCTACAACCACTAGTGCATCAGATAGAGCTAAGCAGATATTCGTACAAGCTTGGTGAGCTCATCTTGTGCGTTTCACCATAATGACCATCTTCTCATCGCTTGCTGCGCCTAAGGTTGACAGCCAATTATGCACCTTATCCAGATGGGAACGTACCTCGCCAGGGTCTTTACTTTTCCTACCGACGGGTGTGCGATCAGTACGGAATTCCTCACATCAACACTGCTACACTGGGAAAGGCTATTCGATTGTGTTTTCCAACTATCAAAACACGGCGCTTGGGTGTTCGCGGAAATAGCAAATATCATTGTGCGTACACTGCTTCAGTGCCACATCTGATGGTGATCGGAAAGAATTCTGATTGACGCCACGTTCGGTCAGATTGCGGCATTCGTCCCGCTACCTCGGCTGAAGCCGAGTGGCTTCAGGATTACATCCGAAAATCAAATAATAACGCTGGCCAGCAGTCAATCAACGCTGCCCGTGCAGCCCAAGAATCTTCCGACAATCCAAATAAAGGCGAAGAACGGTCCGATGAAGACGATGACGAGGATTCCGAGGGATCCAGCGCATCGAAGAGGAACTCATTGACTCTTTCGGGAGATCTCAAGGCCGTCGGTCTCACTTATGGAGATATCAGTGACAAAACACCTACCGCTAATAGCTTGCTCTCTCAGGCGCAAGCTGTCGCTAGAAGTAACACTTATCCCAGTCATGCTTCGATCCGTCGACACGCCAGCCAGCCAGATCCAAACCTTGCTGCACAATCTACTATGTCGCTTGGACCCAGCACTGGTGGTTCTTTCGTGCCTTCGCAGCAGCATGTATCAGTCCGCCATATGCCCCACTTTCCATCCATCGAAGAGGCAATAGGATCCAATTCTGCATCTCCGCAAAGCATCGCTGCTCGTGAGGTCTGGGGATGGTTCCAAGATCATCTCGACGCCGTCCTAGAGAGTGCTCGTGCCTTCAGGTTCGATCAGTTCGAGATGCACCTGAGAAGTTTCTGGTCCAGCTTGAGTGGGAATCATCGGGAAGTGGTGCATGCTCCCGCCATCGCTGGCCTAATGGCCAAAGCCGACGCAATTCTATATGATGTACGTCCAGCATAATGACTCGTCGGACAACTCTCATTGACCTCTTTTTGACAGGAAATCCTGGAGTTTTTAAGGTCCCAGATGCTCTCCCCGATCTCCCCTGCTGCTATGACCAGCCTTAGATCATTGGCAAGCAAAATGGAGAAGATCCTGCTTCTTGCACTAGACGGATATGGCAATACTTTCGTTGAGCCCAAGGTCGAGCTTGGAGCGCGGTTTGGGCATCTTGTTTGTACGTGACTTCATCGGCACTTCCACTGGCTTAACTCATGTTGCTGCAGTACGCTTCCTGGACATATACCAAGTTACCCAGGCTCTCAATACCGTATTGACGAACCAGAAGCAGCTTTCCGAGATGCGCCGCTCCTGGCAGAAAGTGGACTTTGAATCTGTCCGCAACCAGTCTGCTCTAGTGTGCAATTGTCGTCACGAGGAGCTTGTTCAGCTTCTAGAAGTCGATTTTGTGTCCATGATGGACAGCCTGTCAAAGACTGCCGAGCCGGTTAGGGAGGTTATGGCCTGGGCTGACAAATGTTGCGAGAGGCTCATGGGACAGCGGGTAGGAAGTGCTGAAGATCGAGGCACCTTGAGTTCTCGAAGTGTCTTGATTCGGTGGGGCTACGTGACCAGTCAGGTCATGAGAGATTTGGTAAGAGCTATCACGATCGATCGTCTTCCGTTTACCAACAGTCATTAGACCATTCGCAGCGACCCAGCCTTTGGAGCCTTCCAGATCATGAAACTATTCCTGGAGTATGTCAAACTAATTTCCTTTCGTAGTGCCTTGTTAACGTTCACCTAGTGATTGGATCGCAGTCAACGTTCTGCGCAGCGTTGCCCTGTCTACTAACTCCGTGGCCGCATCTGTCGAACCAGTGATGCAGCAACAGTTCTTTTCATTATCTCCCATGGCCGGCCAGGAAAGTTTTAACACCATGGAGTCTCGTTCCGCTCAACACGTGATGAGCCATACCCCGACCACTTCAAGCATGCTCGCAGCTTTGCAGCAGGACCCCTTCCCGACAGGCGCGCTGGACGCATCATCTTCTGGATTTAATGCAGACGCATATGGAGGTTTGAATTATATGGATACTTCAGTTCAGCCGGAGGATGGTATTCCTCCCGTCCATCAGTCAGGACTATCGTTCTCTGACTACGCGCCCGGGAATTCGTTTGACGTTGCGTCATTTGCGACGCAAGATTTGGGCATGAATACCTCGTCAGGTACTAATGGCGAGCAAGATCGCGAGGCTGAGCCCGTCAAGACGGAGGCAGGGCCTTAGTCCCGGTGTTCGATTGAAAATTATACCACTCGGTCAAAGATAGTATCTCCAGTGATTGTATATGTTCCCTTCCCCCTCATTTATTCATACCTTGTCAGTGTCCTATCTGTATTGCCACTTTTGCTGCTCCCCTACTTCTCGTATTCATTATTGTATAGGTCTTCATTGTCGAATAATACTGATTCCTTCTCGCTCTGGACATAATTTGCAGATATAAGTAGACGCAGATTTGGTAGTATAAGTGTGAGGTATAAAAATGTTCTCATCCAGCTTTGCGTCCCGAGTGATCTACAAAGTTTCGTTCTTCTCAGCGTCATCCTGAACCTCCTCGAGCTTCTCGTCAACCTCATCTCCAGGTATATCTATCTGATCACCCGAAGGAGTGGGGGTAGATTCCGAATGCTCGCCACCGCCGTTCGGTGGAGATACCTCGCCGGGAGTAACGTTCCGCTTGCCATCAGTCTTGGCGCCATTTGTCAGACGTCGGATCTCTGCCTCGGCTTTGGCGACATTTTCCGCAGTTTGGCGGGCTTGGTTGGCCTCATACCAGGCTTTCTTCGTCTTCAAGTTCTCGATGACACGAGGAACATCAGCCTGGCCCGACGGGGGCGATATAGATAGCGAAAGCAGCGCAGATAATTGACCATAAGGTAGATGGATGGCGTTGGTTTCAGCTGGGGAGGTGGTTTTGGGGGCTTTCTTCCCTTTCTTCGCTTTCCCAACGAAATATGATTCTTCGTCTTTCTTTTTCTGTGCCACCATGTCAACTGCATCCACCTGTCGAATCTCCAACTGCGGAACGCCAGCAACGTCCGATGGGGCTGGCGCCAATGAGGATGTCAACACTCCATTGCCAACGGATTTCCCAGAGAGTACGCCAATGAGAGTCTGGCAGTCTTCGATCTGCGTTTGGAAGGCGGGAAGTGATGCGTCTTCACGCAGACGTTCGGCGATTTCCAGCTTCCTCTGTGACTCTTCTGCAAGACGCTGAGCACGAGCTTTCTCAGCGCGTCGAGCGCGGTCCTCCTGCATCTTGGCCCAATGCCGGTCATTCGCATCCCGGAAACGGTATGATGACTCGCGCTTCTCATTGAAGAGAGCACTTATTTGTGCCTGAATACCGTCTCGCTCTTCAAAAAGCTTGCTTCGATCTGCGTACGCCTCGTCGGATGCCTTTTTGAGTTCGTCCAGTTCGGCTTTGAGGGAGTCATAACGCTCCGAGATTGCCTTTGACTCCGGGTCATCAAGTAACTTCTTCAGTTGTTCAATTTCTTGGCGGTCGGCTTCAATCGACTCTTGCTCTGCTTGGAACTTCTCGACTATTTTACGCGTCCGTCGTGATTGGCTAATCTCCTGAAGGGCACGTTTTTCATCCACCACTTTCATGGTACCAGATTCCACTTGTTTGTCCAAGTTGCTGAGAGACGGAAAACGTCAGTAGAAGGCAGTGTGATGTCAAGGGAGAAGTCCCACCTAATATGAGCATCAACTTCTGCTACGGTCCTGAAAGGTGTCTTGCCGCGAGCAGCTTGCAGGTCCTTAATCTGCATGGCACGTTTTCATCAGAAAATGGTGAATGCGCGGGCTCAATACTATGCGTACCTTTTCTGAATGCCATCTTGAATCGATTTGAGCTGGTCAAGCGTCTTGCCTCGGGATAGCTTATTGGATGACTGTTGATCGCGTATACCGTCCAATTCAGCCTTGAGAGCTGTGCGTTTGTCATTTCCAGTGCCAGACTGGGTTGCCGACGATATTTTTTCCCGGACGGCAGCCTAAGCGTGGATCGGTGAGTCTTCCAACCGAGTAGGAAGTTGAGTAGGACGCATACAAGTTTGGTCTGTAAACCATCAATTTCAGATCTGATTCTCTCCTGCTCCGCATCATATGCAGCCTTATCTGGCTTTCCGGAGCCTGTGACCGCAGATGTACTAAGGTCAGTTTTAGAAGGAGCGGGTGACGAGGGAACGGTGCTGTCGGGAGTTACTTTAGCACTATAGCTTTTAGCAGCGCCGTTGCTGGCCGAAGATTTAGATTTTTGGGCGGGCATTATGATTTTGAGCAGGAAGAGATGAGATGGGCGTAAAGACCAAGATGGTCAAGAAGTTGATGCAAACTGCACAGTAGTTTTCGTGTGAAAGCAACAAGACACGTCCGTGTTTTATTTTATGTACTTGCCGTCTCCAACTCCGGTCCATCCGGACTCTGTCTTTTCATGCGTCGCAAAGTCCAGACTCCCAAGATGCTCATGAATCCAGACAATTAATGACGTATAAAATACACAACTGGCACAGGGCAAAGTTAGAATACAACCTTGTGGTCCAGCTTCGCCACCTCTTTTCGACACTCCTCGTACAACTCTCGGTAGTCATCATCCTTTTCTGCCTCGGCATCCTTCTTTTGAACCTTGCGTTTCTGATCGGGGCAAATCATAACGCAACTTGTTGGTCGTTTTGTTGAACTAGCATGTCCGAGTTCTTCCTTTGACGCCACAAAGACGTATGGTATCTGAGCTTCTTCTGAGAGTACTGGGAGGTGAGATATAATGTCTATGGGGTTGATATCTGCCGCCAACACAAGCAATCTAAAAGGATATCAAGGCTCGTGGTTGAGAATGCAAGTACAAGGAGCGCATACCCTTTTTCTCCTTTGCGAATGCCTTTGACAACTTCCTTCACACCTCTCTTCACTTGCCGTGCTTTGGAGGCTGAGAAATGGTGAGTAGATGAACGAGAAAGCAAAAATAAGTTGGGCGCACCCTTCTTGATCGTTTTGTGCAGCTTCTTCACAAGCTTTTTCTGCGCTAATGGCTGCGCAAGAGGAGACAAATCTTCCAATGGAATGGTGATTTCTTTCTCCTTCTTCGGTTTTTTTGGGGACTAACATGATATGTACATGAGGACATTTGGAAACATGCTGGCACTCACCTCCGAAATGTCAGCCATTTCTACATCTTCTACCTCTGCCTCTGCAGCATCATCTTTTGGCTTCTTCTCCTTTTTCTCTCGCTTCTCTGATTTGTCTTTAGCCATGTTGCAAGAGCCGTAGCAAGGGGGAGCTGCTAAACACAAGAAAGTTCATGACGTGACTGACAATCTGTCACAAAGTCAAGCTGTCACGTTTCATAATGTGGAGATTGACCGTTGGTTGAATAAAACTTCGCGTTAGTGGTACCATTAAAACGTTTCCTAGCTACTTGCGGTGACAATGATATGTGTGTGTTATGTCAACCACCAATCAGGTCCATCACCGAATGTCAGTTTCATCATTTCCTGTAGGCATATCCCCGCTGCCCCTGAGTAAGTTCAGCCAAATCCAATTCATCCCTCGTACTTCTGCGTCATACCACCAATTAAGGGCGATAGTAGTTGAGCCAGATTGCTTTACGTAGTGCCACCAGCCAACTGGCAGGTACAATGTATCTCCCGCTTCGAGTGTGATATGCATTGGATGAGCTTCTGGAGGCAGTGACCCTGGAAGGTTCGGGTCGAAGACTGAAGACCAGCGGACTTGAGGATTATCCAAAGAAGGAACAACACTCAGACCATTGCTATTGTCAGAACGGTCGTACACTGCGTGAGGATACATCCGTTCTGAGGCAAATTATTACTGTGCTTCGCATAGCATTGAGAAAGCGTGTTACCTCGAAGACACCATCCTTCACAGGGTGGGAGGAGCGTGAAGTGTTTCCTTCCACGTATCACAGTATAAATGTTCTCGTACGGATCTTGTCACCGTGTGAGATGTCGACGTGTGCACCATTTAAGGGCCCAGTTATTACTTACCGCTATGTATACTCGTTATGCTTTTACTGTTTCCGATCCAAAGGTTGACGGCATCGGAATTTCTGCCTGTCCTTTATATTATGAGTGTCAGAACTCGGTGCAAATGAGTTCCCACCTAGCGCTTCGGCGACCCATGGAATGTTACTTGGAACATCTTCTCTGAGCGTACCAAATTCTGACGGATCATCGTTTGGCGACTCAAAGAAACGACTAGAATATATATTCCCATTTTGCGATTGGAGATAAGAAGTGGGGGCGTTGTCACCGTCCTGGTCTGCTTGAAGTTTCAAAAGGGATTAGTTTTCGTTCATTTTTAGGAGGAATACTTGCCCGTGTTAAGCCGTTCCAGGAGTTTTTCCATGGGAACTTTCTCGACAAAAGGTTCCACGAAAAAGAGCCTGCCTCCTGGGCCAGCCGCGATAGCATCTGCATGCCTGCTCCCCCGTCAGCCACAGAAGGGCTCAAAGAAATGAATACTCACCCATTTGGTGTGATTGCCACCGATATAGGTTGTTCCTGCAGCTTGTTCTGCAAGTAATCATCGGTCCATCGTTTCAAGGCCGGGATTTGGAAACCTGAACTTCATATCACAAGCCACTCTAATCTGACCATTGACATAAGGGACCTTTAATGACAACAGGTCTAGATACGTGGACTAGTTGTGCGAACTCCGCTGCTGTAGGAGGGCTTTCAAGCGTTTGAAATGACGAGCCATTCATGTCTAGTTTTTTGAATAATCAACAGGATCCGCCCAAGAATGGACTTCATTACCATGATACTCTTGTGATATCCATCTTAAGATATCGTGGGTCAGAATCGGAGATGCCGATTGATCCAACTCAACCGCCATCGGCAGTGCCAGTGAGAAACCTTGTGGCCTCCTGTGGCTCGAACTTGGTCCACAGCAACAATATGAGTCTTACTTAAAAAGGCAAGTAGTATTTGAGGTCACGGGTCACATGCAGCGCGATCAGGTTCACGGTCAGACGCGTTTCGAAACTTTTGATCATTTCCGGTGCTCAAAGTCTCCACGCTCGTTGCACGCCTTCAACTACTACTTTCTACTCTCAGATGTCCGAGAAGCGCCAAAATAGAGTGACACGGAGCACGCGGGCGAAGCAGGTGTGTGTGTGTGTGTGTGGCATATATGTCACCCGTTCCTCACGTTGAAGACACGCAGGCATCCGCTCAGAAGACTCTGTATGAGTTGTTCCAGAAAGATGAGGAAACGAAGCCTTCAGAAGAAAGTTCCAAGGAACTAGATGGAGCAGACGCGACTGAAGTCACCTCATCTTCAATAGATCCGGTAGATATCATAGTCATTGATGACGAACCTTCTCCACCACGTCCTAGGGTGCCCCGGAGAATTATACGAAACTCCGTCCGACAAAATAACAGTGAGTACTGTTTGATGTAAGCACTCTGCTTCATCATCACTGGTTCACAGGCCAACAGACGAAATTGTTTCCCATTTTCGGAACGCCATCCACAACTCCCATCCAGACTACTCACTCAAGCTCCACGGCTGAAAACAGGCACATTTGTGGAGATACTTTTATTGAACTGTCCGATGATGAACAGCCATCGTCATCTCATCAATCCTCTGCCTCGTCACCTCGTGCAGAGATGAATACCCCTCGCCAATCATATCCAATTCCCGCGTTACCATATATCGAGCATACAAACGCGTCAACTAACGGGTCAAACACAGCCCTCACACGAGCCGCTGCGGCACAAATTCGATTATGCGTTCCAGGGGATGTGCATCCCTCAGTCAAGCGACATGCACCGCTGGGCGATATGACGCTAGATGCGCCATACCCAAATAAGGACATGCAACATGTTCGTGGACTGCAGAATACCTTTAGTGCAAGTTCGGAGCCAACGAAACGTCATAAACGCAGTCTGCCAGATCCCACAGACGACGTGTCTCTGAGCTTCCTTTCTTCCTTATCGCAGAGGAATGGATGTCAAGACCCCCTTCTTGAACCGTTGACCTTTCCCCGGATCTCCTCGCAATCCGAACATGAAAATTATCTTGGTATCCACGGACCCCGTGATGCCGCGCTTCATCCCGCAATTTCTAGATTTTTGCGTGCCGAGGATTATGCCAATCGGACAGCTTCTGGGCTGCTACATCAAGAAATATGGACCAGTCGCTTCCGCCCCCGACGAGCGGATGAAGTGCTAGGAAACGAATCCCATGCATTGTATATTCGAGATTGGCTCAAGGCTCTCGAAATTTGCCTGCATGCCACAAATCCCCCTGCTGTGAAAAGTGGCACAACCGGCACAGGCAGGCGGAAGTCTAAGCCCAACCCGCCCGAAAGGGCACCCAAGCGGCCTCGTGTCGTTCGAGCTGTAGACAAAAAGAGAGGCAGGAAACGGCAGAGGCTGGATTCCGAGGACGAATCAGATGTTTTTATTGCTCACAGCGACGACGAAGACGATACGATCTCAGACAAGCCAAAGGAAGAAACCGATGACGATGATTTTATTTTTTGCCAGCGGACACTTTCTCGCTTCCAGCAAAAGGGTACTTCGCGGTTATTAAAGCAACGTCCGTCGACCTCGGAGATTGGTGTTCGACACCATCCCGACCAATCCAAATCGCCAATCATCCGATGCTAATTTCACCGACAGGCTAACGAATACACTCATTATAACTGGGCCTCCTGGATGTGGGAAAAGCGCCGCGGTCTATGCTTGTGCAGACGAGCTGGGGTGGGAGGTCTTCGAGGTGTATCCTGGGATTGGAAGACGCAGTGGCGCAAACCTCGATAACCTCGTTGGCGATGTGGGTAAAAATCACCTCATTCACCAGACGAGGCCGAAACGCTGGACGGCAGCTGCGCAGTGTGATACAAGAACAAGCGCTGCACTTTCAACTCTTTTCCCTAAAGGAGGGAAAGTTAACCCCAAACCCTCGCCAATTCACTCAGACACCGAGCATCCTAGTGATGTTGACACACACATCCTCGTGGATGCTGTCAGTAAGTCCCTGCAGGACACGGTGGAGCCACCTGTGGCCATTGATGGGCTAGTTGAGTCATTAAAGACAAATGGACCGTTGAAGCCGTCTGTTAGTGCTCGGCAATCACTCATTCTCCTTGAAGAAGTCGATATATTATTCAAGGAAGACGCTGGTTTTTGGCCGGCAGTGATAGACTTGATCAAGGAGTGCCGGCGTCCCGTGATAATGACATGCAACGGTACTGGCTACTTTAATCATATTGACTTTTCCAGAATTCAATTTTGCCTCGACAGATATCAAGCTTGTCCCCACCACGGACCTTCCTTTGCAATCTGTGCTGAGGTTCCAACCTTGCCCTTCCGGGCCCGCTGTCACGTTTCTGCAATGCCTATGTCTGACAGAGGGATGCGCTGTCCCGAGAGAAAAGTTAATTCAGCTTTACGAAACCACGTACACCACGCAGAGTATGGATCTTCCAGACGCGCCGCTCAACCCCAGAACCGAACCACTACCATCACCGGATCTCAGGCGGTCTATCACCCAGCTGCAATTGATTTGTACTGACGCTACCCACGAAGCTGAGATTCCTCAAGAAGCACAGGGGGCCGCTGAATATCGCCCGTTCCTCCCTCTCACAATTTCCGCCGAAACCAGTGCTGATGTTTCTGAGACATCGACGGAGGAGCTGTGGCGATGGGCTTCCACTTACACGGATTGTGTTTCGTATACCGACAGCTATCTTTGCAGGACATCACTGGATGAACATGAGGTGAGGGCGACAGTGCACATTTTTCTCTTGCTTTCCTGACAGTTCACTATTCGAGGCCCTGGCTTACAACTTATCTGAACCTTCGCTTGACGATGAATTGGGTCATACCATACTATTCCGGCCACTCCACGTATCTGACACGAGAGATTCGCTTGCCTTCTATCACGATGATGAGCTCATTGTGCAGGATGCCATCCACCTTTCACGTGGTAAACACGAGGTTTTGGGACCTATTCCGATCACCACGTCGATCGACCCCGCGGCTGGTGGCACCAACACTGACATGGAAACAAGGCTCTTCCGAGCTCGCGTGGAGCATCAAGCACAGATGCTAACCGCATTGCAGGACATCATTCAACCACCCGCACCTCTCATGCCCCAGAGCAGCGTGTACCTTGATTACATACCGTGGGTGAGATTCATGGTTACAGTGGATGATATTCTGGAGCGATTAGCGTGGGATGAGATGGAGAAGGTGAAGTCTGGGAGATTAACGAGGAATAGTATGAAAGCGAGACATATAAGGATTATTGATTTAAAAGAGGATCAGCATCGGGCATTGATAACTAGTAGAATGCAGGGGCTCGAGGAGGGCTGATGGAATGATGGATAGTTTACGAGAATTGCTGTGTTTGTAGCCCTGCGATCTGAATTCTCGTGTGATGGTAAACCCAGGTATACCCAGGCATTTTACCAGGTGTTGTAAACTTTCCCTCTTCCCTGCCAACTGAGTGAGCGGAGAAAGGCTTCATGAAAACTGAAATAGTAATCGAATCCTGGCAGTCACTCGTTAATTTAGCCTTTTCGGAGGTGTGCATCGCCACGTGCTCGTTGCCCACGTTTGCTGGAGGCCGTATCTAGTAACAGAGTTTTAGTTCTATAACGTCGACATTCACAAAGCATTCACATCGACCCGTCTCTTAACTACTCTCCGTCGTCATTTTTACTCAATCTAACCCAGGCATAATGCCTGCATACGCAACGACGACTACGATCAAGCATGTCAATCTCCATTCCCCCCCAAAGGATACTGGGGGAGCACTGAAAGATTCAGCGTCCGTATCCAGACATTCACCAGTAATTTCTCTTCCCCCTCTCGATTATTTACAGCAGCACCGCAGGGGATCAATCACAGATCCATCTCTACATGCTGCTTCAGCCAACCTATCTGCAGGTTCGCGTCACGTAGATGGTATTGATTTTGGTTCCTGTCCTATCGTCCAAGCCCGAAGCTGATGCGACGGCATCCTCTCAGGACCACGTCCAGCTGCGAACTACACTTTTGGTGATAGCGGAAGTTCAACATACAATTCTGAGTCTTCAAGTAAACAAATGCGCAAGATATTACGTTCCCCATCAGCAGAATGGGAGCCTGCAAAAGGTGTTTCACCTCTACAGACATCACTTCCTCCAAATGGAGGAACTAGTGAGTTTGAAGTGTCATTTGTTGTACGCATCTTTTGAACGTAGAGGCGGTCACATTGTTAGAAACCACCGACCACATGAACGTGGACAGCAGTAATGAGAGACAATCCCCCAGAGTTAACACGCGACAACTAGACGACAGTGATCACAGTTCACGAAGGCAATCTATTGCTGTAAGTCATTGACGTCGCATTCGAAACATTTTAAATTTTACAAATCTACAGAATTCTTCGGATTCCCAAATGTCACATGGAACGAAACGAAAGACGTCTGCTTATAGAGAAGCAAATGGCAGTGACGAAGCAGATTCGCAATTAGTAGGACCAGGGGTACCGAGTCCCATGAACCTCGATTCAGAAGGACGCGCACAGAAACGGCGAGGGTCAACCATTGAGATGAGTAGGATAGCCCAGCTGAGCATATATGACCAGAGGCGACATTCAGTGCATTCTGGAACGATAGGGCCGGTGGCAGCTCCTGGAATCGCAGGAGGAAACGGGCATTGGTGGTTGAACGAGAGACGGGATTCTCTACCACCATCGTTCCCAAACGGGACAAGTGTCTACCCCTCGGCATTGTCCGGCGATCAGCCACATGGTCGACCTGCTGCACCCTCTACGCCAGGCAGCATGGCGACTTTCGCATGGTCTTCGACACAACACCCGGACGGTCCACAAGACCCTAATATACAGCACCACCCCCGTTCTTTCGAAACACAACCTATGCAGATGACCATGATGCCCCCGATGACATTTCCACCAGACAGGCGGATGTCGGTGCCAGAAAGCTCGAGCTCAGCAATAGGCCCGACCAGAAATATCCGTTCGCGCTCCCGACCTCCATCGCGTCAATTACGCGAAACTAGCCAAACTGCTACTACTGCAGGGCCCGCGCCACCTGCAGATGAGCCTTGTTCGGCTCCTTCTCCGTCATCATCTAGTCTGAAACCGCCGAAGGAGCCGGGATCTACACCTTATTCCCGTTCACCGGAGCTCCGAGTGTCGCATAAGCTTGCCGAGCGAAAGCGACGGAAAGAAATGAAAGACTTATTTGATGAGCTGCGGGACCAGCTACCCGCAGATCGAGGCATGAAGGCGAGTAAATGGGAGATCCTTAGCAAAGGTATGCATACCGGGTTTCTACACGCGCAACAAACCTTGACATACGCATGCAGCTATCGACTTTGTTGCAACCTTGAAGCAAAGTCACCAAGATATGGTTCGTGAGATCGAGATGCTGAGACACGAGCTAGAAAGCATGAGGCAAGGCATACCACCATTTGGTCCAGGAGGGCCACCCCACACTATGGTGTATGGGCAGGGCGCACCAGTTCCAGGATCATACCCACCACCTCCAGGAACGATCCCTCATCCTCCACCGCATCAGCATCAGCAACCGCCCCATCAGCCTCAGCCCTTGTCACGACCACCATCATCGGAAAATCCATATCCAGCAGGAGGTGCACCTACTACTCATTCGGCAGCTCCAACAGTAGCACCGTCGGCAGCGCCTGTTACCAATGGTGCCGCGAGCATACCAACTAACAAGTCAGAGGTACAGCCGATGTAGCTGTCGGGCGTGTTCACGTCTTTCCATGTCTCTTCCCTCTGCTGAATTCTACGTTGGCCTGGTTTTTTTAAGTTACGAGTTGTGATGGTTTTAGCATGGTTGTTTTCATCTTTATGGACGAATTTTCACGATCACATGAAGTGTATATAGCCTTCACCTTAGGTTTTCCTTTCGTCGCAATTGTTATGATGATCATCAAGCATTATTAAGATCTGGCTTGTCTAGAACAAAGAGTTTGGCGCTAGACGCGTTTGAAAGACTGCATCTTATGTCAGCATGTGGACCTTGTTCCCCAACGCCGGCCATTGCTCCTACAGCTTGTGAAACAAAGCTCTCTGGTTATTTTCCGCTCGTTGACTCGTTGGTGTCCAAGTCGCCTGCTGCGCTGTTTACCTGATACCACCATCAAGACTCGTCTTTTCTCCAGATTATAGCTATCTTTTCAATGCCACCAAAATCAGCCGAATCTCTTCTATTTCACAAGAAGAAATCAATAAAGAAGGAGCCCTCTACGCCATCGACAGCTACTCAAGGCTCTCAACCATCCCAGTCACAGACATCTCAATCACAGCCATCCCTCCGCAAATCCGTTACTCCTCGCATACAACCCACCCCACCCAACGCTGACCCAGATGACAGTTCTAAGCTCCCTGATGGCGAGTTTGCCGAATACAAGCTCATGTCCTCTGCTCTCAATGGATGGAAATATGATGTTATGAAGTTTGATTCGAGAAAGACTGTAGACATTTCGACCTGGGAGGAGCCGATAAAGCTGAATAGGAAGGAGTTGAGGAGGGACGAGCCTGGTCCATCCACCCAAGTACCTGCGGGACCCATGCTGGGGCCTGACGGGAAGCCTGTTATAGGTTCAGATGGAAAGGTCGTCTTGGTCGATGCGGATGGCCGACCGATAGGGAACAACGGTGATGGGGCTCAGTCGAAGGACAAGGGCAAAGGTGCCGGTCGGAAGAAATTTCAGAAGAAGACACGGCAGGTATTTTTGGTGCCTGAGGCAACCCGTCAACTGCGGCGCGAGGAACGCTATCCCTGGGTGATGGAGGACGCAAAGCAGAACGAGATGTGGGTAGGGAAACTGGAGGAGGTGTCAAAGGCGGAGACACACGCTCTCTTTATGCCAGCTGCACAAGAATTCTTCAAATTTGTACCTGCCAATCGCTGGTACAAGTTCCAGAAGAAGCCTAAACATCATGTCCCTGGACTAGAGGAAGCGGAGGCTCTGGTACATTGTCCATCGCATTTGTACCACTATGTTCTGACGCCCCTTCCCAGATGGCCAAGATTCAGAAGAATAAAGACCCCGAACGTTGGCTGCTGCACCGGAGAAAGGGGCAAGCGCCCTCGGCAGCAACGTCAGAAATGTTCAAGGCGGAGGCGGAAAACCGCGTTATATCTGGTAGTTCGTCACTGGTCTATTCGTCTGGACAGAGTCGAGCTATGGGTGGGCGAACACTACGGACAACGAACCGCGGATCTCAGGGTGGCGGTGACGACGACGAAGGAGCGCCCAGGAGAAAGAAGGAGAATGACATGGAAGGAGACCTGGATGAGCAACTTTTTGATGACGAGTTTGCGGATGACGAGGAGGCAGGTCCAGCCGATATGGACGAAGAGGAGGCAAAAGAGCTAGAGGTATGCCCGTCCTCCATCATTCTCATTGTAGCGCTGACATGCGTACATAGGAACGCCTCAAACGAGAGTATAAGAGCGCCAACAAGACCCGCGAGGGCTTTGTCGACGAATCAGAGTCCGAGGATGGCGAGAGTCAGCTGACGAAGGACGGCAAATCTCTCAAGAAGCTCATGCGCAAGCTGGAGAAGAACGCTGCATACGACAGCGATGAAGAGCGCAATCCGTATGCAAGCTCCGTGTGTACCCGTTTCCTTACCTCCACTATGCATGCTAATACCGGGGCAGAATGAGGAGGAAGAAGAGGAAGAAGATCCAAGTGTCGCAACGGCACCTACTCAAGAGCAGCCTCAACAGAATAAATCTCGGTCAGCTTCTCAACAACCCCCTCCGAAACTATCGCAGCCGTCTACGAGCGCTGCTCAAAACGGTTCGGCTGTTGACTCTCGTGCCACTTCGCCAGCGCCTGCAAGCATGGGCGGCCATTCTGTCGTCGCGAAACGCGCCACAAGTCCCAAAGCACCGAAGCTCAAGTCGACATCGACGAACGGCAGTCGCACAACCAGTGGACAGGGTGCTGGAAGCAGGGCGACTAGTCCTGCCACTGGCAGTAGAGCAACTAGTCCTGCAGCTCTATCTAAGGGTTCAGGCAGCCCGACGTCAAATGGCCAGCCAACATCGTCGAACAAGCGCAAGGCTACTGATGATCTTGGTGGGAACACGGCATCGGCGGCTGCGGCAGTGAATGGCGCGGCTGCACCGCCGAAGCCGAAGAAGCGGAAACCGCTTCCCCACTGGCCCACTCCCAGAGGGCGAATTGGAAGAGAGGATGCTCGTCGAGTGGTTACAGAATACGCCCAACGCGACAACGCGGGACTGTATTCAGCATTTTACGCCTTACTTGACTACAGATGCGAAGAAGGCGAAGTTTACGGCGATGGTGAAAGAGGTCGCCCAGCTGAAGGGAGGTATTCTGATATTGAGGAACCGAGAGGCTTCTGCAGCTGCCTCGCCGGCATCGTAACTCACTTAGGGAATTGTACTTTAGATTGCTGTGAACGACGCCGTCGTGCTCTGGATAGTGATCAAGGTCCTATGAGAGGTTTCATAACGATAATACAACTGGGAAAAGCCAGAATCCATGTTCACGGTGGAGGTCGGTCGAAATCCTTCAGTGTATATGGTGATTCTCATAGTCACTTCTAGGCGCCCTTCGGAGGTATTCAGTCGATGACCGATTTGGTGCTCCTCATGCTGGCGGGGACCAGTCATATTGCAGCATTCAATAGTGACAATTCAGTAATATTTTGATAAACCGAGACTCGACGGCATCTCCACAGGCACAGAGCATCGTTCAAGATAAGTTCAGTGACATTTTCTACTGGACAACGGTGCTGCTTTGTTCGGCTTTCTTCAAAGGCCATGCATAAGACCCGTTTTAGTGCTGTCGAGCGACTCGGGCTACAGGATATGTTGCGTCATAAATTGTCATGACCAGCGGCGGGCACAAAGATCAAATGCCCTAATAAGGAAGTTAGTATTCGTGTGCGGCTGACTAGTGGCTAACCAGCAGAATTCCTTCCCCGCCGCATAAAATGGGCGTACTTGGTTCGTCTTCCCCCATTCTTTCTTTCCCCCTCCTTCCATCCCCTCGCCGTTTCATTTACGCCCGTTATTATTACCAGTCCTCTCGTTTCTTTCCTCTTCTACCTACCGCCATGTCACGTCTCTCTGCTATCCTCCTCCTCGCTACCAGTGCCGTCTATGCGTCTGTCGCCCCCACATCTGTCTTCCCCACTCATGAATCTCATACTGAGAACAAGACCTCTCGGAACAAGTGGTATCACGAAGACGACCATCCACTGCACGCCCTCTTTAAGCGTGGACCGGTCGGCGATAGTATCACCTATCCTGTGATAGGAACGCCTTGTAAGCCTTTATGTTTGATTCACTTCCGGTTATTCAACACGCATGTTCAGCATGGTCTGCGGGCTTCCCCCAGCTTAATGCGGACACTGCATCGCTTCCCCAGGCTTGGGTGGATGCTCTTAACGCAGCCGTCACGGCGGGAAAGGTTCCCGACGTTCCTCAGTCTACAAGTATCAACGGAACGGATCCCGTATACCCCACTGGATCAGACCCAATGAGCGCGGCTGTTTGCTCCTCAACTTACAAGTGCGTTACACCAGGTGACGTGTGGAATGCTCTACCGGGTGTTGTCGCCCTTAGTTTCGACGATGGTCCGCAACTGGTACGTACCTGGTTATGGAGTGGGTTTTTTAAACGATGACTGATTCGCCGCGCATCATCCAGGCATCTGATCAGTTGTATCAGTTCCTCGCCAACCACTCGGAACATGCAACGCACTTCTTCATCGGCACTAACATTCTCCTGTATCCCGACCAGTTCAAAACCGCCTTCGAGACGAACCAGGATGACATCGCCGTCCACACTTGGACTCATCCATACATGACCACCAAGACGAACCTCGAGGTCCTTGCCGAGCTCGGATGGACGATAGAGCTCATCCACAACTCAACGGGCGGGCGCATCCCTAAGTACTGGAGGCCGCCTTACGGCGACTCCGATATGCGTATCCGGGCTATTGCAAAGGAGGTATTCGGACTGACGACCGTCATCTGGAACCAAGAGTGGGTGGTTATTCTGAAAATGCGTCCATGTTTACCGACTTCGTTCTAGCACTGATGACTGGTCCTTGAGCGAGCCCAACCCATTGACCACGCCAGAGAAAATCCAGCAGCAGATGACCCAGTGGTTAACTGGTATGTTGTTGTTATCGTCGGTGGTGTCTGATGCTGATCGTGCCATACAGGTCCAAAGAGCCCCGGACTCGTCATTTTGGAACACGAGCTGTCTGATCTATCTGTCAAGTCATTCATGGATGCATACCCGATGATGGTTTCAAACGGCTGGACAAGGACATCCCTCGCTCAGTTGGATGGTGGTGCAGTCTACCAGAACGCCTGGAACTCGACATCGCAAGTCAACCAGGCGAAGGTTGGCGACTTGGCCGTCAAGCCCCCAGCCCGCGCTAGCACTTCCGCAAAGCCATCGGCAACGTCTGCGCGAAAGTAAGCTGATTTCCCTTCAGCGTCGATGTAGCTGATAATATGATAGCTCGCCATCGCCGTCGCCATCGTCTGGAAGACCTGCCTCTGACACGCCTCATGGTAATCAGAAGAGCGGGGCGACTCACTTCAGCGTTGCGTCTCTGGCGCTTACGGGCATTGCCGCAGCCATCATCGCGGCTGCAGCTGGAACCATCATGGCATAAGGATACCGGATTTTCGCAGAAGATTTTCATGGACCTTCGCACATTACTATCCTACTCGTACAACTGTACACTTCTTGACTACATTATATCCCACTATTCTCGACGAACAACATCACGGAGTATTCACATTACTACGATACGATCAATATGAGATCTCGTTTTTGACTCAGCGCATTGATATTCTGCCTGGTCATGCCTTTGCATCGACACATACCGCGGTGACGTCGGATGCTTATAATCTTGGCCATAATAGCATTACAATACTCGTAATTTTAATGCACGATTGGTATGTGAAACCGGTCTCCGTCTCCAGAGAAAAGCTGGCGCGATGCGGAAGGTGAGATGACACATTCCGCATAACTCATACTGCAGACAGTCGACAGGCTTTCGACGAACGTAGTTCCCAGTCCCAGTGTAGTACAACAGCGAAGTTTCAGATACTACTTGCAAGATGTCACATGAGTTACAGTAGTGAGACATTTATGTACAGCCAATATCAGCCAAACTATATGTAAGGAAAGGGGTGATCGTAAAGGTCGTTTGATGATTCGTGAAACAATGAGGGACACGAAAACCCCCATAAGCGAGCGAATGCAGAGAAACGGTATGGAAGGGGGAAGGGGGAAGGAGAGTCCAGATATATGACGTCTACTCAATACACAGGAACGCGGGTGTGACGTGCCCGATGTATGGGCTCTATGCAATAGAGACAGACAGAGTCTGTCAAGACAGTCCATAAAACAGTCCAGAATTAAACGCTCGATTACGACAGAATGCTCGGCCACTTGATTCGCAGGCCCTCCAGCCAGCGCATGTAGAGCAACTCAGAGATTGGTGACTTGCGGACAGGTGATCCAGGGCCGTCGGCTTTGAGGGGTGAGGTGCTTGAGTCCACGGGAACTTCAGTGACGTCTTCCTGGACTTCAGTGACCACAAGGCCCTTTGCAGTCATCTCGCTCTTTCGGATGACGCGTTTGTGAGGAAATAGCCCCCGAGATGTTTGAACGTGCTGTCGGACAGAAGGGTTCCTGGCAGATTTTTTGATTTTAGTGAAACCTTAATTGAGCTGGTGGATACGTACTCATTGATACCGGAGAGAATGTCGAGAATGACGTTGTAAGATAGGGCAGGATTCGCCTCTCTCAACTCGGCAAAACCACGAGAGATCATACTGAGTGCCTCGATCTCTCGAGCATCCATGTCATCTCGGATGGCCTGTCAGGCATCGTTATTCTATTGTACGGGAAACTTGGGGATTACTTACAGTTTGGAGAACGGGGAGAACGACATCGTCGATCATGACCCTTCCCGCCCGCTCAGAATCGGATACCCTCCGCTTGAATGAAGACGACCGGTCTTTGGATGGAGAAGTAGGAGACGACGGCGAGGCTTCTCTACTCCGAGTTGTGCCGACGTACTCTGCAGATAGTCTCAGAGAACCAACTGTATCAACCTTTTTGACAGGTCTGATGGTATCTACGCCGGAACCAAGATCTGCTTCCCGCATGATAGTACCAGCACCAGTCATCTTGTGTCTTGCAGCGTATGATGACCTCCTTGCCGAGCGAATGGAGCCGGTGTACGCTGGAGGAGCGCCCAAAGGCATTCCATCATCTCCAGGGTGGGTAACTTGGGATGGTGTTGTTGGTTCGGCGCCATCTGCAGACTCGCTCGCTAAACCTTCTGCAGCAGCGAGGAGTGATGAGATGTCTGGCTCGTCAAGCGCAGTCTTGATGACAACAGTAGAGTGTGCTGCACTCATGTTCATTCCGATCCCTCCAGAACCGAGCGGCGAGCTTCCTTTGACTGCTCCCGCAGTTTCAAACGAGCCTTCGTCCTCCTCATATATCGAGGACTCATCGACACCCATATCTTCATCATCCATCTCGGGCAACAAATCCTTGGCAACACTGCTAAAGGTACCCATAACGGAACTCGACTTGACGGTGTCGAAGTTCCAGTCACTTCGAATTGTACCGTTGCTCTCCCACATTGCCGTGCCACAGATAGTCGCCTGGTAGGCTGCAGGCAGACCTTTCTGCGGTGACTTGGCACGGAACTCCTGGTATCTCTCGATCAGCTCTGTGAGACACGATGTCCTCTTCGCGCCTTTGATGAATCTATGCTGCAAGAGATCCTTGGCTGTGGGACGCTATAGTGACTGTCAGGGAATTTTAAGCACAGGAGAGAAGTCGGGCTCACATCGGCAGGATCTTTCGTCAAACAGAGGGACACAAACTCTTTAAACGCAGTAGAGAATGAACCTTCAAGGACTGGTGGTTTCGCCTTTGGAATAAGGAAGAGAACCCGCATGGGGTGGTATTCGGCCAGCGGCGGCTCTCCTTTCGCCATTTCTATAGCTGTGATACCCAAACTCCACATATCCGCCTTAGCGTCGTAACCCGCCTGTCGGATGACCTCGGGTGCCATCCAGAATGGAGTACCCACGAATGTGTGTCTCAGCGTGCTGGTCAGCTGTGCCGCCACCCCGAAGTCGGCAAGCTTGACCTGTCCGCTAGCAGAGAGCAAGACATTGGCAGCCTTGATATCACGATGAATGGTTCCTTCCGAATGTAGATAATCGAGACCCAGTAGAAGCTCCCGACAAATAACGGCGATGTGGGCTTCTAAGAATACGCCGCCTTTGAGGAGATCAAGACATGATCCCCCAGCCAAGTACTCCATGACAATCCAGAGCTTGTAAGCAACGACGAATGACCCATAATAGCGAGTGACGTATTCCGAATCACATTGAGCGAGACTAGCAATTTCTTGCTGAATTTCCGAGATGTCATCGTCGGAGTCCTCTAAATCTGTTTCGAAGACGGAGCAATTAGCTTCAACGCAACATCGAGCGCCAGTACACACCGATCTGCTTGATAGCGACTATCTGCTTTGTTTCATTGTGCATAGCCTTGTAGACGACCCCAAAGCTCCCAGTTCCCAATTTTTCAATGAGGGTATACTGACTGGCTGGGTTGCTGCTTGGAACAGGGTAAGGCTCCCTGGTACACGTCTCCCTATCTTGGCTTGTCTGTGGCGACATCGGGGGCGAGCGGGCGGGCGGCTGTCCATGACCAACGTTAGTCACTGAAAGTTTTCTGAGGAGACTACCAGGAGACATGGTGGCCTGAGCGGACAGAGAGGACCAGACACATGGGGCAGCAGGTTGTGTGACCTCAACTCATACCGAACAAGATTAAGAAGACTTGCTCCACACGTGTCCAAGGGAACCCCGTCCGCATTCTCTCAAGAAAGGACTTAACAGTGTAGATACGGAAGAAACGGACTGACCAAGTACGTGAAAGGACTTTAATGTCGTAATCCTATGCCAGGCTGACTTACTTGTCGCATGCACGATGAAACTGCAAGGCTCCTTATGTCAAGTCCTGTTAAAATGGACTTTGGAAGCACCTACGACGACCTGACGTGAATATGCGGTGGCGACAAGATTATTGTCACAGATATAGTTTCGTGAGAGGAAGGATCTGCCTGATGGGTGACTTGAAGATCTGTCATGGTGGATACACGAGGTCGGGACCAATGTCCCAACGGCCGAATAATAATGCTGGGATCGACGTCATTAGACCCGGTGGTCGAAACCCGGAGTAGTTCTAAATCCCAGGACCGCGAGAGTGCCCGCGCACACTGGGACTCGGGCGTGGTACTGATCATACAATGTTCAAGTCACGATTGGTCCACTTGCCCCACAAAGATTCAAAAAAGTGTACTGGATCAACTTCCAATGAACGGTGTCATGGCATAGCGTGCATGTTGAGTTGATCAAGGCGTAGGGCATACAAATATGAAAATGCAAAAACAGAAAATCTCCAGCATGACGGGCCCTCTCACACCCAGCCAACAACACATTCACGCTCATGCCTTGACGGCATACTTGCGAATAGGGAAGTGTATGTCCTTCTTCTTTTGCTTGAGCGTCTTCAATGATGCCTCGTGCTAATGTGAATGAGTCACACATATCTCGCAGAGGGAGTATATTTCAAACCTTGGTCAGTCGTCGTCTGATCGCACGCGTCTTCTTTGGCCGGAGATCAAGAGGGAGGAATTTCTTGTTCTTGTAGAACTCCCGCAGGTTTTGGCGTTGCTTCTGGTTCATCACAGTCAACACCCGTGCGATCGACTTGCGCACAACATTGCTAGTCAAGTCAGCCTTCCCGCACTGCATATTCAATGATCCCAAACGTACATCCTGGTGAGTTTTGAGGCCGAGCCACCGAGAATCTTCTGTACACGCAGCGAAAGAAGCTCGGTCTTAAGTTCATTGAGTTGCTTGGTCAAGTCATTCTTCGACCTGCATACATCACACAACAAGAGGTTTCACGATTAGCGCCGTCACTTTCGAGTAACAATGTGAGCTCACTTGGACTGGAGCTCGTAGGCCTTAACTTTGCTGCTGGGCATTTTGAGGGTTGTCTGTAGAATGAAATGAAAGTTGATTAGCACTCAGTCTAGCAGATCCACCACACGAATACGGAAAAGGGCGGGACGAGAACAAAGTGTATGGAAACAGCCGGAACATGGTCTAGCAGCATAACGGTGAGATATTTACCTTGAGGGGGCTGTCGTACAGAACGTCCGCGCCGTGCTTGATAATGTCTGGCGTACGCGATATGGTACTATACAGTTTATGAGCCACGATTCCCACGCCGCCGGAAAAGGGTATTCCCCTGTGGTTCGTCTATCAAAAATCTAAAGTACGCGCTACATATTGAATCTTGGTACTACTGTTTACTTGCTTTCACTAGTTCGTCAAAACTTACAGTCCCTCCAAAGATGTCCAATGAACTAGAGTCGTCGGAATGAGTCATCTCTTAAAAACATCAAGGGATCCTGCCTACCTGCCATATGTCAAGTCCACTTGTCCTCCTGAAAGTCTATTCACCGTCTCCAAGTCAGAAATGCCTGAGTAAGCATCGTATCAGTAGGAAATGGACCAATGGATCAAACTACCTACTTTTAGCTCCACCGGCATATGTGGTAGGAATCGTCACCCATTCACCAAGCTCTTTTGAGATGTCAGTGGCGAGATGACAGCATCAAATAATGTCCAGACTTTTTACGAGCTCCTCATCAACACCTTGGCACAGACCTTCCACGTCAGCTGCATGGATGAGAAACTCGCTGCAACATGAGAGGTCATTGCGACGAAGACGGAATGCCCATAAGCCTCACTTGCAATACTGTGCCAGCATATCGAGATTCTCTGGACACGAAATTTAGCACCTATTGCAGACGATGAAGAGTTCTTTACTTACCTTTGTTCACCTCCATTGTGGTGATATCCTGCCACTTATTCATAGCAACAAACCACCTGTCTTTTCGCCGGCGACAGCTAAGTTCATCATGAGATCTAGATGTTGGTACAGTATTAAATGACGTGCCTAACGTCTACAACAAGCTTGTCCGTCCCGACGAGGGATGAGATTGTCTCCAGACGTTCCAAGGAGAAGTTACCGCCAGGAAAGAGGTAAGATGTGACGATGACCTTGGGGAGGAATTAGTTGGCGCCTTGCGCACCTGACTAGTCTAACCTTGCTCGCACCCGCATCAAGCCATTCTTTGGCATTTTCAGCGGTGATACCCCCGCCGATCTGTAGATGATCTAGAATAAAGAACACATCGGTAAAAACATAATCATGAAAACAACATGATGGGCGCGAACCCCGCCACTCTGCCAGGGCTGTCCTGGCTGCTTCGTCGTTCCGAGGCCCAAGTTTTATGACATGACCGCCCTCCAGACCGTTGTCGCGATACTTCCCCACGAAGTATCCTGGAGGTTGCCTGCAGGAACATTCATCAATCATCGAAAGGGTCAGAGGGCATTCACGCACGTCGCGACAAAGTTCGTCTTCAGTCTCTCCTCATTGCCATCCGAAAGAGTACCCCCGACAATTTGCTTCACTTGTCCTTCATGTAGGTCAATGCATGGACGGAATGTGCTTCGCCGTTGCTCAGGAGCCATTCTCGGAATTGTCCGAGAATTTGCCAACTAGTAAAGTGCTCCAGTCAGAGACGTTCAGTCCACCACTCATCACGCAAGACGGTTGGTGGCGATAGTGATCCTCATTCGATGGTATAATACATGTACATTGGAAATATGCAATCTCAAGCGTAAAGACGGCTCTCGCATTTAGTACTCCATAGAGGCCTCCATGATTCTCGTCAGATGCTCCCTCCCATCCTCGCCCGCCACATCTCCGATGTTCGGAGCCAAATCCAAAACGCGACGTTGGGGGAGCGTGCCTTCGACTAGCATTGAAATATCGCTCGTGTTATATCCCACGGCCTTCAGTCCACGAGGAACACCGAGTCCGTCGAGGAAGGATGCAATGGACTCATACAGATATGCGCCAACCTCAGAGTCAGGGATGCTTGTTATCGAGGGGTCGGTAACGGTCACATTGTTGAAAACGGCAAGTGCTTCACGATGACGGTCGGGAGAAGATGGAGCAGTGAATTGGAAGACCGCGGGTCCAGTCAAGGCGACACTACAGGATGCACGTTCATTCTCCATCTTTAAAATGTCAGTGTATGAATTACCTGACGCCATGGGGGATGATGGGATGGTCAACCAGGTATCCAGGGTGCTTGTACTTCGGGCCTTTCTTGTTCAAGCCGGATATCTACAGGAAGAGCTGCTCAGTCTTGATTCCTGACACTATCTGCTGCACGTACAGGGTAACTCATCCCGTGGCACAGGTGGACACCAGCATTTCCGAAACCAATACCAGCAAAAGAAGCCGCGAGGCTAGTGCTCAATCAGAACATCGATGTCGGAAAGGGATAGGAAATCATACAGCATTTGGCTTCTGGCCTCATGGTCACTGCGATCCTTGGCAATGCGAGGCAAGTATTTCACAGTCGTACGAAGAGCCCACATCGAGAAAATATCTGCGACGGGATTGCTTCCTTGGTAGGCAGGTCGTAGAATCGGATTTGCAGGGCGGGGTGTCCGTTCCGTGTAACTAAAGAGTTGTTCTTTTGTTTGCCCATTGTAAATTTCAAACGCATGCTCACGGAATAGCAGTATAGCTCTCCAAACTGTGGAACAGGACATCCAACCCTGCGCTGATGTGCACGGCGGTTGGGCAGCTCTCCGTGTTAGCCGTGTCCACGACGCCCAAGACAGGCTTAAGTGCACGGTTTGCGATGCCAGTCTTGAAAGCACGTGAAGTAACGTCAAAGATGGCCGCACCAGTGGTCTCAGATCCAGTACCGGCAGTAGTAGGAACTGCAAGTTCATGAGCGAGGGTCATACGATATGGATGTAGACTTGTCAACCTGCAATGAGAGGCCGCAAGGTTTGAGAGATCGGAAGACCTTTGCCTACGGGCGCATTGACGAAGTCCATGAGATCAGCATCCTTGTAAACGGTGAACCTAAAGGGTGTGAAGGAAAAATAATGCGAAAAAAATTTAAGCCTTACAAGTTCGCTGCTTTGGCGGTGTCGATGACACTCCCACCACCGACACTACAAACATGGTAAGCTGGGGGTCATACACCACCGACTACAACTTACGCCAAGAAGTGACTGAAATCGTGTTGTCTTGCCCATTCAATGGCCTTTCTCCAGCTGTCTTCTGTGGGTTCTGCAAGCACTTGATCATATACTTCGAATGGGAGGTCTTCTTGAGATTGTAAGGACTCAAGGGCCTAAGGATCAAAGTCACTATTGGCACTGCAAAATCGTGGGACAGGAATGCTTACAACTCGCATGGGCTTCAAATTGGCCACGATAGGGTCTGTAAAGACGCCAACCTAAAGACAATAATGATGTTCATGATGTGAAGGCATGGGAAATAATCTGACCTTGCGGGCTTTCATGTTCTTGAGGTCCATACCAACCTCGCGCGTGACGCCCTCTCCAAACCTCAAATTCGATGCTGCAACCTGCACAAGAGCTGTAAGTGGTTATAGCGCTTCTTGAAAAGAACATACTTCGAATGCATACTCCTTTTCGACAGTCTGGACGGGAGTCGCGAACTTTCTAAGTTGGTTCAAGGCAAGGGCACCATGATGTGCATGGTTGTGGGTTGCAGATCTGCAGCCATGACATGGACACGCTGAATGCTGAGATGCGTTTATGAGACGAAGGATTGTATTCCTCGTTGCAGCTGGTGCCATGGTGGAAGTCCGGAACCAGGAACCGAGGCCGGAACCGACGATATAATAAACACGAAGACCACGTGACAGGTAATGTGATAACTAACCACGTGGGGTAGCCAGAAATAGCTAATTTTAATCTTTTCACTTGTCTCTGATGCCTCGTTGATCACAGCTGCCAGTGTTGCTGCTGCTTGCTCACAGCTTTTGTTGTTTCTATCATAGACCAGCCCAGAACGGCGCGCATTCCTTCAGCATACTTATACCGGCCATCGCCAAAGTCGTTCCTTTTTATCCTCTGCCATGAAGTTGCAGGCTCTTTCCTTGGTTGTCCTGGCCGGAGTTTCAGTGGCTGTTAAAATACCTTTCATTCAATCAAAACGCCCAACCCTACAGCGACGAAGTGGGGGCACAAACGTTTCAGTATCTCGTCCACAAGTTCTCGCTTCAAATTCGTCAGGGTCCACGGCGCTTACGCTCAGGCAAGCCATATCCTCATTCCGCAGTTTAATGGATACCAGCTGACTTCTGAGATAGTGATGTTCACGATCTCATTTATATGGCGAATGTAAGCACGCTTCGCTCGTCCTGCCATGCTAATTAACTTACCAGGAAATCAGGTTACCCTTGGCGGTGTTGGTAAGTAACGCACTACATTCAAGTCACAAGGTGACTCATCGATCAACCAGATTATCTGGTCCAGCTTGACACAGGTGAATTTTGGCATTCTCTTTCCTTTTTCATATCTTACGTCTTCCTTAGGTTCTTCTGACCTGTGGGTGAAGAGCTCAACACCCATCTCTAATGCAAACATTACAGTGAGTGGCATACGCTACTTTGGTCGTAATTTACTAAGTGATCACTAGTCCCTGGCTTGTAATCTGACTGTGAGTGTGTTTCTGCTTGGACAGGTATCTTCGGTCTGACTTAGGCGCACAAGTATGGCATTGGTTGGGCATATGGAAGTATTTCTTATGTTGAGGCCGAATTCGCAGGGTAAGCGAATGTTCAAGTGGTATACCGTAAATTCAACTTTCAAATAGGATATCCATTCCTTCCCAAGCTTTTCTTGACGTCTCGTCCGCACAAAACCCGGCATTATCCTATGGAGCTATAGGACTCCTAGGATTAGGTTTTGATTCCTTGTCGACTATAGATGCCCTCGTAAACGTCACCGGCGCGTCGACCGGCCGCAGTCTCCTCTACAATCTTTTCCAGGACAATCCTTCCGAACCCAACTTCATTGCATTCTCTCTGCAGAGTACATCGGACGATGATCAAGTGATGGGTAGTTTCGCAATTGGTATGTTTATTCAATTACTCTTACACGCACTTGTTGATGCATCGAAATGCAGGCGAGACCGAGCTCCAATATTCAAATGTCACAAGCACCAACAAAATCCCAACATGGCCCGTAAACTCTCCAACGCGTTGGAATGTGCTGTTGGACTCATTTATTGTTGGCACGGAGACCTATTCAGTGTCCACTGGCGTACAAGGAGCGCCATCGAACAAGGCAGTTGTCCTTCTGGATAGCGGTACATCGTATACGTACGTGATCATTTGCGCCAATGGTTGAATCTACTTTATTCACGAGGGGTGCAGATACGCGCCTACTGACGTGTGTCAGGCCATTTATGGCGGTGTATCCGGGGCTCAGTATAACTCTGCCCTCGGGCAATGGGTCGTCCCTTGTGACGCAGAAATAAATATGGCTCTTCAGTTCGAGTTAGTGTCTGCGGTAGATCAAGTATTTTATCATTGACATTGTCATCACAGCGACCAAATCTTGCCAATCCACCCTCTCGATGTTTCACCACAGAGTGTGGGCGATTCTTCAACCTGTGTCGGCTCTTTTGTGCCCCAAAGTGTCTCTGTGGGGGCAGGCCAATTGTGAGTCTGTGGCATCATTCTGGAACGCATTGCCAAATGATCATTTCCCTAGTGATTGGTTGATAGGTGATAACGTTTTACGTTCAATCTATGCTTTGTACGACTTCGGCGACTTCGTTTCGTCGGGGAATATGGGCAGCCCTTATGTCCAAATGCTCGCCCTGATCGATCCTAACCAGGCATCGGTGGAGTTCCACGATGTCCGAGGCGGAACGCCACAGAATAATATCACCTATAACGTTTCAAATGATGGTTCTGGGTCAACAACTGTGACGGTGTCCACGGATGTAGCAAACACTATCGACAAGCTCTCCAAATATCTCCCTGCCATGCTTGCCGTGATGGCTCTTAATGCCCTGATTTTAATCATTCTTCTCATCGTCGGTCTTGTCCTGCTGTGCAGGCGTCGCGGGAAGAGTGCACGAGCGCGCAAGACGCCTGGAAGACTCAGCCCAATGCCGATGAATATTACCTCTACGAGGTTCCCCGATTTTCCAGGCCATCAAGAGCTGCACACATACCAGCCTGTCTCGATGGCAATGACAGAAGACACACTTTTCGCTCCTCCGTCACCCGCCTTTAAAGGGGAGTCGATGAGACCTGGAGATCGCCCAAAGTCAGTCGCATAGTTTACTAATAATATCCTCGTACCCCCCGGACCGTCGCTATATCCTGGTTGTTCTGTCCGTCATGGATTCTCGTGTACTTATGTAGATGTTGTTGGGCTTTCGTCGGACAATGGACCTTTCTCTTCGAACGCCATTTATCTATTTTCCGTCTGCTTGATCTACTACCCATCACCTTTATATCTTGCATATAATACGGTCACTGCCCGTTACTGCCATGCAATATACGTGCACTCTCCATTATGTCCGCGATTTGGTACTGCGCGATGCCATCTCGAAGGCTACATAGTTGTCCATGTCGACGAGTCTCCGTGTGTTTCCTAACCTCTCCTCCTCAACTCCAGGTGTGGGGCTACCCCTGGTGCTCCTGAGAACCTCTCGTGCCAATGATCTGTACGAGCTCCAGGTCTTTTCTTGCTCCTGAGTAAGAACCCCCGCGTCTTGGAGGTGCTTGATCGCCTCCATCAAGGCGGAAGCAAGTTTTGACCGGTAGAATGCGGTCGTCTTTTCGTCACTGAGGAGCACATCAACGCGCGCAAAATCAGCTAGCCACATCGCATGTTGCATATGAACGGGGTTGTTGGTGGCAAGGGCGGTGCGCAGAAGGAACGACATGGTCTCTGCATCCGTCGGCAGGTTCTTGCCCTTGGACCTCATCTTCACCGCTGGAGGACGGCTTCCGCCCACCTCGAATTGACTGCCTTCGACGCCTGTCATGAGTTCATAAACGCGGACAGCAGCCTGCCAGTCCACGCTGCGACAACATGTCATGAGGGCGAGATGGTATGATTGCGCTGTGGGTGTCAACTTGGGAAGATGATAGATGATATCGTGCTGTACACTCCACTCCAACGCTTCAAGAGCTTCGTTCGACTCGTTGAGGGATCCGAGAGAGGCCAGTCCAGCATATGCTCTGAGGAGTTTGTGTATGTGGCTAGAGTCAATGAGGTAACGCATCCACACTTTGTCCCAATTGATCTTTTCCATGACTTGACGCGTGAAATGGACGGTGAGTCTGTGTTTTTGCATGGAGTTACAAAGCTGGAGAGCAGCGTCTAACGTCCATGCGTTAAGATTGTTCGACAATCTCCGAGGCATATCTTCCCCCGGCTTCGAAAGACCCAGCCGGTCGCGGATAATGACGAATGCAAAACTTTGGTCATTTGGGCTTCCCCGCGTAAGGGCGCGTATGGCTGCTGCAATGAGCCCAGGATCCAAGTGAAAGTCAGGATTCTTCTGCATAACTTTCTCCATCTGTATCCAGACGTGCTTCGCATCAGACGCAGCGTCGTTACGAGTAGAAGCCTCTCCGTCAGAAACCGAGCGCTTCTGACGTGTGGATATTGCCTTGAACATCGCGGTGAAGACGAACCTGTCAGGTGCGAGAGGTCCTTCCTGGTCCATGGCGAAGTAAACGTCAAAGATTTTATGGTAATCTCCTGCATCACCGAGAACCTGGATGTATGCAACAAGAGGCTGCAAGGACAACTCCTTTGAGTTGTCAGGCTCGTGAAATTTAACGGATTCCATGTGTTTTAGGTAGTATTCGTAGAGAGAATGCGCGTTCTGCAATTGTTTGCTGTACTTCGACCAGTCTTTGATGAGGGAAATACCACTGAGCATGGTGGAGAACGTGATGCTATTTGGCGAAAACCCTCTACGCTTCATCTATCGCATAGACCCATTATAAAGAACGGTGATAAACATAATGGACAGACCCACTTACATCAATGAACAACTCGTAGGAGAGCTGGTACCGCTCGGCACTCAAGCACTCTGATATCATTGTATTCCATACGGCTACGTTCTGCGCATCCCGAGGAGTCGTCTTCAAACGCTCTATGGCGCCTTCGAGGTCTCCCTCGCTGCACATCCGCTTGAGTTGCATCGATAAGTCATAAGGTTTGAGCAGACGTTTCTTCTGCTCCCCCTCGGCATTTCCTTGACGTTTTTCCGACTGAGGGCGGGACCACAAGTCCGACGATCTGCCCGACCGACCTTTACCGGGATGACCTTGATGTGTAGAATGCTTCTCGGGCGGACGTCGGATGAGAGCAGGACGCTCTAAACTCGAGTCTATCGTTGTCCCAGAGACTAACGATCGCCACCAGTTATTCTTCTTCAAGTTGAGAGTGACATTGCGAGCGGTCCTTCTGCCTTGACTCGAAATCATGCCAGATAACCTTCTGGCGAGTCAAACTTGCAAGATGAACAAGTTGGTTACATGGGAAAGTTTGGCATAAACGGAGATATAGCCCCTAATATGCAAGATCGGACACGACAAAGTCGCAAGGCCATCGCATCCAGTTGACGACGTAGCTCGCACACAGTCTGCAAGACCGGGTCGGTGTTCCGACCGAATATCGGTTGCATCCGTTCATCATCCAGTACAATCCATACATTTCGGTTCGAAACAGCAAGCTCGGTGACGTCTGACACGGCCCGAGCTTCTCATGTTGTTCTCCCTGCTTCATGGGCGTATCTCAACAGCAGAGACACGAACGGAAGTTATACGAAGCATCAGGCCCTACTCGCACAGCCCAGCCACTACCTTACGGACCCAATTACCTAACAAACAATGGTCCCAGAGGTGCGCTCGTCATGAATGTTCTATATTCGTGATTATGGATAGGAGAACCTGGGGAGTGCAATCATCTCTGACCGGCTACAATTCCCATCAATTACAACTAGCTTCGGCTATACGGGAACGTGGACCTATATCTATTCCCTAAACAGCGCTCACGCGGATGCGCCCTTCGAATGATCCAAAAGCTCGGAATTAGAAGGGTGGTGGGGCCATGCTATAGTTTCGGCAAAAAATCGAACAAGGGGTCATTCTACGCGTGTCAGAATAAGACGGGCATCTATAACGTGTACTTAATATCCTTGGACCCGTAGGTCAGATCTTCAACAAGCCTGGCATAAGGCTAATCACCGTTCAGGTCGTCAACGCCACAAGGGATGCGACGTAATAATAATTCATAGTTTCACGCAGGATGAGTTTGGGAGACAGCACGATGAGCTTTGAGGTGCAAATAATCAAACATATGTCATGAATGCCACCTAGGTTCTGAGGCAATAAGGTTTTCCATCATGATTGACCAGTTGCAAAAGTATTACTGTACATCACTTCTTGTGTAGAGTTAAATCGACGCGCCTAGCCATGAAGGCAAGAGCAAACAGGCTGAAGAAAGCAGCACCAACAGACATGGCTTTCTTCAAGTGAGCCGAGAAGGGAACCTGATAAGAGACCTGGACACAAAATTTATTTGGTGCCTTTCAAACCAACAAACAAGATGTGCACTCACGTAGATGATGCCCATGTGTTTGTATGTCAAGTCTTTGTATGCGAAGGTGACGGCGGGGCGCCCCGTGGTATCGAGGTATGTGATGTGCGTTGACATACCGCTAAAAAGTTCGGGGAAAGGGGAGATGAATTCGACATTACTGTAGGCCACATCAGTCAATACCAAAGACAAGAATTTCATTCCACATACGTTGCACCTTCCGGTAATATAACTTTGACTTCGGCGTCGTCGACGACAGCGCTAGGAATATGGGTCATGACAGGTATGCCAACGATGTATATGCCATTCTTCGCATCATAGCCGACTGAATCCTGCAGAGGCGTGTCGAAGCCAATAGTGCAAGAGTAGTTCCAACCCCCGAGCACTGGGTAGCGTGGCCGTAATTCAAGCACACTATACTGCATTGCCTTGCTACCCTTAGCGACAGACGGCGTCGTGCGCAGATGGGATGTCGAGACATTGCCGTTCTGGTCGTAGTAGTACGCATTGGTCACCCCGGGGGGAAGGTGTAAAGTGAGGTCGGAAAGAATATGTGGAGCTTGCTTGCGGTGATAATTTTGGCTTTGGTACTCCAAGCGAGAGAAATGACCCTTAAGACTGAATTCGAAAATAAACGATATATAAGAATGCGAGAGGCGTCACTTACGTGGGCCCAGCGTTATGGAGGTCAATCTTGTCCTCGATATTCAAGTTGGAACCCCAGTGGCTAATTTCTGCTGTACGGCGAAGCGTCTTGACCTCGAGAACGGGATGGTCGAAGCTGTAATGAACTGAGATAGGTTGTTGATATTTTGCCACGAAATCTGCGTCCGTTTGAATGTCGTGATAAGGACCATATGTAATAGTCGCCCCGGATTTGGTGACAGAACCATCTCTCATGAAACTGTCCACGTCGTGTGGGGTAGTATAGGAAACGACGTTCGGCGACAAAGACCTGTCATGGCAAAATCAGATCTTCAGACATAAAGCAAGTAGCACACAACACGTACTTGACCTTTGTGCGCTGGACGAGGGTGGTATAAGGGCTGATGGTGAAAAGGTCAGTTTCATACTTGAGCAGCTGGGGGTCCTTCTGAGCGGCCTGTTCAGGAAATGGGTATGTAGCATGCGTCTGCACAGTCTCCAACACAAGGTTGAGAGTGCCGTTCACAGCCAACTCTTTTGGAAGGGAAACAGACAACAAATGCTCTGTACTGTATGACATGAATACCGCGTACTGAACATCGCAAAACCCAACACACCTGGATTCATCCTCACTGAGCTCAGTGACATCAAGAGGTACAGTCCGTCCCTTTACTTTAGCCTCGAGCCAACTTGTTTTTGCTCGCTCAGCCTTGCTGAGCGCAATTTGGTAGGTAGTCTGTCCTGGCTCGAGAGCTTTGACAGCGTAAGTTGTACTGACGTGTACAAGCGAACCACCTAGTTCGATGGTGCGGACGATAGCCGTGTTTTCAAAAGATAAACCAGCTAATGAGAAGGAAGGTGCAAGCGCGCTCACAAGGAGCAGAGGAAGTGCCCGCCAGCGTCGTGTCATTTGGAGTCGTGGCTTGTTGTAGAAAGAGCGACGTGTTGTTATTCTGACCGACTATTTTTAGAATCGCAGTACGTACTAACTATAAGCACATAGTACCAAGTTCGAATATAATGAATCAATAACATTGGGCTTAATCGGATTCATCGCAGCGGTCGCGCTGGCAAGGCATGATGGAAGGGTTCAAAAGCACGATTATATATCAACTGAGAGAGTAATCAAGACTAGAAACGGCTACCACTGCCAGGTCCGAGCGGGGTTCCTGAGCGGTACATCCTCCCGAACCAACCCTGCAGAGACTATTCTTCTCAAACGCCGCTCGCGTTGCTCCTTCTTCAGTTGCTCGAATGTCTTCCCTTCCCTCAAGATCACATGCATGCGCGAATCGGGGTGAACTCTGATACCAAACTTTCCACGTCCCCGAGGTTCAAGTCGCTTTAGTTGCTTGGGCCCCTTGGTTACCCAGGCTTCCGCTATACGAGTATTAGAAGATCCATCCTTGGAGTAGTATAGTCAGCGGGGCTTACCAACGACGAGTTTGGAAGGATCCATATTTTTGTAAGCTGTAGCATGAAGTTTTGCCGTCGCCAACATGCTCTTTATCCTGCTCGTGGCTCGCTTTTCGCTAAATTGCATTTGAACGATAGCATGATCAATTGGCCTGCCAGATATCTGTCGACCAATCATATTGAGCTTTCTATGTGAAATTTTGAAGTTAGCTGTGGAGTATTTGTGCTATCCGGCACGTATGATGAGTGGTGTACGGTGAGATCATACAGGATGTGGGACATACTTCAGTGGCTTTCTTCTTCTTGACGACAGTAGGAGCGCTTTCGACCGATGTTGTTTTAGGGCGCACCCCCTTCTCTTGACTCACAGCCGCCTCGAACGCGCTCTGCTGGCCCTGTTTCTCCTGTTCTCCTGTTCTCTTCTCCTCCACCTTTCTTGCCCTTGGGGCAAACTTCTCCTGAATCCATTGCAAAGGATTGTAGTAGCTAGAGGCTCTGTAGAGATGAAATAAGAAGCAGAACACCATTCCTGGTTGACCAACATACCTCCGCTGACATTGCCATTGAATGTGGGATGAGGTTACTATGCGGAACTGCGCCGGAGTGCCTAAGCGACTCGCTATATCATGCTTAAGAGCTGCTCTATCTGTAGAAATAGTTATAACATACCGCATCGCACTTGTCTTGCAACTGCTTGCATTCTGCAAAGGTTCTGGCAAGCGCCAACAAAATTCAGCCGGCGCGTTGGGTCACGCTTCGACCTCTGTCACGGTCACGGGAAGTCACATTGGTCACATTGCACCTTTCCTTAGACACGCACACAATCATTCCGCAACCTCACTGCGAGCGGAACGATGCTCACACTCGGAACCATTCTTTATGTTTCGCTTCTGCTAATTAATGCAATGGCAGTCCTCAGTGAGGACCGGTTCCTTGCGAAAAGTGAGAACCATGATTGCTAATACTCCACTCGCTGACACCGTTTTGCAGTCGGCTGGTCCTCTGTGCAGAATCCCAACGCTGGCTTTCAACCACCATACGATCAATCAGGGTACGGATATACCCAGCAGCAAGATGCTGGTGTCAAAGTCAGATTAATCACCCTCATTAGTGCGGTGCGGACCCTCATGCGTAGTAAGTAGCACAAGGTTCGGGTCGGAACAAATTTGCTAATGCTTTCCACACACAGTACCACTCATAGGGCTAAATCTTGTCATAATCGTGTACGAGCTAATTCTTGGTGGCTGAGTGATGGTATTTATGTGCGTGCATCGACGTGCATCATGATATAAATGTTGAACATGCCCGCTCTCTTTAATCAGCACTGTTGAGTCTGTCATATTCTTCGTTGATTTGTCGGATAAAATCTGCCGGTGAATGACCGCCCTGAAAACACGTTGTAAGGCATTGCGCGGCAATGTTGTTCTCTACATACCTCACATTCGTACCAAGTGCCATCCCGTATGCATACTTGTCGACCGTTAATGATAACTGTGCAGCTTTTCCTATTGCCGGCTTAGCTCTGGGTTTCTCATACTTTTAAGGACGTACTGGATTTCAGCCGCGATACTATCCTTAACGCTCTGTTGCAAAAGGTGTATTCCTTCTGTTCCGCGACCGTCTCCTCCTGCGCATTGACCAGCCTTGCCGTCTTCCCAGTTGATTCCAGCTGCCTTTGCGCAGTTGAGGGCAGTTTCAGGTGTGCCGATATTTTCACGCCCCTGAAAGTTTTGGCACTGCACAAAGGGCCACCACTCAGAAATAGGGTGGTATTTGGCAGCGCACAACTCTTGTACATTGCCGGCACACTCCTCCCGTCCATGCATGCATGTTACACCATAAAGGGGCTCCGAGTTGTTTGGTCTATCGCACATAGTGAACTGGGTGCTCAGGAAGCGTTATGCATGAACGTACTGGGCGATGAAGGACAATGAAATATCCACTTTGTCGCCTACTCTTTGCAATACGCGATCGAACACAGATTCGCACAGAATTGCATCTGGGCAGCGAGACATGACGCCTAGAACCACTGGCACTTTCACACCACCGGATATTGTTGTTTGAAAGTGATCTTGCACCGTCAGCGGCGGTGCCAAGGCCACCGCAACGCTGAATAATCCAAACAAAGAGAGTGGAGATAGCATGGTACAATGCATGGATGGCAGTAAGACGGTAGTTGTAAGTGGATGGGCTACTTCGAAATGCTTCCGCTATTGTATCATGGTCATGATTATATAAGCAACTAGCAATAATTGTCGTTTGGTAAAAAGGGCAAGGTTTCTAGCATCCTGTATCGTCTATGGCGATTCTTGGGTGTGTGCAGCATCCCACCATTTCCTCGCCTCGGCATCCGTTAAAGGGGGTGAAAAATACTGACACCTTGATTCAAATGCTAGGGTTTGCGAAGATAATACACTGTCAAAAACTAGTACGTGAGACAGGACAGCATCCTCACCGTCAAGCGATCGTTGGCGTACGATCTTCTCAACAGCTAATTCATTGCGAACTTGATTTCTCTGCATGGGTTTATGAGGAAAGGGGTTGTACGCCATAACATTCCTTACCTTCACCTCATCCGCAAACATGGCTGCTTGCGTTTTCCTCTGGGCCCTGGCATCGCCCTCCTCGCTTGTCAATGACTTTCGCTTCCCCTCCATGGACTGATCGACATTATTGACGCAATAATTTATCATTTCCGTACGCCGTTTCCAGTTTTCTGACCACAGGACAATGAGACCTTTTCAGGATGAACACCGAAGACTTCTCACCAACTAGTTCCTTCCACATGTGTGCGCAAGCCTGGTCCTGAATATTACCTTTACCGTTTGTCCCTGCACGATCCCGATCACGGAACTGCGCATTCGTGCGGTTTAACCGCATAGTAATAGTATCATCAAGTCTGCGATATTCTCTGAGAAGGTCTGTAAGAATTAAGCCGTTGGAAACCCCCAAGTTAAGACAAGAAGGTTAAACTCCACCTTTAAACACGCTAAGGTTATGACATGTTGACGGCGAGACATGAACAAAGTGTGGTGTTAACGAAGGCGCTTGAATAGCTAAACTACCCAACGTTGGTGGTGGTTTGGAAGGCATGTCATTCACGTGCCGGTGCGCCGAGGCATCGGGCTCAAATCGTCTTGTATATTTGCTATATATAGGTACCACCGGCCAAACGTCGATCAATGATGCTGAGTCGGGCGGAAGATGCCGTACCCATTTATTTTAAGTTTCGTGTCCGAAAAGGAAGGTGCGGTAGTTCAGATTAGAGCCTCCCGACCGTCGGGGATGTACTTTCTCATCAAAAACTAGTAGTAATACCACCACACGACCGCTGACATTGAGCCATGTGCACGACATAGTGATCTACGTGTCTCCGTGGTGATTATGACGGCGTTTACGCCACAGAGTCTCGATAGTTGTCTGCTCACAGTCTCCCCTGACAGCGCTTGTCTGAGTCAATGTCAGAACTCATTGTCTGTCGCTTCTGTCATTTGAAAGTTGGCTACATTGCTAAGTTATCAATTCAGTGTAGACCACGTTTCCCCTATTTGTCGCCCATCAACCAGTGAACACAAAGTACTTGAAAGCAATGACATGCCGATCATATCTTGCGATGAAAACTTACGTTGTGTCACTGACAGCGCTAGACGGATAGATACCTTACAATTTTCGGCTGCGTTGA
Organism: Suillus paluster; assembly: GCF_016628075.1. Classification (NCBI taxonomy): domain Eukaryota; kingdom Fungi; phylum Basidiomycota; class Agaricomycetes; order Boletales; family Suillaceae; genus Suillus; species Suillus paluster. Next base: position 1,378,325 of record NW_024537563.1, on the reverse strand, counting down.
TCTGGATGAGGCGATGAAAATAACTCAAGAACTCAGAAGAATAAATTAGCGATAAGAATAAGAATAAGAATTGTTCCGAACGTAGCAGCTACTGTCTCTAGGTCACATCCCATCCACTCTGTGGATCAAGGACATGCTAGGACCCGTGAATTATGATATACATATAGACAGTCAACAAGATAACCGTAGACATGATTTATCGGACGCCGACATCACGGCGATATATAACAAACGTCAGCCGGTTCATTGGCTTGCATTAATACCGATACGCATTAGCCTTCTGGTCGAACGGGGAGGCACTAAGGGGCACTAGCGACATTCCATTGTTGCACAGATTCGAAGTCCGATGTGTCTTGGGGTTGTCCACTTGTGTGCTTCTTCTTAGACTGTCTTGGAACGTATTGATGCTCGTCGACCATGTGCCTGTGTCTACGTGCTGGATCCTTAAACCACATCCCACAATTATATCGGCATGCGTGCGGCGTGGATCCAGTGCTGATGATGAATTAAGTGAGTTCATGATGGGTGCGTTGATAAAGTGCCACTTACTGTCCGTGCATGTGAGTATCAAGTGAAGTTTTCTGGGGAAAACCTTTGCCACATACATCACATACGAACGGCCTGGAAATAGTTAGCGAAGGAAGCTCTGAAATGACCAGGGTCGCTCACTTATAACGCAAATGAGTTGTTTCAACGTGGCGTTTGACTAGCTGCTTCTTGGACATGTATCTGCATTGTCCGCCCGACTCTGCTGGCCAGGTGCACAGCCATTTCCGTGTCGTACCATCTAGAGTAAAACAAGCGTATTTCTCCCACTCCTCTGAATCCGACTTCGGCGGTATTGCTGGGCGGGTACCATGTAATTGATCACTGGTATCACTAGTGCAGGGACTGTGTTCGTGTGGGCGGTGACGCTCGTCACCGTCGCTTGTAATGCTGTGTTTCGTCGAAACATGACGATCAGATTGAGATCTGTGCAGGGGTGGACTCCTGATCGTTTCAGGAGGGGTAGGCGTTCGCTGGTAAGGCCTGAAGGACACAGGAGGCCGGCTATGATCAAAGTCAATGTTTACATGTCTGCAAGTCCGTTAATCGCGAGGTTGCAAAGAATACTAAACGAAGTACCTCAGCGGCTCCACGATCTTCGTAACAGAAGGTGCATGGTACGTATGACTAATGAAACAAGGGTGTCCTCAGCAGATGAGACATGAAGATTAAAAGGCCACGTACTGTCCACCTGGCGACGAGCTTCTTCGTTTTTGGGGTAGTAGAGTAGGCGTGGAGAGGCTGCGATCAGATAGTGCCGGAGAGCTGCAAAAGCGATTACATTTCAACACCCTAATTCACACTTCATGAAAACGCACGGCATGCCAGGAGAGTCACGCAAGCTGGAGATAGAACTCGACGATGCCGAACGCGTGGAATTTCGACCAACGTAATCGACATAAAGGGGGCGCGGATGGGTCATCTGAGATTCAGGTTCGTAGCGCTCCCAAGCGTATGTCGCCGTCGGCGAGTTGAAAACCGATAACGATACGGGTCGTTGTTGCTGACTTTCGGGGTAGGTCTCTGAGTCTGTGCAAGCTGTGCGCCTTTTGAAACGGTCAGTACTTCACCGAGTGGCACTAAACATGCATACCCAAACTGTCCTTCTTGTCCCGAGTGGTCCATGAACTTCGTGAATCGAGAAGGTAAAGGACGAACGTCTCGATCATGCGTTCTTTCGCGGGAGAGAGGTGGCAAGGTGTACGGGCTACTCCTTCCAAGAACAAAAATTGAGGAGATAGATAGGTAAATAGGATGGTGAATTACCGGGAAGATGAAGGCAGCACACATCCTCTTCGCTCCGATCTTCGCTGAGAAGTTGAGGGGTCGCCATACGAGTTGGGGTGGCACTCGTCATGGTCGCTGGAACGCTGCGCTGCCTCAAGGTGTGGGCCGCGTGGCTGCTCAGAGTATCTATTAAGCCCGCTCATTTCATGTCTCGGTGAGTCAGAAGCCCTGTAAGGGGAATGAAATGAAGGGAAGATGTGACGAAAGAATGTGGCGTCAGTAATAATACGTAGGGAAATCGTAAGCGAAGTGAACAAAGCAAAGGCGGCAAAATGTAATAGATTAAAGTGCTTTGGGCATCGCCGAAACATGGAGAATGCAATGGCAGCCTAGGAAAGAGATGTGCCACTTACCATAGGTGTTTCTTGGCTTTATCGAAGGACTGCTCAGTTCCGCGAGCGTCAGATACAGACGAGAGTGGTGTCATGATTTCTTGAGAGCTGAATGGACAGGGGAGAGGGGGGTAGTGTAAAGACTCGGTTGAAAGTGGATGGGTATAAATACAAGGCGATCAGTCCAGTCTGGCAGATGAAGTTGTGTTCATAGAAAAAAGCTACGAGATCAAGAACTAATTTTTCCCAGTATCGACTCCCCATTCTGGTCGGAGATCTTGACAGGGCTTCTTCCAGTGGGCGAACGGGCGTCTGGCTACACTGAGATCAATATTCGCGGGAGATACAACAAAGGCATAGCCCGCGGCCGAAAAGGTGGACAAGTTACATTTCCCAATTTGTGGGAAAGTGTCTTTTGGGAGCCGGTCAGCGCGCACGCAGACACGTATCAGAAACGAATCCGTTGTGGGTCCGCTCAAGATCGATTAAACGGCCCGCAACCGAAATAGCTTACGTACGCATCGTCTGTCCTCACCACAAGGGCTCATCGTGATGGCGGAACAATGCGCGAGAAAAGCATGGTTGAGGCAAGGATCAATGGTCCACACGTTACATCTTGACTTTGTCCATGCCAAGGAGATTTGCTTGCCTGAGATTTCTGTCAGATGTGCGTGAGTGTTGCTAGTACGCGAATATATGTATATCCTTCATGTTTTGCTTGCCATCTTACAGCAAGTTACATACATAACACGGTCATTCAACCTCCCACAGTCCAAACAGAAGGCGTGCAAAACACCTGTATAAAAACAGGCCTGTCCTTGATCATCCATGAGCACTGCAATTCGTAAGTGGTGCTAAGGAACTTAACCTCCTTTGCAAAGTGACTCACCTCCGGTGCTGCAGGTCATTGTCCCGAGATCACTACATAGTTTAAAGCGGCATCGTTTGCGAAGTTGACCCGACAACATCCATAATGGAATGCGTATTGTGATCTTGTGCTACGGAGCACTCTTGAACACGAGTCATTTCCGCGCCGCCAGCAGGACTGGTTAGTCCACGAGGCAGAGCTAGGGCAGCCATCAATTTTCCTCTAGATGACCGCAAAGGTTTCATGGGCCTCTCAATATCCATATGGTCAGCTGATGATTCGCTGTCCGAGGCAAGGTCATCATGTGCCTCGGAGCGTCTACGCTTTGTGGGAGATGACGTAGGAGTATATTTGCCGGAGGTCGCAGGTGCAAACACTTCTCGCAGTGTATCATTTGCGCATGGCCAAACTTTCTCTTCCAGATGAAGAGCTGGGCTATACTTTGCTGGGGAGCTGTTTGCTGTGCTGGGGGCCGGGGGCTGAGTACGGTAACCCTCTAAAACATCTACGTTACGCGTGCGCATACGCGTCATTTTTCTTTAGTGACGCGCTGTACCTCGCCATAATGAAGCTCACTCTTTCTGCCTCTCATTGCCGCGTTGCGGATGTTCGCAGTCACGTCGGATGGAGTGCTGTTGCTTGATGGGTCTATGCATTGCAAGGTCATGCAAGGTATCCGCTACTCACGCATTATTGCTATGTATTTCCGAACCAATCCTAGAAATGCGCTCATCCTCCGTAAGTAGGCGTTTCGCGGGTGAGGAAATCATGATTTCTATGGAACGCAATGTGATGGCGGGTTCAACGGGGTTGACAACGGGCGCAGACTGAGACTCAAACAACGAGGCACGTGATGGCCCAACCGGGCCGACCCTGAGCTGAAACGAAGAAAGGGTACAGCAAACGTAAGTAAGTTGCCGAGCTTCTAAGAGTCCAAAAACAGCATGTTTAGTGTTCGAAAAAGCTGTTCAATAAACTTCAATGTCAGACCACAGCTGGTGACCATTGGGGATAGGTCGAGTGAGAAACCATTGCAAGTAATTGATCCGACACCGAGGTCGGGGCTCCTCCTGGCTCCTCCTGATTGCTCTACGCGCACTTGCTCCATATCGCCTTTGAATATTTGAATATTCTCGATCATCATCGATCACATTCCCAGAGGTCTCGCGTCGCCGGTCAGATACCACTCGAACTCAAGTACTCATACTGAAACACACCAAATGGTCTTCACAGGTATAATAAGTAAATATTATCACCGGCGGGGATGTTTACTCGAAACTGCGGTACATAATATATCGAATAGACTAGATTGCTCTAGATTGATGCGAGAATAGAAGTACAGAAGTTGGCCGATGGCGTGATCGTGGGGGGGGGGGGCGTAATTAGTATTCGACATAGTGAAGTTCGACGCGGAACAAAAAGTATTTGGCCCTAATATTGAGCCCATGAGGGCACACAATCTTATCGTCGGGCGCCAGTGAACCAATGTATACAGGAGCACCCTCCACAGTAAACAGACCAAATAACTCTAGCGTAATGCTGACAAATTTGAGTGAGTGAAGAGCAAAGAGCGAATTTTACCGCGTTAGACCTAACATGCTGACTAGCATTGGATACAAACGACCCTCACCATAGGGTACGCACCCGCGTCCGGGGGGGCTGTAGGACATCAGGTATCCCGGCGGATAGATATTACTGATTGCGTTTTACTGATGAAGGTCGCAAGGGGAATGTGACATTCCCGTCGCGACCTTGTTTCGCTCGTTAGTAGCGATGTCTACAAGTGTTAGGGGTTGGCAGAACAAGGGAGATAATATTGTCGACAGTTTAATCAATATCCAGATTCTAGGCTGATGAGCGACTATGTCTGTATGGTGCAATAAATACTAAAAGATGCATAGAAAGTTAACGCCCTGGGGTAGCACTTTGTGGGCCTTCCGTTCGCACTTGGCATTGTCAGACAACAAGGAGATAGCGAAGAATTCCCCATTGATTAGTGCGACCTCGTGCACACCCATTTTTTGATGGCAAGACGCATGTTCGGATGGATGCGGATGTCAATAGCATCCCCGGTCAACACATGGCACATGGCTGACTGTCGCTCTGAGTTGTGAAAAGGTTATTAATTTATTAGACGTCGGGTTGATGTCGGGGGCCAAAAGCGTCATCTCCGACCAAGTCGGGGGCAGTGGTGGATGCACATCATCATTTCTTAGGGTCAAGGGCGTAGAAATAGTCCCGCTTTGGGACTTCTTGCCAATCACCCGAGGGTCAGACGAAGCAAGCGCCACGATCTGCAAAAAGCCCTCTGTTGTGGCTGGAACAAGTGATTTTGATATGAAACTGTATCAAATACTGTGGACCGCGTATATCGATGTCGATCTGCGCGGTGGCCCAAGTAGACCATCGATTTGAGATGGTGATTATGAATATCTTCAAAACGGCTCGGTAATCCTTATCAATCCAAATTTCATTGATGCATTTCAGGAATCAGCGCAGTTCAGCTCACACTCGGATTTCCACATGCTTGAAACTAATACCACCGGTGCAGTGCTAGTGCTTCGACAGCACGTCTCAAGGGCACAGCCGCCAAACAGAAGAACCAGCGTAATACGCACTGTCAGAGTACTGGAGGTACAGGAGTAAGGACACGTAACGGCGCTACAGACCAGATGTTTTGCAGCGACGAGGTGGATGGGGTAATAGAAGTTAACCCATCTGGGCCACTTCTAGAATGCACTACCTCTCCGTGCGTGCGTTTGACATGCACTTTCTGATGACCCAGTCAAGCCAATGAAATTCTAATAATTTCATTGGTAACACTTCTAGTCCATTGTGAGGGGTCGCATCTTGAGATGACAGGCAGAACCATCAAACTTCGGTAGATCTGATGGATCAAGGGACTACAATGTGCATCCTGGTAAAATATTGCCCCCTGAGTAGGATGGGTCACACCTACTAAAACGAGTCAATGACGAGATAGGTTGCAGGCGTGAGCCTCGTCGGGTGTAAGTAGGCATCTGGATGTCGTTGAACACAATGACCGGTGGGATTGAAAAACACAATTAGATGAAAAGTTTCCACAGTGGAGGAGAACAGAAATAAAGACATAGCAAAAGTCTTGTAATGGACAAGTGGATGCCACGCGAAAGAGACTCAGCACATGAACTAATTCCTAATTAGGAAATTTGAGCGTGAATGGTCGGGAGGTGTGGTTGCTCACAGCAGCCACGGCGAACCAACGCCTTCAGGACCTTCCACCGGCCATTCTGGTTCTCCTCGCAGTAGCTGCTCACAACGAGCGCTAGCTCGCAATATCAACCATTTCTACTCCAATAATTTACATCTGACACGAGCATTATGGCAACCGGTTTTCGTCATCAATGTTCTGCAATTGCTTGTCTTTTCTTTATAAAATATATCTCGATAGCTTACGCCCAAAAGCTACCCTCTATGACCCCCGTTCCTCCATTACAATGGCTCAATATCACTGGAATAATACAGGGTGCTACACCAGCCGCTGTCAAATATTCTTCTATCGGTTACGATCCAGTGACGAATAACCTTATCATTTTTGGTGGTGAATCATCTAGTGGTATCCCAACAGACCAGACCTACCTGTATGTGCAGTTTTTCTAGGTTTCTAATCTTCTTGGTTACATCGGCTATATTTTCAGCTTGAACCTCGGCACACTTACATGGAATACTCCTACGCCCCAGACAGATCTACCCCAGAATTCACCCCCAGCCAGGTACATGGCTATCAGTGGTGAAGACTTCTCATCTAGCTAGTGAGTATCTCCCTTTTTGTACATTGTCCCGTCCCTCTCATGACTCACCAGTCGACGTGCTCACTTGGTGATGGGTGGAAGGGGGGTGACTGGGCAAGCTTTATCAGACGTATGGGTTCGTGCCGCTCGCAACGTTCAGTCTATCAGGCTTGCTCACTTCTATTCAGGAGTTCGATTTCATAAACCAATTCTGGTCCCAAGTCAATGTAGCGTCAAGTAGCCCACCAGCGCGCTGGGGCGCCTCTGGTGGTCGGGATGATACAGTGCCGCCGAATCCTTCCACCACAAGCAACACCTTTTACATGTCTGGTGGAACCGATGGCACAAACATGTATCCCCTCTCAGATGTTTGGGAGTTAACCGTCTCGGGAACATTATCCTCTAATTTGGCGAATAATTACACAAGTGGCGCTTGGAGCAGCCAGACCGTTGGAACTGAAGGCTACAGCGTCAACCAGGCTTCCACTGTTATCCAGACCTCCCTCATCTCCGTGAGCGGCTGTAACACGACCAATTACTCGAATAATTCTTGCGCCGAGGGTAACTCGTACGTCCTGGAAGCTGGGTCAAACATGGAAATCGCTCCTCCCTCGTGTCCCGCACCACGATACGGAGGGGCGCTGGTTCCAAATATGAGTCCTTTCTCTTCCAGTTATGCGAACCAAGCGTTCCTTTTGCTTGGGACTTTCAACTCTTCATTGTGGGATGATCAAGGTGGCCTGCAGAAGGGCGAGGTAGCAGTTCTGGACATTGGAGCAGGCGTTTGGAGCAGAATACTGCCGGCCGGTGATCCTGGGAATGATGGTGTTCAAGCATATCCCACACCTCGGGAGGGTGCTGTTGCGCTCTCTTATTATCAGGCGCTCGTCGGTGACAATAAAGGTGTGGCTTCCGACACCATTGTCTTCGGAGGTCAGGATGAATCTGGTGAATACCTCACGGAAGTTTGGATTTTGAGGGCCTATAACGGATCCATTTCGTCCTCAAACGGCAGCTGGGGAGCTCCGGCCGGAGCTCTTTCGACAGGCGTCAGCGCCAATGGCGCTAATGTTACCATTCAATACATCACTCAATGCGCGGTGCAGCTCATGTCTTCTAGTTCTACATCGTCTGGTTCCCCATCTACAACAACACCAACAACAAATAATCCCCAATCCCAACAGTCCTACGATGTCTCTTTCGTGCACAAACTACTGGCACCGCTTTCTTTTGCCATTCTTCTCCCAGCCATCCTGCTTTTACGCCTGGCTCTACCTCCGGTACAAACACATCGTCCTACAGATCGCAACCTTGCTCTCTTCTACCTATCTGTTGTTGTAGCTCTGGTCGCATATGGTGCTGGTGTTGGCGGTCTCGTTTCATCGTTCACGTCAATCAGCCCCACAATGACCATAATGAAACGTTCAACATCCCGTACAGTTCTACAGACCGGACATGGAATCGTAGGGCTTGCATTGTTCATTGCACTCTATGTGATGGTGCCCTTTTTGTATCTCCTTTCTCTATGCTGCTCACGATCGCGACCACCGAAAGAGGTCGCCGATCGCCCGGAGGCAATTGCAATTATTTCTCGCGCCAACTCCACCGACACTGCTGAGAAGCTTGCAGCATACAATGCTGCGCAGCACTCACAGTATCCCCCGTCTCCACATTCTCCTCGCACCCGTCTACATTCCTGGGGTGGTTCGAGCTTCTGGTTAGGCCGCAGGAGTCGAGAAGGAAGAACCTCTACTGACAGCGAATCCATGCACTCGTCCGGGCCGCAACGAGCGTTCGAAGTTGTCAACCGCCCAGCGCGGACTCGTAGGTCCAGCACAAATGGGCTTGCATATCCAAATATAGATGTATATCAGCGCGTACCTGTTGCACCAAGGAGTTTAGGCGATGTAGACTGGCTTGATCGACGCCGCAGTCTGAACGCAGTGGTGAGCACCAACCTCTTCCTGACTGTTTCTGAAATTTCATTGCCATCTTAGAACGAGCTCGATCTTATGTCTGGCCACGGTCAACGCGGCCTCATTAATCCAAACAGCTCCGCTCCCAATACAGCAGAGATGTTGAGCACTCGTGCTCTGATGCCCGCGCCGACATTTCCCCGCGTTACTCACGAGCTGCCTTCACTCTCTGAGATATGCTTTCGTGTCCTCTTCCACACACTCGTTTTCGCTCTTTGCATTCTTTCCCTCATCGCGCTGTGGTACGGAGCTCGTCAAGCACTCTTTGCAGTATTCCTTCTATGGACTGTTATTTTTTATTGCGCCCTTTTTACTCTTGCGTGGCATGGTCGGCCAAGGAAATCCATACTGACTTCCCTGATCGCCCGGTTTCGCGCGGAGCCTCCGCCGGCTATTTCTCCTGGCACCCCAACCTCCCGTCCGTTGTCCGCGGCGGGCACTGACCAGTACCCTTTCCCCACCGATACCCGTGGTCCATACCTCCATGAACCTCCTTACCGAGCTGCCAGGGGCCATGATGATGTGTCCACGACTATCGGCGGACCTCGCTCAGTAGAAACTGATGAAGACGACGACAATGTGGACGAAGATACTAGACAGCAGCGGATTGAGGAAGAAATGGGTAGACGAGAAGTGTCCATCGTCACAGTGCCCAAGCGCAGGTTGTGGATAACGAACCCTTCATGAGCTTGTTGATCGACCATTCCATGGGCACCCGCTCTGTGTTATTTGCGTGCGTTTCATAGTACTACTCATCGGCCTTCTTTTCCCCATGCCATCGTACCATAACTGCATATTCCTTAATCGATACCACCATCCAAGGATTTGTTTGCAATGCTCCACGGTATTTCTCACGTAGATCTATTCACACGTTTTGATCTCGACTATACCGATGTATTTCTGTATGCAACGGACATTAAAGGACTGACTAGAATTGTAAAAGCGAGCGAGTGTCCAAGGAGTATCCATAAAATCCGTGATATGTAATCAAATATGAACCCAAAGAAACTCAACTACTCAGCTGTCGCCCTCCACAGCAACATCACGTCGCCACCTGTCCACACGACCAAACTTGGCTGCATCGTGGGCTGGAGGAGGTGAAGGGGGAGCCATTGGTACGCCCATCATCATCGGAGGGACAACCATAGGCGTGAAAACGCCAGATCCCATCATGGCGGGGTTGAAAAACATGCTGTTCTGCATTTGAGCTTGCATCATCAACTGTTGTTGTTGCTGCTGCTGGGCCTGGGCGATCATCTGGTACTGTGTTCGACGTTGTTGCTCGGGATGGAAGGCCAATGGCTTGTCGTCATCTTCTTCGCCGCCAGTGAAAGGCAACGACGTCTGAGAGGCCAGTGGTAATCTAGAAGCCCGTAGACCGAGTGGTCGCTCGTCCTCATCATCATCCGCGCCGGATTGATGAAGGGAGAGGCTATCGAAGTTGACAGAAGGCAAGCCTTGCTTAGCTCTATTGAGGACATCTACCAGGGGCTTGTCCTCGTCTTCGTCGTCGTCATCTGCATGACGCGAAAGCTGAGTGGCTCGTCTGACAATCCTAGCTGCTGCAGCCGTCAGCGGCATGTCCTCTTCCGAATCATCATCGATACCCAATTGCGACGCTCGCCTGACGACACGCTGAACGGCGGCCGTCAAAGGAAGATCTTCTTCGCTATCATCGTCATTTGGTGCATTGACATTGGGCAGATACCGTGGCCCAGCCCTAGTGGTTCGTCTCGGTACATCTTCTTCGTCTGAAGACTCAGTAACCCAGCGATCAGCGGCGTTTTCGATTGTCGCCTTTGGGATAGCATTGTCACCATCGCTATCGCTTTCGCTCTCGTCGTCGACCTGCGGAGCGCGCTTTAGAATGGGTTTCCGGATGGCAGGCAGAGTGGGAGGGGCCAAGCCTACTCGTGATCCAGAGGGAAGGTCGGGTGAAGAGGTGGACTCTAGCGGAATCTCGATGCCTTTTCCTTTCGATTTGCCTTTCTTCTTTTTCTGCCTCCGGCGTTCCTCTTCCTCTTCTTCCCGCTTCTTCCGCGCTTCAGCTTCAGCTTTCTCCTCCGCCTCCATTTTTTTCAACTTGACCATTTCGAGATCCCACAGCGTATCCACACCAAAAACAGAGCGACTTTTGGACAAGAGTTGCTCTGCCCCTGGACCAAGATTTGTGGGAGGTTTTTCTCCATCCATGTCAAGGAGAGGCTTGCCACCAGAGGAGTTCCGACGCAAGAGAGATTGGCGAGGATTTGGAGTGATCGCATTGTCAAGATTCTGTGAAGGGGGACGACCAAGTGTCTGGGGATCAATGAGAGTACTTGATCGGCGAATCTGACCCCGGACCATCATTGATGGTCTTTCGTCGCCAGTGAAAACACTAAAGCGACCATGAGGCGGCTTTCTGAGAAGACAGGTGAAACACGTACCGAGCCTTCTGCTTTATCTCCGCTTTGCGATGTTCTAAATTGTCTATCAAACTCCTTCCATAGAGCTTCCCAGCAGCACGCTTTATTTCCATCTCCGTGGGAGGAGGGACAGGAGGGAGAGGTATTGAAACGGGTACGGGAGACTCTTCTTCCTCCAGTTCTTCGAATTGCGCTTGTTCACCCTCTTTCATCGCTCGAGGAAGATGACGGTCAATATCAGAGTACGCAATGTCTCTTTGTCCTCCAACCATAAGCGTGTTGCGAAAAGCGAGTTGAGACAATGTAAGACTTGCTCGAGGGTTAGGAGTGAAAGAATTAGATGCTATGGGTGCTGATGCGGGAGTCATGTAGTTCGTTAAAGAGGTCGACGAACGGTTCGCAGAGCGAGCACCCGGAGGCAAGGGAGGACCATCTGAAGATATCTCAAACCCAGCTCTAGATTTAAAAGCAGGAGGTGGGGGAGGAGGAGGAGCCACATTTTGCAACGGGCTTGGCATAACCAGAATCTTAGGCCTAAGTAGCTCGACGGTGGAGTAAGGTCGATCCCTGCGTGACTCTTCTTCGACGTCATTATCAATGAGGACCCGAGTGCCCATTGATCCAACGGAGATTGTTCGCGCACGGCCTTTGGGATCAAACCGTGATAACCGGGAAGGAGAGGGAGGTCTTACAGCAAAGGGATTTTCCTCTGCAAGCAGATTCTTGGATGCCATCGACCCGTTAGACATCGCTCTCCCGTGATTGACTTTAGGATCAAACCGTGAAGCACGATCAGGTGATGGGGGTCGGACAGCAAAAGGACTGCCGTCCGCATCAACATCTGCGCCGTTCAGAAGGTTCCTTGAGCCCATACTAGCGCTGGACTGAGTACGGGTATGTAAGTCTAAGCGAGAAGCACGTGAAGCAGGTCTTTCTCCACCGGGAGAACCATCTCGAACTGAGACAGATGGGAATGGAACAGAATGAAGAGGGGGTGCGACGGACAGTGTCTCGATAAGAGCGTGGGCGGATTCGCGACGGCGTGGAAGTGGACGCTGAGGGGACTGCATCCGTTCTAAATCAGCAGAAGATCGAGGACGAGCAATGTCTGAACCAGCAGTGTTCTCAGCGTCCAAGAAGGCGCCTCCAGCACCGAAGTCATGCATGGTCCCAATGCTGATTGGTCGGGACGACCTTCCTCGAGGACCATCATCTATAGCGCTCCGGGCATTTCGATGGGTCGTCGCTACGGGATGAGGATTGGGCAAAATCTCTGACTTGGCCTTCGCCTTGCCCTTTCCTTTGGCTTTGTCCTTGATGAATTGATCAAGGCCCCATGAAGCGAGGTCTACTTCGCCAGCTTCTTCATCTTCGAGCTCCTCGTCATCATCAGCCCCGAAAGGGTTTCTGAGTCCATCAATGGAGCCTCTAGACCTTCGTTGTCCCGGGGTAGAATCACCTGCTTCACTGGGCACGGATACTCCGAGGTAGTCAGTACTTTTGCGAGGTTCTCGTCGGAGATGAGCGAAGATAGCGCTGTCATGGGCGGAGACCAAAGGCAAGTCAGGATTGGTTGGATCGTTGTCATACTCTGCAATCCCCAAGATACTTTGTGAAGCGTGTCCATCATCGAAGTCTCGCACACTTACCAAGTAGCGCTGCGGCTAATTGAAGGCGGGAGAAGGCTGCGGGTGTGGCCATGAAGCATGTAGAAATAGCGAACTATTGTCTAGCCGGAAACGAGAAGGTCAGCAAAGTGCTCGCTGTGGTACTTATATGAATGTTCTGAGTAGATATGCTTCCAGGGTGCTGAGCGCTAGCTTCGACTCCCACGTGGCCACACCCAAGTCATTTCAAGCAAGTTTCAAGTATGTAAACGATTTTATTATCGACCAGCCTGAATTGCTACAAGATCGTTACAAGCTCTACGATAACATCACAGCTCATCGTGAACAACGTTGCCTTCTTCGTCAATTTCTTCCATCTCCAGTTCAAACTGGTTGCTTTTCATTTCATCAGGAAGATCGAAGAACATCTTCTCATCACCCATGAGTATATCACTAGGTAGCTCTGGGTCAACAGGAGGAGCCGGCTTCACGGTGCTATCTGTTGGTGCAGTCTCGGAGACACCGAGTGATCGTCTGAGTACTCGGTCAACACGAGTCAAAAACCTGCGCGAGGCATTATGAGTTTGTTGCAACAATTTAATCAAGGCCTACATGTTGGAATTGGCAACTTCAAAGCCGGAACGAACAAGAGCGCCGTCGATCAGGATGGAGGCGACCTCCTTGAGCTGTGCCTCAGCATCCAGGTCTTTGGCATCGCCATCTGTAATCAATTGCTCGACGTTTTCTAGAAGGCCCTCGATCAACGGCGATCGCGGATTAATTTCCAGAACCTTCTGCTTCTTCATGTAGTCTTGCATGACATCGTTCTGCTGGGCCCCGCGGTTTGTAGCACCTGTAAATTTTCACTAAACTTGAACTGACACTGTTAAACCACCAGTTGAACGTACTCATGAGCTTCTGGACATTTGCTGTGAAACCCATGCTATCCGCTACAATCGCACAAGGACTTGTGACGAGCCTGTTAGAGACAATAACTGACGAATATGTAACCTCAGGCCAGGATGTCGTACAATCATGAAAAGACAACTCACCATTCTTAACATTGTCTCCCGCCTCAACTTTTAGCCACTCAAGAAGGGGAGCGTATTTCTCTGTCAATTCAGCGAGTGTATCCTTTTCCTCTGGGGTGTCTGTATGCGGACGTGAGAACGACGAAAACCCTCAGCGTTGATTGGGACTTACCATCTCCAAAATCCAGTCCAGCCTTAGCAACATCCTGGAACGGAACACCCCTGTTAATCCATCAGTGAGATCGACCTTCAATCGTGGAGGTCGTCAATGGCTTACTTCCAGTTTCGGATGCTTTGAATCATGATTTCGTCCAAAGGCTCATTCAGAAGCAGGACTTCATACCCGCGGGCGTGCAACTTTTCTACAAACACGCTTTGAGACAAATGTTCGATCGATTTACCCATGTCGGCGAGGTAGAAAATCTGGATTCTACTTCATACACGCCACTTGATGTCTTCTCAATGCTACTCACCTGCTTCTGGCCTTGCTTCCTGTTCTCCAAATACTGGAATGACAAAACTTTAGACCCGAGTTCCCGATTACAAATAGCCACTAACCGAGTCAAACGATACAACATCTCGTTGGTTTGTGCCAAAGCGTACAAGAGCCGCCAGTTTCTCGCGGTTTTTGCTGTCCTCTGACGCGGCGAGTTTCAAGACTTGGCCATAGACCTTCGTGACCTCCGCATATTTTTCCTGGTCTTCTTCAGCAATTTTAGAAAAGAGCTGAATGAGACGGCGTAGAATGATTTGCTTGATCTGCTTAAGGAAAGAGCTAGACTGGAGTGTTTCACGAGAGACATTCAGCGGAAGGTCATCAGCTAGATAGTAGGGATAAGTCAACACAGAGTTCCTGGGCTGAACAGAACAATGTACCGTCAATGATAACCTTCACCCAGCTAGCCCACTTCGGCAAGCCATATTCGCCTAGGTCAGAGGTGATGAACACATGCTTCACGAGGAGCCTGACGTCCTTTGTTGAAGCATCAAGCGGCCTGCTGAAAAATTCTTCGGTCCTTGAAAGACATAAGTTAGAGACATATAATCACAATCATAACTACTCACAGACGCGAAGGGACATAAATGAGTGCACGAAAAGACACGCCGGATTCCGAGTCACCATGGAAATGGTGCCATGCGAGGGGTTTCTGGAAGTCTTTGAAGGTTCCCTGGTACAATAGCTCATATTCTTCGTCGGTGACTGTCTTCGGATCGCTGACAGGAAGATCAGCATATATCCTTGCAAGAGCAAATGCCACAGCGCACCGCATCCAGAGGGGAGGCTGTGAGTTCAAGTGTTCCCAGTGGCCAACCGTAACTTTCTTCATCTTGGGAGATGCAGACTCCTTTTCCTTTTCTTCCTCAACCACGGCTTCATCCTCGTCTGTGTCGATAGGCTTTCCTTCCTGCTTGTCTAGAACGGCCTCCTCATCTACTTCGGGGACTTCCTCTTCAACCTCGTACCAGATGTAAATCGGGAAGGTAGTCGAAAATCCAGAATGCTGGTTACTGAGATGCTTCTCAGAACGACGTGCGATAAGATAAGAGAAAGAGACACGTACACAAGCTTCATAAGGTTAGAAGTCACAAGATAATGGGAAGCGTCGTTCTTCAAATAAAGGGTAATCTCAGTTCCATGACCAAGGGTATTTCCGCGTGGGTCGGGGTATATTTCGAATGATCCCTCATCTGCAGAAGAACTGAAGACAGTCTGGGTAGGATTAGGATTATTGGACGAGGGCGGGGGTAAAGATGCGACGACGACTTGATCTGCTACAAGAAAGCTGTGGAGAGCTGACAATCTGTGTTCGCGGCTAACAAACCACCACTAACCTGCTGTAAAAACCGAGCCCGAATGCACCAATAAGATTGCCAGTTGCGGTCGAGTCGTCGCTACCTGCTTTCGAAAGAAAGTCGGAAGTTCCAGACTTCGCCAAAGTACCCTAGATATTTATAACGTTCGGCACGCTTACACTCTGCGAGATGATGGGTCCCATACCAGGTTGTTTGTCAATTCCGTTGCACTCATCCCAATGCCGGTATCTGGACACAACATTGAATCTTGCGACACAACCATGATGCAGGCTAGTACAGACCGGTAATAATGATACGACCGCCCGGGCCATCGGGATTTTTCTCCGCTTTGATACTGACGTTCAAAGGGGAGATGCCATCCCATACACTCTTCTCCGTGAGCGCGGTGAGGCGAAGCTTTTCGAGTGCGTCATTGGCGTTTGAGATGAGCTCCCGCAAGAAAATGTCCCTGAAGTTCGTGGGTTAAGCAAAGAGAACTTGTGCGCGTTCGGCGACCGCAGTCTCACCTGTTCGAGTAAAGACTGCAGTAGCACATAAGTAGTCAGCGCTCAAAGTCAACACTGATGTGGGGCTACTGCACCTGTTGATAACTATCTTACGCATGCGTGCAACATCACTCTGTCATGCAAATATGCTGAGGCACACAAATGGACAGCAGACGCGTGGACACACCTGGTAGTCATGCTTGACCTTGTGCACAGTAGCACCTGAATCTTGCGCAAAAACACATGCCGAAAGGGCTGACAATGATAGGATGAGAGGATGCAGCAGACGCATGGTCTAACAGGTCGCAAGAGTTGATATCTTAGCTTGTGCTCTGATTTATAGTCCAGGCCAGCGTTTGGCCAGTACGGCAGTTATATACATGATCTGACTTTGTGTGAAAGTACTGACGTGTTCGATACCACGTGACTGACTTCAAGTGTCACATGCACACCGACGACACGCGTGTTCCGAGACAGTAAGAGAATCTAAGACCGCACTTGGACCGCACAGTACATCAAATGCGCAGACTCTGAGATGCGACACTACATAAAACTATACTACACATGAACGGAAAGTTTGGGTGCAGTCAAGCCTGCGACGTAATCCTAGCATAGATGAGACAAGTTTGCGAACTCCAAAAAACCTTCATTCAACTCACCCTTAACCATCGTTCTCGTTGTGCTGACACGTGCTCGAACATAATGTATCGCTTATCGTTCTGACAAGTAATGAGCGGTCACCTCTATCCCGTGGACAACTGACCATACCTTGAGCACTTTCTCGATATCTGTAAGGTCCACACTCTTTGCGAGCACCTTCATGTCGACATTTCCTCCAAAGCCTTCGCCTTCATCCTCATCCAAGTCGTCTGCTTTAACCCCTCCGTCGGCTCCTTCGCCACCCATTTTACCTAATCTTCCCCAAAACTCAACAAAGGAGTTTTCCGCGAGCATCTCGTCAAATGCTTTCCTGCATTCGTACGTCCGTTCGCGTTGCCATTTATCATACTCCTTTTCGAGATCATGTGTATCAAAGGCGAACTTTGTTACCGGAAGTGATTTCAACAGGGATTCAAGAGGAAGAGCAGAGAATGGTGTTGCCAAAGATGGAGCATGCGCTTGAAACAGCGAATGTAGACTGGCCAGATGTTTCATCTGCAACTGACTCATATGCGCATGGAATAGATGCAACTGCTGATTGACTGGGAGGGGGGAGTTATTAAATCGAGGATCAGTTTGGAGTTGAGGACGTATGGATTCCCAGGTGGTCTGCAATTATGACGATATGTGGGTTAGTAACTGCCTCAAAGAAAAGAGTAACCGTACCTGTGGATCTCGCACCGCGTCCGTAAGCAGTGTGCTACAGAAGAACAAAGGTCAAGAGTTGAGCGCCGCGATCTGGATCTTCGAACTAGGGAAGTAAAGGCGGCTCACCGGAATTCTCTTTCACCTTCCTCCATATTTAAACCCATCTTAGAGCGCCCTATTTCAGCATCCATTCGACTACGCTCAGCCCTAACTTTCTGTTCACGTTCTTTCAGGGCTTGCTCCTTCTTGTCTCTGCGCTTTTGCTCAGAATTTTCCTGTGTGACATTATTACCCGTCTCATCTTTGCCTCGAGCAGAGGTTGAAAATGAAGATGAAGACCCATGTGCCTTGAGGAATGTTTGGAAAAGTTCTTCACGCAGAGAGGAAGATCCGACAGCATCATAGCGTGCGTCATGGGATACTTTTCGTTTCACCTGGGAAGGTCAACCTTTCAATGAATCTGATAATAAGGCAAATAGAAACTCACGTCTTTCCATAGGGAATCTGACCTGACCATACCGCTCTCTCGTAGAAGAGCAAAAAAGTCCGCCTCCGCCTTCTCAGCTGCTATACGCTTTTCTAGATTGAGAGTTAGCTGGATAGACTGCTCACGAAGTATAACGAGATTCGTACTCTCTCCAAGGTCCTTGAGATACTCCTTGAATCGTTTCTCTCGTTCTCGGTCATCTCTCCCCCATCCGTAAAATCGTCGGTCTTTCTTCCACGTCCTTCGAAATTCAGACCAAGATGTTCTCGTGCTCTTAACTTCCTCGCTAAGGAGTCGTTCATACTCTTCCTTAGGATTCGCTTCTGCTTTTTCTTTCTTGACATTTTGTTGTCGTAGCTCGCGCGCGCGATCCCGGCAGTATTCATCGAATGCATCACGACGCGCTGAAACCGAAGGGAGAAGAACATAGCGCGGATCTGATATAAACAAGGGTAATGAGGTATCCCAAGGGTGCAAAGGATTGATATCCTTTTCCCTGAGTAATGTCTGGTGGATGCAATTAGCCAAGGGATGCATCAGTCGACAGAGCGAGTGTCAGACCTTGAACAATGCCTTAGCCTCCTCAATAGAGAGGTCGACACGATTGGGCATGTTGAGCTGAGACCTCTCGTTCTCTTGCATTTTCCTGGCCTCTGCCTCTTCCGCTTCCTTTGCAATATTGGCCTCTTCTTCCAGCCTCTTCTTATCTTCCTCCGCTTCAGCAGCAAGTTGTGCAGCAGCCTCACGTTGCCACTCCTCCTCCTCGCTCTCCTCTTCATCCTCATCCTCCCCTTCTTCCTCTTCTTCCTCCTCTTCCTCTACTCGTGCCTTTTTTGAAATTACAACCTCGTCCAGAGGTTGAGGTTCTTCTGCTTTTCGCTTCACGAGACCCTGCATTTCTGTCTTTAGCCGCTTGAGCTCCTGCTCCTCCTCAAATGTCAACTTCTCCACTCCTGTTTCCTTTACTTGCTGTTGTTGCTTCGCCTGCGCGTCTTCATGTTCCTCAGCGCGCTCAAAGACTTCAAGAGCATCCTTGATTTCCTCTGGCACCGTCCACACACTCTGCTTCTTCACCTTGTGCGAATAAAATATATTCCCTTCTGTCGTCTTTACGCGAAGCCATTCGGTGCCAGGTATGGGAGTCTTAACTGATGGTTTGTCTTTTTTCTTTGAGGGCTGTGGTACGATAGCTTGTGGGATGACGGGGAACGCGGGGAGCGGCCGAACGTAGGTAGACTCTTGTGTCCTGGCGTAGTAGTAATATGGTTGGCCCCCAGGGCCTGTACGTATGTGAGTCGACAACTGTCAGCGTAAGTATTTTGAGACACATACCAACGTGCTCCGTCCAACCTGGAGGTAATGGAGGGGCACTGAGTGAGTTCATGGCGATCGCTAATAGTGATGATGAGTACTTATGTGACTTTGATAAATGTGTCCGCGACTCGAGTTGGTAGCACGTGCCTTCGGCAATATTTCAATTTTGGATAAGTTAAGACTTGTTCAAGTGCTCCTTCAGGCCTCAGGACTCCATAACTTCAAGCTTCAGTTCTCGCTCTATATATATTGTGCTAGCTAATCCAATACCAAGTACTTAATGATCCGCTTCAGGCAGATCAGTCCGTGGACTCTGTGCGCCTCCATTTAGTCGTTGACAAGCTTTCCTCGCCTCGATGTATACCGTATCGTGGGGTGACTGGCGACAGCTGGGTGTCAGGATCATGAAGGCGGGATTCGTCTTACATAAAATGACGGGTCCACACACTGCCTTATTCCTCGAAAAGATCATCTTCCATAGTTCTCACCGACGAACATCGGCAGCACTCTTGTCTAGAGCCCGAGTCTCCGACTTCGATCGCAACAACGCATGGAGTGATGCAGTCCTTGAGGATGCGCAAGTGAGGGATCGGCGGAAAAAAGTTGTTGGGGGTGTAGTCTAGTAGAGCTCGCCCGAAAACCCCTCTGTGCAGCATATTTTGGAGAAGGGCAGGGGTGGAGACCTGAATTATCATGAAGTACTTGGTTATAAAGGAACAAACATATGTCATACTTACCCTTTCAAAAGTTGGTCGGTAAATTCTTACGAATGGTTGATGGGTGCTCCATCATGTGCTCGTGCCAGTGGGCGCCCTTACACGCTCATCATACGCATGCGGAGATGGTGGAAGGTCGTCACAGTAGACGATCAACACTAGCGGACAATCAGACAGCGGTAACGTGGATGAGCGTATGGGATTCGGTGATACGGTAAGAGATAAGATATCGATACATCAGCGGTGAGCTATATATACTGAATGAGCGTTAGCAGCCAAACACCGACAATTATGGCACGGTGTCCAATCAACGAAGGGCGCGTTAATCACATGAAAGTAAGCGCATGCTTACACCCTTCCCCACTATCCTTGAGAACGTCCCTTCTCCCAATTGTCCAGAGCCTCGCAGTCTTCCAAGTCCCTCCTCGGCAGCCACTCGTCATCTTCTTCGCCAAAGCCAACCCAACGTACGAGGTACTTCTTTCCCCTTCCGACCTTTCGTTCGTCGATGATTCTATCGATGAAGGTTTCTAGTTGTCCGTTCTCCGTCACCACGGGTCCAGGTCGCGGATGTTCGCGTGTAGGGAAAAGAATGGGGTCGTTCGCGTGGTACGGGCGCAATTGGCTGGCGTGGAAGGTTGGGAATATGTTTGGGGAGTTTGGTAAATCAAGTGTGTATGTTGAGCTTCCTGGGTGTGCGTCCAGAATGACGTATGGACCGTCGTATCTAGGCATGAACTTCGCAACTCTTTTGTCCCCCTTCTGCATATACTCCCGACGACGATGTTTGGTGGCGAGCATGACACGATCACCGACCTGTAACGCGAGAGCTGGCGCACGACTCTTGTTGATGTTCGCCGCTTGGGCTGCCTTTGCTGCGAGTAGATTATCTTGTGCTTCCATTACATCGTGCTTGAGCTGTGACAGCAAGACACGTGCGCGTTCTTCTTCAGACTCTTCGGAGACGGTAGCCTTTGGAATCAGTGGTGGCAACATACGGGGCGAACGCCCGAGGTGCAACTGAAAAGGAGAGAAGCCAGTACTTGCATTGACAGTGTTCATGATGTGGAAACGTACACGGGGCAGCGCACGAACCCAACCCTTGTGATTTCTGTCGACGTAGTAGCGAAGACATTGATTGACTGTTTTATTGGTACGTTCACTTGCGCCGTCCGTTTCCGGATGATAAGAGGATGACAGTTTAAGCTTAACACCAGTCAGTTTATGCAGTGCACGCCAGAACTTTGACAAAAAAAGCTTATCGCGGTCCGAGACAATCTCTTGTGGTAGGCCATTCTCGCAGTACCAATGGTCGAAAAACAAGCCTGCGAAGTGTTCCGCCGATATGTTGTCCTTGCAAGGCACTAAACGGATATCAGAATTCAACCGGTCTGTCATCGAAACAAGCATGTTAAATCCACTGTCTTCTGGCAACGGCCCAATGAAATCGATAGCCACAGAATCGCCACGACCATCTGGAACTGGTAGAGGATGTAACGGCCCTGCGGTTGCTGTTGTGCGAGACTTGTTACGCATGCACTCTGTGCAGGAGGGAATATAAGAATCAATGAGGTCGCGCCGCATGTTCGGCCAGTAGTAGGAACTTCGCAGTAGAGCATACGACTTGTCCGCACCAAAGTGACCAGCAGCATCATGGGCAGCGTTGAAGAGATGTTCCCGAAGGTCATCTACCCGTGGAATCACCAGTCGGTCCACAATATAGAAGAGCCCTCGTTCGTCACAAGACAAGCCGGGTAATGATCCTAGCAGACTGTTCAGCTTACTACACCAGGGATCAATAGCGTACCCTTTGATAATCCGGTCCAGGAGGGCTGCGTCTGACTGTATGGTAAGTAGAGCTGCACACAGATCAGCAGTCGACGCAGTGTCCCTTCGCCGTGAAAGAGCATCAGCGGCTACATTGTCTTCCCCCTTAATGTAGTGTAATGTCATGTCGTACTGAGACATATATTCCGCCCAGCATGCTTGGCGACGAGAGAGATCTCGTTGCGTGTTGAAGTTCAGGAGGGTCCGATGGTCAGTGTATACATCAACATGCGCACCCAGCAGGTCCAAACGCCACTTCTTCAGCGCCCGAATGATCGCCAGGAGCTCCTTTTCATGTACTGGATAGTTTAGTTCTGCACTCCGCAGCTGCATTGAATCAAAAGCAACCGGTCGTGCTGTCTCGCGAGTCAGGCCCCAGGATAACATGGCGCCCGTCGCGTAGTCAGAGGCGTCACAAGTAAGGAAGATCTTGTTGTCCCCTGGATTATCGTGATCGATTGTTGTGAGACATCGTGGGCTGACGACGAGGTCTTTGATGGCTTGAAAGGCATTTGCATGGTCCTTGTTCCAGCTCGGAAACTCCAATTCTGCAGATTTTGTTGTCAGTGCAGTAAGAACACGCGTATGTCCAGCGATGTTAGGTAAGTGGTCTGAGAGGTACCGGACGATACCTAAGAACGCGCGCACTTCAGTCGCGTTACGTGGCTGCGGCCAGTCCAGGATGCGAGCAACCTTCGAGCTATCAACTTCGATACCCCGAGCAGAGATGTGGTGACCTAAGAAATCAATTTCGGTGTTAAAGAGTGACGTCTTTTTTGGAGAACAATACAAATGTGCTGTCCGTAATGCCAGTAGGACCTGTCGCACATTTGCCTCGTGTTCCTCGAGCGTTTGTGACCAAATGATGATGTCATCCAGGTACACATGGCAAATCTTACCAATCAAATGTCGTAGCGCTGTCGTCATCCGTCGTTGATGTACCGCTGGAGCATTTCGTACACCCATGGGCATTACCGTCCATTCATACTTCCCAAAGGGAGTATGAATCGCCAGGAACTTCATATCATCTGGGTGTACTCGCGTCTGAAAGAACGCGTTAGTCATATCAATTTTTCCAAAAAACTTTCCTTTAGCGCAGTCCTTCAGAATCTCGTCAATACGCGGCAATGGATGGTTGTCTGCGACAGTATTGTCGTTCAACAGTCGGAAGTCATTAACCCATCGTGGCAAGACAGTTGGGTCTGCCTTCGGTATAATAAACGACGGCGACGACCACTCACTCTCAGAATGGCGCAAACGCCCACTGTCAAGATGTGAGTCCAACAGGGTTTTCCAGGCAGCGCGATACTTCTTCGGACAGTCATAAGAGCGCTGTTGAACAATTTTATTAGCATCTTTCAGATGGATGCGAAACAAAACTTCAGATGGCATTGTGTCGTTGTGTGGAATATCGGTCGGAAAGCGATCTTTGAACTCCGCTTTCAGCTTGGCGTCCAATGCACTCAATTCATCTTGATATTCGAGCATGGTGATGCGTGATTGCACAGCGGCCACAAGATCAACTCCCTTTACCGGCTCGCATTCGTCGTCAACAATAGCTTTGAGTTCCGGTAAGACAGACTTGAGTTCGTTGACAACATCATGCTTCATCCAAAATAATTGAGGGCCTGACGGCGAGATCCGCTGAGAAGACACAACAGCTGCAGGAGGATGAAGAAGGTCATAGTTCAGGTCCTTTACAATGCAGGTACGCAGCTCGTGGTCAATCACGATGCGATTATGTTCGAGGAATGGGCCTCCAAGTAACAGGGGAGTACAAAGATTCGGTGCGATTATTGCACGTACAGTCCGAGACGTGTATTTCTGATCGAGAGACGAACAAGACAATTTGACATATTGCGAGAGAAGAAAGGAATTATCGTGAGACAATGCGAGCGAAACAGGTAACGGTTTTGATAGTTGGCGACGGCGTAGTCCAAGTTTGTCGACAAGTGCTGCATCAATCAGAACTAGAGAAGAACCATGGTCAATGAGAGCGGATACAACAACAGAAGAAGAAACAGCAGGCCCGTCAACGAGACAGTCCCAACGCAGATGAGGGGTCTGTAGCGGAGCCACGCACTCTTCGCCAGAGTCAGTACCATCACCGAGCACTGCTGACGGCATCACAACTGCGATAGTGTGTCGTTCTTCAACATCAACCGCTGCAACAACTTCACCCGTCTTCTTCGGCTTCTTCGAAGCGATCAGAGCAGCTGTAAGGGTTTTATATGATGCGCCATCTGGGAAGCCTTTCGGGCAAGTGGCGGATGTGTGACCTGCGAAAGGTTCGCGACACTTGAAGCATCCATCGTTGTCCCGAAGGAGTTGGCGCTCGTTATCTGTGAGAGAGGGTAGGCGTGTAAAGGTCTTTGCGGAGGTGGTGGTAGAGGCACTAGTAGCTTGCCCTGCCTTCGCATTGAAACGTGTGCCCGCAGTGAGCTTCTTCTCCCCGCTCGAGCGTGCACGTTCCATGCGCAAGGCAGCATCTACAGCCTCTCGCTGCCGAACAAGATAGCGCATTCGCTTCTCGTCGAGCAAGCGTACCTTCTCAATCCACTTGCGTAGATCCGTTTCGGTAATGTGTTCAGCATGGTAATCAGCAGCGAGTTCGGAATTCATGTGGGACTCAAGGTGATACCGGATATTGACTTCTGTAAGATGAGATGCCGTCCCACGCAAGAGGGTGTTCTGACTCTGGACGTCAACTGCCCACTCGTTGAAGGGGCGATGTCCCTGAGTAGATGCCAGCATCTTGCGTCGGACAATGTCGGACCAACCCGAAGGGAGCCAGTAGCTGCGGACTTCAGCCATATACTCTGCAAAGGTGAGCTTGTCAATTCGCTCGCGGTCGTTAATGTACCAGTCCTGGATAACCGCCTCTTGCATTCCCCAAGCAACCTTCTTTACCATTTCCTCGTCCTTCACCTCCTTGTGCAGAAAGAACTGCGTGCAACCCATTTCCCAGGAGCGTAGTGCCTCTGGAGTCAGCTCGCCCGCTGTGAGAAGGGGCGGCTTACTCGCGGCTGTCTGTTCAACACGTGCAACCTTCAGTGTGGTTGACATGGTAGGTGTGTTGTAGGCGTGGGAATCGGTAGAGTCAGAATCGGTGGATATATGCGTGTCGACTCGCGAATGGGAGCAAGAAGTCAAGGGGGATGGTTGCGAGGGCGAGTTCGGAGAGGTGGGTGGTGTTGTTAATGTAGATGTTGTAGATGTGGTCACTGGTTGGATATCAGCGAGCACCGCTAGAAGTTTGTCACGACTGCGCGTTGTGACAGACAGCGGTATCGGTATCTTAGGGCGGCGGGGAGGCAGTTTGTTGTCTATACGGTGATGGGTTGACCGGCGGTCAATACCCAACGGTTGGTTCGAGAGAACGGTAAGGATAACAGTAAGGAAAAGACGTAACGGTTCTTCAACAGATAACGCTCAGCTGGACGTTAAAAAAAAGTGGAAGGTCGTCACAGTAGACGATCAACACTAGCGGACAATCAGACAGCGGTAACGTGGATGAGCGTATGGGATTCGGTGATACGGTAAGAGATAAGATATCGATACATCAGCGGTGAGCTATATATACTGAATGAGCGTTAGCAGCCAAACACCGACAATTATGGCACGGTGTCCAATCAACGAAGGGCGCGTTAATCACATGAAAGTAAGCGCATGCTTACAGATGGCATTATTTTGTCCAGGGGTGCAGGTGGTTCAGGGTCAGGTCAGTCTCCTTTGCTCCGTTTGAGAGTCTGAAGTTGAGTTATTTGTGCTGTCCATCTGAGACTCTAGAACGCCATAACCCGATAGTAAAAAGCAGAAATTTGGGACTTGACGCAGTCACTTGAGGATGATGAATCAGCCGAAGCGCACTATAACCTGAGGGGAACTTCGAAAAGGTAGTATTCAGAACCTGATAGAAAGGCGTAGTATCGCTAAAATCGTACACATGGTATTACATACCAGGGCCGAGGGAACAGCAAGTAGAAACTTGAGGACATTTGGAAATTCCCAATCGGGTGTCTTGTAAAAATTAAAGGAGGTTTCCGCCCGAAAGTATAAAAACTTTGAAAACGCCGATTTACATTTAGAGTTAGGGCTTGCTGGGGGCTGGGGGCTGAAGGATGGTTAGCTTAGGGCTTGTCCTGCAACATTGCTCGAAGAATTTGAAACACAGGGGTCGTCTGAACCTCCACGGGTTGACATGTTTAAATTTGAGTTTGAAGCCAAGGCCGTGGGCGTTGGCCTACGTTGGCACGATATCGGGGACCGCGTGCACGTGGAAGTTGTAAGTAGAGGGTTTAGTCAAAAATGCTAATTTCATAATATGACGTAATGACAGTGCGGCAATTGTGCCGTGAGGCATTTTATGGACGACTTGACAAGTGACAACACATCATTAGCTAGGAAGAAATTGACCAGCAAATATGACTCTGACAACACTATATAATATGCTCAAACCTCCTACCCGGGCATCGTATTATACCACACTTCGTCTGATCGCACAACTCGAAAACCCTCTGATTCGAACACACCGTCTCAAATGCATGTCGCGACAATTCTTATATCTAATCTTCATTGCAGCAGGTATTTTCTATTAGCCGTCGCCATCTTGTTCCTGCTGACTTTGGATTTTCCACAGCTGTGCACGCACAATCAATGAATTGCTCTTCTCTATGTCACCCCCTCCAACGAGGGTAGACGTATCCATCGTCCACCAGTCAGTGACAGTCGAGCATGCCCTTACAATACCCAGAGACATAATAAAATCCGTGCTTGAAGACGCTGGGTTTGAGATATCCGACCCAGATCCCGCTGCCTCCGAGCACAGGCAGTCACAGCGAATGTCTGGGATGAGCACTATGCTTTCTGGACAACGTCGAAAGCATATACAGCAGTGTTTATTTTGTCAGGAGGCACGCGCTATTGCCCTCGATGACAACGTTTCACCACTCCTGCGGGGGAATATCGGCGGCCTATCTTCCAACAGTGTTTCTCCCACTGATTGCTCCACGCCGGAGGGACCAGAGAAGGACTCGAGCCCAAGCTCGTACCATGAAGTCGGCCTTGATGATGTGCCGCATCGCGTCACACTGTCTGTAGGCGGCATGACATGCGCCTCATGTCCGAGTACCATAACGGAAATGGTCTCGCAACTCCCTGGCATCTCCGAACTGGTCGTCAGTCTGCTCAACCACTCTGCCACAGTCGTTGTTGCTCGGAGGGACCTTGTTGGTTCTGTGACCGAAACGATCGATGACTGCGGCTATGAAGTCGACATCATCAAGATCGAGCCCCTCGTGCCATCGACATCAGAAAGTAACGCGGCAACAACGGGGTTTCGGAATATATCGCTTCTTGTCGAGGGAATGTATTGCCAGTGCGTTTATCGTGTCATTGTCGCATACAGTGTTACTGATATCTGCTAATCAGACATTGTCCAGCAAAGATCATGACTGCCTTGCAAAGGCTCCAGTCAGACGTCGCCGTTTTCAAACCATTATCAAACCATTTGGATCCAATAATCGAAATTTCATACAAGCCGTCACCTCCCGACTTCACCATTCGCTCCATCATCTCCGCTATTGTGTCCGTGGAGCCGACGTCATACAGTGTGCTGATTTATCATCCACCTACGCTCGAAGAGCGCACGCGCAGCATGCAGCAGTGTGAGCGACGAGCTTTGCTGCGGCGGCTGTTTTTCACTTTCATCATTGCGATACCTACGTTCATCATCGGTGTAGTTTACATGAGCCTTGTTCCTGGTAGAAATCAGACGAAGCAATACCTAATGGGGCCCATGTGGAATGGAAATGCGTCCCGCATCGAGTGGGCGCTCTTCTTGTTGGCGACGCCGGTATACGTTTACAGCGCTGGCTCATTTCATCGCCGGAGCATCAAAGAAATCAGAGCGTTGTGGAGGAAAGGGAGTACGACTCCCATCATCAAGCGCTTTACTAGATTTGGGAGTATGAACCTTCTGGTATGTACCGTGTTCACACCCGCGTCATCATACGATGATGACAAGATGAACAGGTGTCTACCGGAGTATCTGTGGCCTACTTTTCGTCGATCGCGCTTCTCGCTCTTGCAGCCACACAGTCGCCTTCGAGCAGTGGTGTAGCGCAAGAAACGACATATTTCGACGCTGTTGTGTTCCTGACCATGTTTTTACTTGCTGGTGAGTAGAACCTATATGTGATATATCTTGCGTGATAATAAACCGTCAGGCCGTTACCTCGAGGCATACAGCAAAGCGAGGACTGCCGACGCCATTACTGCGCTCGGCTCACTCCGCCCCGCCGAAGCCCTTCTCTTGGTTCCTCGCTCTGCTTCTGGGTCCATGGCTGTCGCGACCGTTCCCCGCCACGATCCCGAAAAATGTGACGTATCATCTGATAACGGTAGCCTTGCCGCCTCTCCTGGCTTCAAGTTTGAGAAGGTAGCAGTTGACCTCTTGGAGGTTGGCGATGTGGTGCGTGTGCAAAACGGTGCCACACCACCATCAGACGGTACAATCGTATCTGGTGTTGAGACGTCCTTCGACGAGAGCTCTCTGACGGGTGAGGCTCGACTTATCAGTAAGAGTGTTGGGGATAAGGTTCTCCTCGGGACAATCAACAAGTCCAGGGCTGTAGACGTTCGGGTCGATGCTATTGGTGGTCTCACGATGTTAGTCAATCAACATCGATAGTATGAATATTGTGCTGACCTAGCTCTGCAGGCTGGACCAGATCGTGCAGATCGTCCGTGAGGGTCAAACTCGCAGGGCGCCCATTGAGCGCATTGTAGACCACATCACGGGTGTATTTGTCCCCGTCGTCACCTTGCTAGCGATCATCACCTGGTTGATATGGCTTTCCTTGGGTGATGGTGGTGTCATCCCTAAGAGCTATTTAGATATAAGTGTGGGCGGATGGAGTGAGTTTCTTCCAAGCGAACTACTGAAATTTGTTCTAACATCGCCTCTGTAGTCGTGTGGTCTCTCGAATTCGCAATCGCAGTCTTCGTCGTGGCATGTCCTTGTGGTATTGGCCTCGCAGCACCGACCGCTCTTCTTGTGGGATCTGGGCTCGCAGCCAAATATGGCATCTTGGCTCGCGGAGGCGGCGAAGCTTTCCAAGAAATGGCACAACTTGACATCGTCGTGTTCGACAAGACCGGAACACTTACGGAAGGTGGTGAGCCCCGAGTGTCTGATGCCGAGATCCTACTTTCGTCGGTGCCTCGGGAGACGCTTCTCGGAATCGCCGCGGAGTTGGAATCTGCTTCCTCTCACCCGCTCGCGACTGCGATTCGGCAGTATGCTGAGGAGCATAATGCTGCGTCTGCTGTTGGAAGTGCATTCGATGAAATTGCTGGTAAAGGTGTCACAGCGAATTTTGACGACATGCGTCGCAAGGCAATAATAGGAAACGAAGCCCTGATGCGAGACCATGCCGTCTCTCTTTCTCCAGACGTGTCTCAAATGCTCGACAGGTGGAAATCAGAGGCGAAGAGTATCGTCCTTCTCGCGGTTACGGACGCAGATGTGGATAATCGTTTCGTCGTTGCAGCGATATTCGCCGTGTCGGATCCCATCAGGCAAGAAGCTAACGGTGTCGTACGCCGTTTGCACGAGCAGGGCATTGGGATATGGATGATATCAGGGGACAACGAGACAACTGCTAAAGCAGTCGCGAGATCCGTGGGAATTCCTGAAATGAATGTCATCGCTGGTGTCTTGCCCCAACAAAAGGTCTGTCCTTGCCATCTGAGTCTTTGTTGCGTAACCTGACCTATCCCGCAGGCAGAAAAGATCGAGTGGCTGCAGCACAATGGTGCCAAGCGACCTTCTTCACGATGGCAGCGTGTGCTGAGCAGGTCAACGTCAAATGAACGTTGCATCATCGCAATGGTTGGGGATGGGATTAATGACGCACCTGTGAGTTCTATCTATATCTGTTTTATACTTTGTTTTGACTGTGGCATTAGGCACTGGCTGCCAGTGACATAGGAATAGCTATTGGATCTGGAAGTAAGCTCCATCGTTCATCTAACAGCGCGCATAATGACATGCTCCAGGCGATGTCGCAATATCTAGCGCCTCATTTATTCTTGTATCTTCAAACCTCAAAAGTCTACTCATACTGAGCGACCTATCGAGAAAAGTGTTTAATCGCGTCAGAATCAATTTCGTACGTGTCTTCCGTTTCCACACTCCACTCGCCGTTGACATACTGTAGATGTGGGCAATCATGTATAATTTAGTCGCAGTCCCTATCGCTGCTGGCGTTGTGTACCCTGCCGGACACGCGCGTTTAGCTCCCGTGTGGGCGTCGTTGGCCATGGCATTATCGTAAGTAGCTCTTGATCAACCGTAAAACATTTAACGACGTGTTACTCTAGATCTGTATCTGTGATTTGCTCCTCCCTCGCACTCAAGCTGTACAGAGAACCGAAGATACAGCTTTAACAAGTTCAATCTACTCCAAATTTCGCTCGTCAAGATTGTAGTATAGCATACCTATTCACCTGGACCTGCATCACTGTTTCTCATCCCTCTCCCTACTGTATCCTTAGCGTATTTCCTCTCTTCTGCCTATCTTTGCGTTGAAAGAACTTCCTTACTTTTTCGAACGATAAAACTCGGAAAACGAGAGGCGTATGCCAAGGAACCGACAATCCAAATCCGGATGTGACTGCAAGGCCTGCACGATAATTTGCATACGGTCACTGAATGCAGTGCTATATTCCCTGAGAAGCTTGCGAATCTGAGAAAGCGACTGGGTGTGAGCTAGTGAGGCGGGTGCGGTGTACACCCCGCGGGCGGCATCCCGCGCTTGATCTAACCGAGCAGACTCGGATAGTGTGTAGTTGTAGAAATTGTCCTGTGTAGTGATTTTTGCCAGGGACATTAAATTTTAAGCACATGATTGGCAGGAAATGAAGAAACGCTTACAATTGCTTCGCGAAATTGCAGTATCGTTGAGAAAACCTCCCGGACTTGGGTCAAGAGGCTCTCCTACGCCAGGACGATAAGCGCGTGCAAACCCTCACTTGCGATAGACTCACCTCTCTCCCTGCCTTTGGTGTGATCAACAACACCTTCTTGACCATACGATCGAGATACAATTGATGTGCGTCGATCATAGCGTCAAGATCGCCCTCCCGTTTTGCAAAGAATTCCATGAGACCCTTCCACGAGCACTCGATGACTTCGAGCTGTGTGTACGCCTGCATTTGGCGCATAAAATGGATCATTTCTGAAGTTGTGATCCGGATCTGGTGCCAGTCGTACTCCAGTTCTATACTATGCGTGAGCACCCCAGAAAGTAGGAAGAAAGAGAGTAACACTCACCTTCCAGCCTCCCTCCGACTCTTCCTGCACCCGCAACCTTCATCCAGCCGCTACTCAACGCGCCTTCTACGCGCTTCATCGCCCACATATGTGCAAAGATCCGCTTGTATTTCTCTAGAGACCCAGGGTCGAGGAGGGTATCGAGGGGCGCGTCGACCTTGTACTCAAGTGTGAAGACGTCCCACCCGAGCTCGCCGTGAGTGTACTCTAACATGCGAGCGTCGAGACGGCGAAGGACATCTGGGGGGTCGTTTTGCGCGCTCGAGGTGCGGATCGCTGTCTCGAGCGTTGCTGTGAGGTTGTGTCGGTAGAGGGTGTTGGCAGGGCGGGCAAGAGAGGGCCTGCAAACACATTAGCACGAATATACTGATGTGTATGGATTGCGTACCCAAGCGCTTCCATGAGCTGCTCAGCAAAATCACCGTAACCAAGGAGGAGGTAGTGCTTGAGCGCAGAGAGATGATCGAGAAGGCGGAATTTCTCGGTGAAGACTTCAAACAGGCGAGCAGAGGCGGTGTTGTATGCGCTATCGATGCTGCGCTCGAGACCTGCGATATCGCTGTACTTGAGGACTACATGTGAACATGAGTGTCAATACAAAAGTAGGAGGAAGTGTTGAACCCACTTCCGCCCGTATTACTCATCTTCTCCCTCGTTGCCACCCAATCCGAATCGTGACAACTGTACCTAATAAAATTCAAACTCTTTCCCGTCGAAAATATCTTTCTTCCAAAATTCTCGCCAACAAACATCGGGAGCATCTCTTTTCTAAAGTGATACTTTGCCTCCCACACGCGTAGACCGCCGCCGCCTTCACTTCTGTCCGCGCTAACAGAGTCCTCGCCGAATGCGTCGATACCGCCTGCAAGACTTGAGGGATGCAGGCCTTGCAGATGCGCAAGTGAGGGGTCGACGGAAACGAAGAATTCAGAGTGGGGGTCGTAGAGCTCGCCGGAAAAGAGCCATTTGTGCAGCGTATTGAAGAAGGGTGTGGAGACCTGAATTATCATGAGCAGTTGGTTAAGGAACGAATAAAGATGTTGCACCTCTTCCAAAAGTTGATCAGTAAATTTCCTGACGAATGGGTCTCCATTGTCGGTATACGAATGTATAAGGTTAACGAGTGCCCCACCCTGTGCGTCATGGGCGCCCTCGACGCACACGCTCATCATGCGCATGCGGAGACGCCATTCTGTTACCCAGACGTCCAGGCGTTTTAGGGTGAGGCCAGTCTCCTCTCCTACAGGATCTGATTGGGAGCCTGGAGTTGAGATGCCCATCTGAGACTCTAGAACAGCGATGAGTCGGTAATATTCTGTAAGCAGGGTCTGGAGGTGATGACAAAGGCTTTGCTCTATCATGCCGATAGTAGGACGATCCTGCGTGCTGACAAACGCAGCTATGCGCGCGTAGAGATGACCTACCTCGGAAAGGCGATGGATGAGGGATCTAGTTGGGGGCGGGATGATATATTTCTGTGAATGAGATATTAATACACGGAGACAGGTAGCACGCTAACAATTCACTTACAGAATCTTCGACAAAGACGAGTTTGGGTTGGTCGTCTTTGTCTGAAAGCGAAAGGTGTACATATTTCCCAGAAATTCCCTGCAAGAGGTATAAGGTATCGCGAAGAAGTAAGTGTTCAGGGAGATGAGGTCGTCCTTCATCAGGACTTGAGCATTTTGTCCTACAAGCGGGTGTAAATGCAAAGCGTACCGGTACGGGCGCGATATTCGCGAAGTATTTCTGCCTTTGAACTGCCCTTTGGCTGTGTGGAGCGGGGAAGATCGGTAGGAGTCGTGGAAGGAGTCGTGGAAGGACGAAGTGGAACCTGGAGAGACGCGAGGAATGGACTTGAGGTAGGCTGGCGTGGAGAAGATGCGAGAGAATGGAGGAAGAGAAGGGACTCGGGTTTGCGAGAGAGAACGGGCTACGCAGAGGTAAGAACCATGACCAAACCGATCGGGTACACTCACTTGGTCTAATAATCTCGAGAGGAGATTTGTGAACTTGAGTGATGCATTACTCGGAGATTCAGATTGTAACACTGCAAATTAACGCGATCGAAGCCAGTCAAACGCGGTTTATGAATGATAACATACGATGTCTCTTGATTTGTGCAGCGAGATGACCAGTGTCATTCTCGTGTGCGGTGCCAATGTTACTTGACGTCTGGTAAGTGACATACGCCGCGAACTAAAAGAAAGTTACCTTGCGAGAATATCTTTGCAATGGACTATGAGTTCATCTTTAAGACGTGAATTGGACTGAGTTTGGGGTACAAGGGACGTGACAAGGCTCTCGATTGACGCGCTCACATCGCGCATCGCGGTACAGTACTTTTAATTCCAGCGCCTAATACTACAAAGTCTACATACAAGTGCTTACTAAGCGAGAAAACATTTTGACGCCTTCCCCCATCATCGACCAAGTCGCATCAGCTCCTTCTCAGTACCATCAGTGATGGTCTCGTCGTAACATACCCATCAAGAGGTTGAATGATTTCATACCAAGTTAGACAAACAGACTGCGATGCTTGGCAAGTTGGGAGGATCACTCCGATTGCAAACACAGTAGCGCTGAGCCTCCGTGTATATGCCAGGTTTTTGGCCTCAGCGCACAACCAGGGATATTCACATAGGTGCAGACGGTATACCAGTGCATACATACTAACACAGAAATGGTTAATTTTTCCAAGGATTGATAGTCATACAGACTCACTCTTTGTGTTCCCTGTTGCACGAGCTACACGTGCTCCCGTACTCTCGCTCTCACACGCGTCCTTCCAACGAGGGCCCACTCGGTTGCTGCGAGAAAGATTGGAGTGACGGAGCCGAGGATCGAGCTGGTCATGCGCTCCGTGTCCGAGCTTGTGATGAAGCCAGCACGCACCAAGGCGATGAAAACCCAGAAGAAACTAGATCACAGTGTTAAGAGTGCCCACTTAAAGACGATGGACTTCACCGTATGTAGAGGACGCGCTCTAGTGGCTAATATAGATTGATCGATGGGGTCCGTACATTGATTCACATGGGTTGAAGAATCAAAGCAGCAAGAAATTTAGTCATTTGACTTTGCAATTACCTCGACCGATGCTCGGCCCTAGACAGTAGCATGTAACCAGTTCAATGGCAGAAAATAAAAGAAGCGAACCTTTGCCTTTGCCTTGTGAAGATCATGTTCTCATTACGTCAGCGGTACTTGGAAGGCCGTGCTCCCGGTGACTACTGGACTACTACTGAGTAGTGAGCGGCGCGTTGTAGTCGAGATCAAGGAGACGACATGGACAAACCAAGTACCGTGCCTCCAGCATCGCCATCCAAGCAACGAGATGCTTTCGCGTACCAGACTCGTCTCCTACAGCGTACTTCTTCTCGATCGTCTACCAATTCTCTTACGCGAAATTCGTCCATCTCATCGCGCCCAACTTCCCTCGTGAGCCCAACTACAACTGGTTCTAGCTCATCCGTTGTTGCTGCTAATAGACGATGGACGCCTTCACACCGGCCGGGTACCAGTCTTGACCTTGTACGCGACAAATGGGAGGAGCGTGCACGCGCAGAAGCTGCACTTGAAGGACGCAGGCCGGTCAGTCCAACAAAGCAAATAGAAACTACTCCCAGTGGTGGTCCTTTTCTGGGTCGCAGTGATAGTATATCTACTATCTCTAGTTCATCCTCGTTCACAGATTCCAGTTTCCAACGAACCCCGACTTATCTCAAACGTCATACTGTCTCTCCGTCCCTTCCTCCACATATCGTAGCGACTCCGTTGTCACCAAATACTACTGGAATAACTGTCGAGAATCCAGATTCACCCACAAGCTCATTTGCTACCCCGACTCCTCATCGTATACGTCTCCCAACCTCGGCATCTCTTCATTCTTCATCAATATCTGACATCAAAGAACTTGCTGATCATACTGCACATCAACCTATCTCCCTTGATTCTCCATCCCCACCCATGCGGAGAACAAATACCCTAGATAACAGCACCCTAGATTCTCCTACCCGTGATTCAGTGTCACGAACACCCGACCCAACCGTATTCACGGTGATCAACCCTCCATCTAGCCCCTCGAAGCCTTTGTTTACACCTACAACTATCCGCCGTCGTCCCACGTCGCTCTATGGCCCACAGTCCTCCCCAGAGAAGGATCCCTTGTCCGGTCGCTCCTCCGCGAGCCAGGATCTTACCGACCATATCTTACGAACTCCAACTCGCAATCCACGAGTGTCCGACCACAAACCTCCAGATCCCACATCCAAGTTGCCAGACCTTACCTCCAGGATATCTGCATATACGTCCCGATTCGACTCTCGTTCTTCTGATGCCACTTCCCGTCCTGTTGAGAACGTCTCCCCAAGCGTCCCGCCAACAATGGACCGCACTTCCCGTGTCCCTGACCTTGCTACTCGCGTTTCGGAATACACTTCTCGTCTTAACTCTTCCGAACGCCCGTCTCCCTCTCCTACCCACACCCCTACGTCATCCTTCGCGTCCACTCAGAATTCCTTCACATCAGCCTCTTCTTCGCATACGCCCAGTTCCTCGATCGCATCGATCCCCTCCACCTCTTCTGTAATGTCCCCGACCCCCTATCGTTCCTCATATATGGCAAACAAGAAGACATCAACTTATGGTCAAATTGCTGGGCGCAAACTAGGTCGCCATCTCCCCCGTATCGCGAGCGGGGATGCAGGCGATGACTGGGTCGATGAGCAGAAGCCTAATCCACCACCGCAACTTGAACAGAATGCTGTTCCTGTGGATGATTCCCAGGTGGTGTCGCGACGAGCGCGACGTCATTCGAGGTATGAGCCTCCGCCTTCGCCTGTTACAGAGGAAGTTGTTGCAGGGATGGCGAACACCTCTGACGTCGGTCAGAATACTGTTCCTGTGGATGATTCCCAGGCAGTGTCGCGACGAGCGCGCCGTCATTCGAGGTATGAGCCTCCGCCTTCGCCTGGTACGGAGGAGCTTGTTGCAGGAATGGCAAACGCCTCCGACGTCAGTGGCATCCCGGGGCGATTGCGTCTCTCGCGGGACAAAACGCCAGCGAGCCCAACTGCACCGACACCCCTTCCTTCCTCTCGCTTGACGAGAGGTCTGTGGGCCGATGTGCAGAGACATCTGCTGCAAGCGTATGAATATCTGTGCCATGTGGGAGAGGCGCAGCAATGGATTGAGGGTTGCCTTGGGGAAGAGCTGGGCTTTGGGGTGGTGGAGATGGAAGAAGGAATGAGGAATGGTGTTGTGTTAGCCCGGCTTGTCAGGGTGTTTAAGGGGGAAGGAGGGTTCAGGATTTACGAGGTGGGCGGCATTCCAAGATCGCTCTCGCTATGTGATTGAGCTTGAACTTCGTTTCTGGTTTACAGGCTCGAAAGCTAAATTTCCGCCACTCGGATAATATCAATCATTTCTTTGTTTTTGTCAGGGAAGTAGGATTGCCCGAGGTATGTCGTCGTGCCTCTACATGGTGATGGGTAATTGAACGATCTGCACTAGGGATTCATATTTGAATTGACCGATCTATACGAGAAGAAAAACTTTCCAAAGGTCATTTACTGCATACACGCACTTAGGTGAGTACCTCACAATCGACCAACACTCAAACTCACCAATACCTCATAGTCATCTCCTCGCCCGTCGTGGTCTCGCCGAATGCATTGGAGATCTTCTCGGCCAACTACAATTTTCCGATGACCAGTTGCAGAAGACGCAAAAAGGTCTCACTGACGCAGGTATTCCGATGCCCAACTTCGGCAATGTCGGCAGGGAACTGGCAAAGGAAATCAACGAGGAGCCTGATCCACCACCACCAGAGCCAGAGGAAAGTGAGGAGGAACGTGCGTTCTACTTTGTTTGCTCTCCGTCCTTTATCAATGGACTGAATTTTACTTATAGGGCGCGATCGCCTGCTCTTGGAGAATGAGGATTCGATACGTTTGGTCCAATGTCTAGCCCGTGGGTTCCTGGTCCGCAAAGCACAAGCGACACAACGCGTTCGTTTGCGTCTAACTGAACGATACGTTCCTCGCCTGCAAGCACATCTCCGAGGTGCTCTTGCCCGACGCACCGTTTCCGTCTCCCGTCAGCAGACACGTGACATGACCCCCTGGGCTGTTCGTTTGCAGGCTGCTGTCCGCGGCGCACTCGTCCGTCGGCGTTGGAGAGCATACGTTACCCGCATCAAAGCAGTCTCTCAATACGTAGTGAAGACCCAGGCCCAGATTCGCGGTGTCCTCGTACGTCGGCGATTTGAGAAGCTAAAGGCGGCTCTCAGGAGCGCCCGTGCGGTCGTGGTGAAAATGCAATCAACTGCACGTGCCAAAATTGCGAAACGGAACCATAGCGAAGTGGCAAAGACGTTCGCGCGTGCGGAGGTGGCGTTGTCTGTGGTGAATCTTCAGGCTACTGCGCGCGGCTTCCTCCGACGGCGAGCGATCTCGAGAAAGCTCAGAGCATTAGATGCAGAGGAGGGGAGCGTTTTGGATTTACAGGCGCAGTGTCGAGGCGTGCTTGTGCGGAGGCGCATACGGACGCAGCTCGCCAAGCTGGATGATGTTTCTGCGACTGTTGTGCGCATACAGGCGGCTGTGCGGACCTATCTCGCACGCAAACGCCTCCTTCAGCTCATCCGAGGTTTGCGCCGTGCGACTCCTATGCTTATTGGTCTGCAAGCGCGTGCACGCGCAAGTCTGGCTAGACAACAGCACCATAATGTTGCCAAAGCCCTGAGCGAGGTGAAGGTCGTGGCGAGTGTTGGAGGGTTCCAGGCTCTCGCACGGGCTGCGATCATGCGCAACCGCCACCGTGAGCAGCAGAAAAAGCTGGCGTTTGTCGCGCCGGATGTGAACGGGCTCGAGGCAGTGGCACGGGGGTACCTCGTCAGGAGGGAGTATCATGCATGGCGAGACCATTTGCGGCGGAGTCAGCCTGCAGCAACGATGTTACAGGCTTTGCTCCGTGGAGTGCTGCAGCGGAAGAAATTCCGTGCGAAGATGCAGTATTACCGTACAAACCTCGATAAGGTCGTCAAGATCCAGTCGCTCTTTAGGGCCAAGGAAACTAGGGAGCAGTACAGGCAACTCACGCTGGGCAAGAACGTCACTGTCGGAACGATCAAGAACTTCGTGCACTTGTTGGACGACTCGGAGGCGGACTTCCAGGATGAGATCAAGGTGGAGCGGCTGAGGAAGCGCGTGGTGGAGGGTATTCGTGAAAACCAGGCTCTCGAGAGCGATGTCAGTGATCTCGACGTCAAGATCGCGCTTGTCGTGCAGAATGTCAAGTCTTTCGAGGAGCTGATTAAGGCGCGGAAGCGGTACGGTGCGGACAGCGCTGCTGCTCACGCTACTAGGGCGTCGATCCTTGCGGCGCATGGTGATCCTTTTGCGGGCCCGAATACCCTTGACCATGCGGCAAAGAAGAAGCTTGAACTGTATCAGCAGCTATTCTATCTTCTGCAAACGAGAGCAGAGTATCTGAGTGGGCTCTTCGTTCAGCTTTCTGATGACACCGCGGAGAAGCACAGAAGGTTGACAGAGCGGGTCGTGCTCACGTTGTTTGGGTATGGTCAGGATCGAAGGGAGGATTATCTTTTCTTGAAGTTATTCCAGGTATGTCTTTTACGCGATTGCAGTATCTGGTTGTTGATGCAGCTATTTTAGCTTTCGATACGACAGGAAATCTTGGCTGCACCGTCGATTTCCGATGTCGTACGTGGACACCCGATGTATATCAACATAGCAGTGCAGTACGTCCGCCCGCGACAGGTCACGTACATCCGCGAAACGCTGCAGGGAATCATTCGCGAGCTCATGGAAGCTGTCGACCTTGACCTAGAATCTGATCCTACAGTGGTTAGTATTCTTACTGTCGCTTGCTTCCCGTGTCACGACATTTCACCTTGTCTAGATTCATCGATCACGAATAAACGTGGAGGAAATGCGGTCGGGAATCGCAAGCACGAAGCCAAAAGATGTTCCGTTTTACGAAGCTTTGAAGGACCCTGATACCAGGGCTGAGTACATTAGACGCACGTATTCCCTTATTCTTGAGGTGCTGGTGCTTATTATGATAAATTCGCAGATCTCCAGAAACTTCAGTGGTGGACTGAAGCCTTTGCTGCATCCATATTCGAATCGACTCGTAGGATGCCCTACAGCATGCGATTCGTGGCGCGGGAAACGCTCCTTTCGTTGAAAGACAAATTTCCTGGCGCGCCCGATGAAGTGTACGCAGCCTGCATAGGCAGGCTGGTATATTACAGGTATCTGAACCCCGCCATCTTGTATGTTTATCTTCAGTTACTCGTACAGGCGCTCATCACCCGCAATTCCAGATCGCCTGAAAACTTTGATATGGTCGCATCAGTAGATATTGCAACCAGGAAGAATCTCGCGCAGATCTCCAAGGTCCTGACACAGGTTGCATCAGGCTCTGAGTTCTCGGAAGATCAGCCCAACTATGTGCCTATTAACGAGTGTGTACGTACATTGATGACGCAGATGACGAATTGGCTAGTGCGAAGTGGGTTGTATCTGATTTCTACTGAGCGTGTCTGGTACTCATCCCTTTGATAATCAGCGGTCGCGGATGTCCCCGATGCTGAAAGCCATTACCATGCCCACGAGTTCCTGGATGCGACTGTACAACCAAAGCCTATTTACATCTCACCGAATGAAGTGTACGGGATGCATGTACTGCTCTCACAATATCAAGAGAAATTGGTGAGTGCAATCGATCAGCTAGACATGCTTTGATACTAAAGCATACTTTCAAGTCTCCTGCTCGACACGATGCATTGCGTGTTATTCTGCACGAGCTAGATGGTGTACCTCATCTTGACAACGATGAGCTCAAGGATGCTAGGGATCGTGCTGTCACTCTGGAGCTGACGAATAGGTTCGCTCATGTCAGAGGTGAGTAGAATACTCGAAATCAAAGATGCTTTTTGACGGGAGTGCAGATCCGAAAGCTGACGAGAAAGCACTCTGGGTGCAAGCAAAGCGTGGCGTGCTTGCAATCTTACGCGTCCAACCCGCGCAAGATCTTGTTGAATCTTTGATGCGTCCCGTGAGCGATAACGATGAGCTCCGCTGGGAGACTATCGTAACCGAAATGGACAATGAACCAATGCCACGACGTATGCCTTCAACCTCTGCCGGCGACTCGGCATACAGGCTAGAAGACATTCGATCGTAAGTCACAACGGAAACTATGGAAGGCATTACTTAATTACAATTTTACAAGGTTGTCTTTCAAAGAAGTCAAAGCTCATGCCATTTTCTTCCTTCTTGAGCTCGAGAAACAGGGGAAGATTACGCGCAGCGACGGATTCCAAGGCATTCTGAATGCCATTGCCAGCGATGTCCGCAGCAAGCACCGCAAGCGGTTACAGCGTCAACAGGAGATGGATAGCATGGTAGATGCATTGAAGCACCTTTCCGATCGCAAGACATATTTTGAAGAGCAAATCGACAGCTATCACAATTACGTTGAAGCTGCGATGGCGACCATGCAGCGAGGCAAAGGGTGAAGGTTGATTAAATCTGTGCCGTACAGTGTGCTGAACTTTTCAACAGGAAGAAGCGTTTTGTTCTACCGTTTACCAAGCAGTACTTCCACTTGCGCGACT
The DNA here is from genome assembly GCF_016628075.1 of Suillus paluster. Classification (NCBI taxonomy): domain Eukaryota; kingdom Fungi; phylum Basidiomycota; class Agaricomycetes; order Boletales; family Suillaceae; genus Suillus; species Suillus paluster. Next base: position 1,337,568 of record NW_024537563.1, on the reverse strand, counting down.
TGCAGAAGTCAGGGAAGAATCCTCAGTTTGGATCTTTCAAATACAGTGCAAAGGACTTGTACGAGAAGGGCATCCTACTCTCCATCGATCAATTCTCTCCTCGTCAGTTTGATAAAATCGACATCACTATTTCTTCCAACAAACCTGGCATCTTCACAATGGAAGTGTTCAATAACACGCTTGGGATCACCAATCGGATAGCATCTAGTGATCTTCGTATGGAAGATTTGTTGCAAGCTCAATTCGAGAACCAGGCTTCCCTTCCCTTATTCAATGGCCTGGCAAAGGTTAACATCAGTTTGTTGCTCTACCAGATCAATAAGAAGTGCGTAAGCTTCATCTTACCATGTCTCTACCTTCTAACCCTCTTTTCATTTCCAGATTTTATGTTTAGTCTATGCTTGTTCTCGGACGATTTTGCATAACTCATCTCATATCTACTGATTTTTTGCCTCTGCATCTTGCATCATATATCTTCGCATTTTTTACATGTAACTGTAGTCCATCATATGCATACAATTCTGTATTTTTCTGCATATAAAAAAGCCCGGGCCATTGGATCCGCATCACCAAACGTTGCGCGACTGGGACTTAGAGTCAGTTTCTTTACAGTTCACTAGTACCGTATCGTAACGGTACTCACGTCCCGAGTCCCCCGACTCTGTTATCGGATGAAATCGGCAATGTTCGAAACATATGGCCAAAGATTTATTGGCGGACACTGGTACGAACTAACTGCATGTAATAAAGCGGTAGTTAAACGTTGAATATTAAATACCGTGTGTGAAACAAAACAATGAGTGGTACTTGAATGCCATATGTGTAACAATGGCGGACAAAACCCCCAGTGGTAGTTGAATAACTTATAATGAAGTCGTTGCATAGGATTGAATGGCATAGCGTAACCTTACTTTACGCTGTCCCTTTTTTTCACAGGGGATGCTTGACCCGCGGGAGCAACAACCTTTCGTTTCGCCTTGTTGTCAGGGGTTGACGGCTCCGTAGGTGAAGATGAAGGATCGACAGCCTTCGTCAAAACGGCTTTCGGCGTTCCCGTGAGGGGTAACAAACGGAGCGATTTAAGTATGATTTGGTAGATCTGGGTGTTGGTAGAGCATTTGCTAACGGGGGCGAATATCCACCTGCAGCCATCGTGTAAACAGAAAATATCATGCAATGGAAAAGGAACTTACAGTCGCATCTCGACTTCCACCACTGCAGGTTGGGACGACGCGAAGTGCTTACCGTACTGGGTCGGATGAATGAGGCTACCTGCAGCGTCGCAGACGTTGGGGACAACCACAGGCACGTTCTCGACGTTGTAGAGATTGAGGACCGTTCGGAAGTGACCGGATGGATCTGGTAAGTCCCTCATGGTCCAGTCTTTCACCCTTGGTGATCATTGTCAGGTATTTTCCGCGCGTATTGACACGAATGGTTACCTTTCGGGGTGTTAGCGGTGCTAGCTGATGCTGCAGGCCTCTTGGGCGAAAAACGCTGCTTCAGAATGTCTATGGGAGTATCAGCATTGTTGTTAAGGCAGGTCAGTGGCTGGCCCCTTACCTCCCGTGAAGTCCACGTTAGTGTCTGAGGTGACGCGGTTAGTGGGCAGTGAGATGGTTGCGCACGGTTACATACTCTCGAAATCATCTAACGGGAACTCGGGAACGACATCGCGGCTTGATTCAGTCGCCTCGGGGAAAAGGGAATCGCTGTGCACTACAAAGTGTAGGGGGTCGGCGCTGGATGTCCCGGCGTTGCGCGGGAGTTGTATCACCTCGCGAACGGATGTGAGGGGTTGTGATAAGTTAAGAGTAAGGGTGTGCTGTTGACCACGGCGTCTAACTGAACGTGGTCACACAGGACGAACATCCACTGGCTCCTTGAAAAAGCGTATATATTGTCTCCACTGGATGATGATGATCGGGCTGTAGAGGATTCGCAGGGAGGTCTGACCTTCGCTAGCACGAGAAAGCACGTACATTTCAGAATTCATTCTCGTCGATTTTGTATATTTCGGTGCTACGGGTTGTTGCTGCTAGTAGAACGCCGTGATTTCGATCGCTGAAAAGATTTTCGGCTTTGGAGACAGTGATCGGAGTTCATGAACCTTCTAGATGACGCGAAGAGCGCACAAGACGGTCTGAAGTATGTTTGAGTCTTAAACGGTGAAGATTGAAGTACGTTGTGTTCCAGCCAAATCCGCTCACATACCGGTCGAAAGGACCATAGCAAAGAATGCGATAAACGAGGAAGGGAGCCGTACTAGGCTTGAAGACGGTGATCCGCAATCACCTTCGCTCTTGAGATGGAGTCCATAAGGGCGCTCATGGCAGAGACCGTGGCATCTGAGTAGTCGCATAGAATGTCATTCGCGGACGCCAGTAAAATTCAAGATGATCCTTGCGAGCAAATTAGGATATTAGCGCGTCAATCGTAGTAAGGCCAGACAAGGTTGTAACCAACTGGCCTCCAGTGAAAAATACGACGCGATCCAAGATAAATCGAAATCGAAGCAGCATTGGTGAAAAGTAGCCTTAGGGTCCAAACGTCGAAAACAACTGACCGATACCTCACGAAACACCAATGGAAGGCGCGTAAATCGAAACATCCTATGACAACAACGATCGAAGAAGTGGTGTCCATCGGGCGTTACGCCTCGCAGAATAGAGACGTCGCCACTCTCGCAAAGACGTCTATCGGTGGATGAATATTGGGGCCAAATCGAAGTACGGTATTCAGTCGGGTATCATCCAGAAAACTCGAGCACAAGGATCTTGGGGAAGAGATCAAGTCGCCGTGGCATAGAAGCGAGATCCATCGAAAGAAGAGATACGTATGAGTTCGATCGAAGGTAACCGGTAACCCGTCAGCTGAGTGAGCTCAAAGCGATACTTGAGTGGCGAGGGAGCCAATCGGAACTCGAAGGTACTGCAGGAGCCGTAGAGGTAGACTGGTTCCAAAGAAACGCCGGGTGAACGAGATCGGCTACGAGATCGACATGGACATCTTGGGGGATGGTCGAAGCCATCGTCGCCCAAGATCAAGGTCCATCGAGGAATGGATAAGTAAACGTTCGATCGAATATAACCCATCGGACAAGTGATTACCCATAGCAAAACTTGAGAGGGAGAGCTCGAAAGGACCGCAACAGCTTGGAGGTAGCCGGATTCCCAAGAAATATCGGGTAAACAAGATCGTAATGAGAAATCAATGTCTCGAGCAAGCAAAAGACGGAAGGTCAACCCAGCAGGCCCAGTTGAGTACGTGCCATAGCTCGCCTAGTCCTCAAGTGAGGAAAACCTTCAGATCGAGTAGACTGTAGAATGAGATAAAATCCAGGATGATTCGGAAGCGAAGACATCCAAAATACGGTCTCAAGAAGCGGAGATCGACCATGAAACCAAGGTCGAATCCATCACGAAAGTTGAAAGGGCAGATGACAAACGACATGCGAGGTGACAGGGCTGATCCATCGGAGGAAGACATTCGCGGAATACTCGGACCGAGTCGAAGTGCAATATTTAGTCGGGTAACATCCAAAAAACTTGAGCATGAGCATCTTGGGGTCCCCAAGGATCGAGTCGTCGTCGCGTAGAAGCGAGGTTCATCAGAATGGGGGATGGGTCTTAGTTCGATCGAAGGGTCCGTTAGATAAGTGGTTGTTCAACGCGAGACTAGGTGATCGGATTCAAAGAAACAGTAGACGAGATCGCGTATAAGTTCAATCGAAGGAAACCCGTCAGCCAAGTGAGCGTTCAAAGCGAGGCCAGGACGGCAATCAAACGAAGCAGAGCTCGAAAATGAGGTGGCCGAAATTGCAAGAAACGTCGGGTAAGCGAAATCGAAGGCACATGCTCGCCGTCCTCAGAGGGGCAAACCTTCAGATCGCAGGTATGATTCAGAAGCGCAGGAACATCCAAATAGACTCACGAGAAGTGGAGATCGACAATGAAACCAAGGTTAGATCGATCACGAACATTGAACGGGCAGATGACAAACGGCACACGAGATGACAGCATTGATCCAATGGACCCGAGTGAAAACAAGTCAAAGTCATCGTCGCACAGGAGCAAGGTCCATAGAGAGCAGAAACTCGCTTGATTCAAGGTTGTGGCCCGTCGTCAAGTGGAGGAAGTCAATCGTAGATCGAAAGAAGAGACCTGAAGAGCTTTTGTGATCGGATTCCAAAGAAACACGGGGTAAATGAGATCGTCAAAATATAATATCAAGAATCGGAGATCAAATAAGAGATCGACATCAGAAAGGTCGTTGGTTAGGCGGGAGAGTCCGGTCGAGGAAAAGAGGGGTCAAAAGGACAGCCGTCGTAAATGTGCACCCGACAGTGAGGCGGTGCTCTCGGTCGAAGCAGTCGTACGAATAAGTGCAGGTAGTCGAGGTTCCGTATTCCAAACTTGTGAGACCGTAGCAAGTTCGTTTGGCGTTACGGTGCTGTCAGATACACAAGGGTAATACAAAGTTGGAGGTTGAAGGAAGTGGAAGTAGAGAGAAGAGAAGGTTGAATCAAATTATATACGCGGGCGGACATCGAAGGCAATTGTGGAACATCCGAAATATTCCACATCGCGGTGGAAGCGGATGTTTCACAACTGTCAGCCTCTGATATGATGTCATTTCAAACTTGACTGAAGCGTTCTGAGTCCACCTATTATCTGAGGCTGACCATGGAAGAGCTGGATCTCAAAGTTACTTGTTCGCCCGAAGCGAGTCCTGTGGATCACTAGCAGTTGTGGACAAGTACGGAAAAGAACAAATTGGTACTACCAAGTCGAAGTTTCAAACGTTCTTGGTTTTCCAAGTTCCATCGGACGTCTGAGGTCTCGCGAAGTAGGCTTAACTCAATTAATTCCTTAATGAACGAGACACGAAAACATGCGGGAGTGTTCTATGACATTGGGACTACGAAGAAGTCTCTACATATGCTTCGTAGTGTCTCCAGCGGGTCAGCATGTCATTATGGAATAGTTTCGGCTCTCGCAAGGCAGAAAGCAGGACCTCAGTGGGGTGATCGCTGGCATACACAGGGCCAATAAAATACGCTAGGAACACAGTAGTTTACAGGGGAATGAAAGATAGGGATACAGATCATGAATAGATTGACTGCAGTATTGCTCAGGAAAGATTGGATCGGACTTGTTAAAGCTGTATCTTTGGCTCTCTGTACACCTTGAGCGCGAGAGAGGAGCAAATCACAGAAACAGAGCTAGAGTAACGCATCAGTATACGTTTGACACGTAGTCAGGGGCTACTTACGATAATGCCATGGCCAATGACGCCCACACAGGAGCTAATCGCGCGTGTCCGGCAGGGTATACGACTCCAGCAGCGATGGGAACTGCGATTAAATTATACATGAATGCCCACATCTACAAACTATGTCAATGGCGAGTAAGTGCACAGGAAACGGACGCGGCGTACAAAGTTGATTTGAACGCGGTTAAACACTTTTCTCGACAGGTCGCTCAGTGTGAGTAAAGTTTGAAGGTTAGAGGATAAGAGAATGAACGAAGCGCTAGATACCGCGACGTCGCCTGCCATCGAAGTTGATCAGTATGCGTTCTGTGATGCGGTTGAATGAACTTTGGAACCTACTTCCACAACCGATAGCTATGCCTATGTCGCTGACCGCTAGTGCCTAACGCGACAGTAAATACCAAACATAAAACAGACACGTAGCAAGAACTCACAGGTGCGTCATTAATCCCATCCCCAACCATTGCGACGATGCAACGTTCATTTGACGTTGACCTGCTCAGCATGCGCCGCCATCGTGAAGAGGGTCGTTTGGCGCCATTGTGCTGCAGCCACTCGATCTTTTCTGCCTGCAGAATAGGTCAGATCACACGACAAGGACTTAGCTGACAAGGACAGACCTTTTGTTGGGGTAAAACACCAGCGATAACATTCATTTCAGGAATGCCCACGAATTTTGCGACTGCTTTAGCAGTTGTCTCGTTGTCCCCTGATATCATCCATGTTCCAATGCCCTGCTGGTGCAAATGGCGTACGACACCGCTAGCTTCTCGCCTGATGGGATCCGATACAGCGAATATCGCTGCAACGACGAAGCGATCATCCAAGTCTGCATCCGTAACCGCGAGAAGGACGATGCTCTTCGCCTCTGATTTCCACCTGTCGAGCATTTGGGACACGTCTGGAGAAAGAGAGGCGGCATGATCTCGCATCAGGGCTTCGTTTCCTATGATTGCTTTGCGACGTATGTCGTCAAAATTCGCTGTGACACCTTTACCAGCAGTTTCATCGAATGCGCTGCCAGCGGCAGACGTAGCACCATGCTGCTCAGCGTACTGCCGAATCGCAGATGCGAGCGGGTGAGAGGAAGCAGATTCCAACTCCGCAGCGATTCCGAGAAGCGTCTCCCGAGGCACCAACGAAAGCAGGATCTCGGCATCAGACACTCGGGGCTCACCACCTTCCGTAAGTGTTCCGGTCTTGTCGAATACGACAATGTCAAGTTGTGCCATTTCTTGGAAAGCTTCGCCACCTCCACGAGCCAATATGCCATATTTGGCTGCAAGCCCAGATCCCACGAGGAGAGCGGTTGGTGCTGCCAGGCCAATGCCGCAAGGACATGCCACGACGAATACTGCGATCGCAAATTCGAGAGACCACACGACTACAGAGGTGGCGTCAGAACAAAGTTCAGTAGATCGCTTGGAAGAAACTCACTCCATCCGCCCACAGTTATATCTAAATAACTCCTAGGGATGGCACCGCTGACACCCAAGGAAAGCCATATCAACCACGTGACGATCGCCAGCAAAGTGATGATCGGCACAAAGACGCCCGTGATGTGGTCTGCGACACGCTCAATGGGCGCCCTGCGAGTTTGGCCCTCACGAACGATCTGCACGATCTGATCCAGCCTAATAGAATTAGGTCAGATAAATAATACTTTTACAATCAATGTTGAATGACTTACAATGTGAGACCACCAATAACGTCAACTCGGACGTCTACAGCCCTGGACTTGTTGATTGTCCCAAGAAGAACCGTGTCCCCGACACTCTTACTGATAAGTCGAGCCTCGCCCGTCAAAGAGCTCTCGTCGAAGGAAGTCTCAGCACCAGAGACGATTGTACCGTCTGACGGTGGTGTGGCGCCATTTTGCACACGTACAACATCGCCAACTTCCAAGAGGTCAACTGCTACCTTCTCAAATTTAAAGCCAGGAGAAGCAACAAGGCTACCGTTGTCAATTGATACGTCACATTTTTCGGGGTCATTGCGGGAAAAAATCAAGGGAGCCGTGGAATCAGTTGCGGAGCGAGGAGCCAAGAGAAGAGCTTCAGCAGGGCGGAGTGAGCCGAGCGCAGTAATCGCGTCGGCAGTCCTCGCTTTGCTGTATGCCTCGAGGTAGCGGCCTAATAACAACCAATCATGCAATATATGCAGTGTACAAACTCTACTCACCAGCAAGTAAAAACATGGTCAGGAACACGACATAGTCGAAATATGTCGTTTCTTGCGCTGCCCCACTGCCCGAAGGCTGCTGTGTTGCTGCAAGAGCTAGGACCGCGATCGATGAAAAATAGGCCACAGATACTCCGGTAGAAACCTGCTCACGCATGTCATCATCGTATGATTACGGGTGAACACAGTACATACCAGGAGGTTCATACTCCCAAATCTAGTAAAGCGCTTGATGATGGGAGTCGTACTCCCTTTCTTCCACAAAGCTCTGATTTCTTTGATGCTCCGACGGTGGAATGTGCCAGCGCCATAGAAGTATACTGGAGTCGCCAGAAAAAAGAGCGCCCACTCGATTCGGGACGCATTTCCATTCCACATAGGCCCCATTAGGTATTGCTTCGTCTGATTGCCGCTGGGAACGAGGCTCATGTACACCACACCGATGATGAATGTGGGTATCGCGATCATAAATGTAAAAAAGAGATGCAGCAGCAAGGTTCGTTGCTCGCGCTGCTGCATGCGCCGTGCACGCTCTTCGAGCGTAGGTGGACGATCAATCAACACACTGTACGACGTCGGGTCTACTGACACAATGGTGGTGATGATGGAGCGGATGGTAAAGTCTGGAGGCGATGGCTTGTATGAAATTTCGATTATTGGATCCAAATGGTTTGATAATGGTTTGATAATGGCGACGTCTGGCTGGAACCTTTGCAAGGCAGTCATGATCTTTGCTGGACAATGTCTAATTAGCAGAGATCAGTCAAACTGCTTGTGACAATGACACGATAAACGCACGGACAATACATTCCCTCGACACGAAGCGATACATTCCGAGGACCCGTTGTTGTTGCGTCACCATCTGATGACGATGGGACAAGGGGCTCGATCTTGATAACGTCGACTTCAAAGCCACAGTCGTCGATCGTTTCAGTCACGGAACCAAGAAGATCCCTTCGAGCAACAACAACTGTGGCAGAGTTGTTGAGAAGGCTAACGACCACTTGGGAGATGCCAGAGAGTTGCGAGACCATTTCGGTAATGGTGCCCGAACATGAGGAGCATGTCATGCCACCTACAGACAGGGTGACGCGATGCGGCACATCATTAGCGCCAACTTCGTGCCACGGGCTTCGGCTTAAATTTGGGTCCTTCTCTGGTCCCTCCAGCGTGGAGAAATCTGTTGGATAAACACCGTTGGAAGGTAGGCCGTCGATATTGCCCCGCAGGAGTGGTGAAACGGTATCATCGAGTGAAATAGTGCCCTTCTCCTGACACAATGAACAATGTTGTATATGCTTTCGACGTTGTCCATAAAACGTGATGCTCATCCCGGACATCCGTGGGGAAAGCTTGTGCTCGGAGGGACTGGGATCTGGGTCAGATATATCGAACCCGGCATCTTCAAGCACGGATTGTATGGTGTCTCTGGGTATTGTAATGGCATGCCCGATTGTCACTGACTGGTGGACGATGGATACATCTACCCTTGTTGGAGGGGGGGACAAAGATAAGAGCACTTCATTGATTGTGCGTACACAGCTGTGACAAAACCAACATTAGCGAAATAAACATCACGAATATTGTATTTACCTGCTGCAGTGAAGATTGGATATGAGGATCGTCGTGATATGCGTCTGAGCTGGTGGGTTCATCAGAGAATAAAGCGTTCTGGTGCGATTAGATGAACCGTGAAAAAATATACGTCAGATTGCTAGGAGATGTGAGCACATGATATAGGGAAGACAGAACAAGATATTTCTGGTCGCTTTCTGTCATCATACGCCTCTGAGTGCATGTGCCTTAGCATCCATAAAATGCCTCGCTGGCAGCACAATTGCCTCACAGTATCACGTCAGCGGGCTTGGCACATCAAATGACATTAATTACCAACATCACGTGACTTTTTCTGGAGTCTGTAGCACTCGACCCTGATTCCTCGAGCAATCGATATCAAGATCGATCGGTAGTTCTCAAGGATGGATAGTACTGTGGTAAGAATGAACCCCACTATGAAGAGAAAATGGCTGATCAATGCCTCGACGAAGTATACCAACAACAGCAGTTACATACTAGTGTTTACAGAGTGTGGCTAGACCTATAGAAGGAAGACAGTCGTTCCTTCTAATAAAGCAGGAGACCGCGGAGGAAGAACTGCATGCTAAGAATTACACTTCGTGTGAAAAATTTACTGTGGCCTTTTTCGATTGAAATTGAATAGCTTACTTATTCATTGTGTCACAGGTGCACGAATCAGATACTTCCATACCCTCTTATCCAATAAATGAATGTTGTTCCCCATACTGCCGAGGCCGAACGCCTCATTCGAAATATGGGCACTCACTAGTCACGTAGCGCCGCAATCTCGAGCGATAGACACATTTGAAACCCTCGAACAAGTCTTCGCTACCGACGGTCATGGGTAAGCCAATTCGTCGACACCAAGCGCACCATATGCTGGCATGTTGAGACAAGTATCCGAATGCTGAAGTTGTCAACTGACTCGACTCGCTAGAAACCAATGTCGCTCGGGAATTACCACTCGCACCTCAAACGCACAACATCTCGTAGGTCCGGAATCGATATCACTCGAGGAAATCAATGCAGCATTCGTGCTATTGGAGTGCGAGAAAGAAGCAGTGGAACAGTTCAACGCGCACGCCTTAGAAATTTCTGCAAGTGGCGGATTCTGCCGGTATAAATACTTTTGATTTTCACGCGAAACTCAATAGGGAATTTCCAAATATGAAATATCCTGCTGAAAGTGGGCTGAGCCTTCAAAATTTCAAATCAGCAAGAGAGTCGTGTGCTGCTCCCTGCACGCCTGCAGGTGCGTTTACTCAATCATCTGCGTGGTATACGTCTTTGTATCAGAAGTTAATATTACTTGACAGGGCTCCGAAGCCTGACTTTTTGTATCTTTGACAGGCAATAACCATCTGCTTTCTCTATCATGTACAAAGGCAGGCAATCCCGGATTTCAGCTTTCTTAAATTCTCCAGAGCATCAATCTCCCCGGTCTAGTTCCAATCCCACAAGATCTTCCTCTCGTTCTTCCATTGCTTCCAGCGATGATCGGGCGCTCTTTCATGACATCAATCGATCCCCTGTGATCCTCGGCATTTGTGCAATGGATATCAAAGCCAGATCAAAGGCAATGAGAGAAATCCTCACACGACTAGTCGAGAGAGCGCATGGTGCTGTTGAAGTTAAGGTTTTTGGTGACAAGGTTATCCTTGATGAGGGTATGTTCCCGGCCTCCCCTGTTTCTCCGTTCCTTAATACCCTACACTGCGTGCTCACGCTGCCTGTCAGATGTCGAAAATTGGCCCCGCTGTGATGTGCTCATCTCATTCTTTTCCACCGATTTCCCCTTAGACAAGGCGATATCTTACGTCAAACTGCGTCACCCCTTCTGCATCAACGATCTTTTACCACAAGCTTTATTATGGGACCGTCGTCTGGTCGGAGCTATTCTCGACCATTTACAGGTCCCGACACCCAAGCGACTGGAAGTTTCTCGCGATGGTGGTCCTCAAGTAGATGTAGAACTCAAAGACGCGATGATAAAGAAGCTTGGTGTGACATTGGGTGGCTTTAGAGTGACCCCTGAAGTCTCACTTCGTGAAGATGGAAATGCCATTATCATTGACGGTCAAGTCTTGGAGAAACCCTTCGTGGAAAAACCCGTCAGCGGCGAGGATCACAACGTTTATATCTATTTTCGGGGCGGTGGAGGGCGCCGCCTGTTCAGGAAGGTACGCATCCGTTTAACGGTGCTTATCACAAATTTCTCAACTTATCTCTTCCGCTGGTAGGTCGGCAACAAGTCAAGTGATCTTGACCCTTCGTTGAATCATCCCCGGACGGATGGCTCATACATCTACGAGGAATTTATCGATGTCGATAACTCTGAAGACATCAAGGTCTACACGGTCGGCAAGGACTACTTCCATGCTGAAACTCGGAAGTCCCCTGTGGTTGATGGCGTTGTCCGCCGAAATACGGAAGGAAAGGAGATTCGGTTTGTCACTCGGCAAGTTGTAACATCTCCATTGCTCACCGCCCAATAAGGTTTATTACCCACTTGAGTGAGGAGGAGAAGACGTACGCGGCCAAAATATGTCAAGCATTTGGCCAGAACGTTTGCGGCTTTGACATGCTTCGATGTGAAGGAGGCAAGAAAACTCAGATCATCGATGTGAACGGATGGAGCTTTGTCAAAGGAAACGAAGGTTATTATGGTAAGCGACGATGACACACCATGTGTAGTTAACTTTCCGGCTGAATACCGCCGCTTAGACAAAGCTGCCGAGATCTTGGCTAACCTGTGCATCCGTGTGTCGTCCTCGCCAGAACGTCCGATGCCCTCAGCAGATACTACAACCAGGGGGCAGTCACCAACATGGATCCTCAAGGCAAATGTAACAGTCTTCCGACATGCTGACCGCACGCCCAAACAGAAGTTGAAATTCAATTTTCCCATCGGTGATGCGTGGACGCAACCTTTCGTCCGCCTACTCAACGGGGAGAAGGAGGAGATAATCCTCCGCGAGAAGTCGCAATTAAACCTTATCGCCCAAGCTGTTGAGGAGGCAAAGGCTCTGGGCGCGAGCGGCGATGACCTTGTGAAGCTCACGAACCTTAATACTGCACTCTTCAACAAGATTGATCTTCCTGGAACTAAAGCGCAGCTAAAGCCTGTGTATTCAAAGAGACAGGCAGGACAGCCAAGGAGGTTAACAAAGCTGACACTGGTCTTCAAATGGGGTGGTGAAGTGTGTCGACTCTTGCATGTTCTTATACATTCATGTTGATGTGAATTTCTCGGCACAGTTCACGCACTCAGCAAGATACCAATCCCGAGACCTCGGAGAGAACATGAAAAAGGACCTGACAATCATGAGTGAGTGCATCATAACCAGAAGAATGATATCGCTGACCTTTATGTTTAGATAAGGAAGCTCTTCAGAATGTCAAGGTTCGGTTTTGAGATTTGCCTTTACAGACCGTGGTATTCTAATTAAAAATCCAGATATACACCTCTTCCGAGCGCCGCGTGATTGCATCTGCTGAAATCTTCGCTGCAGCACTCGTCGACAATGTTAACTCTTCAAGTTATTCTGCTCCTTCGTCAACTCCTAGCTCCCTTTCCTCGCGCTCCTCTCAAGATGGCAGATTAAGCTCTCAAGAGATGACGCCTCCGGAACTGATCATTCGCAAAGACCTTCTTGACGACTCCAATGCAGCGAAGGACCTGATGGACGACGTGAAGAAGCGGCTGAAGATATTGCTGAGACCCGGTGAGCCGGAAAAGCGTCCAGAGCTCACGTGGCCAAAGAGCATGAAAAAGGAGCCCGTCGAAGTTGTTAAGGTTCGTCAGTGCATGATACCTTCATAGGAGGTCGAATATTCACGCTACATCATGACAGGAGGTCATTGAACTTTTGAGCTCCTTCCGGGCAATCATGCATAAGAATTTCGAGACCATGGATGTGGACAAAATTCAGGAACGATGGTGAGGAAATTGGTTGAACTTGGAACGATGTCTGGTTCATGAATTTTTGTAGGTGTTGCGGCGATGAACCCTGGTTGTTCAGAGAACGCTGGGACAAACTCTTTGAAGATTTCTGCGATGTCGAACAAAAGAAGTTTGACCCCTCTCGTGTAAGTGTATTGTGATGTGTATTGAATTGGTGACTGACTCCTACTGATATTGCAGGTCTCCGAGCTGTATGACACCATTAAGTATTGCGCGCTACATCACCGAACATTCCTGTTCTCGATTTTCGACCAAAACGCTGGCCACGGTCAGGATCCCAGCCAGACTCAAGACCGCAAGTTACATGAATTGTATGGGCGTGCCAAAGCTCTATTTGATTTAGTAGCGCCTCAGGAATACGGCATTGAGGCTGATGAAAAGTTTGGCTTGCTAAACCGTGACTCTTTTGTATAACGTTGAACTTTGTCTAGGGAGCAGATTGGCGTCCTGACTTCATTACCACTGCTTCGGAAAGTTGTAGAAGACCTCGAAGCTGCGCGGAATAATGGCGCCAGTTCCTTGACCCTTTATTTCACCAAAGAAAGCCATATTCATACACTTGTCAACCTCGTGCTACACTCCGGCCTACCGATCGCGAATAGGAGGATACCCGAGTTAGATTATTGTGTAAGTCCAGTTCTCATTTGAGTTTAGCAGTATACCAATGATCGGGTCCACTTTATAGTCCCATATCACGTTGGTTCATTCATCCTGTCCGCGGTTTACCGACTAACCTTACCGACCCAGCTTTGAGCTCTACGAGCGCAATTTTGGGCGTGGTAACTCTGATAAGGAATATTCTATCAAGCTGTCCCTGAGTGAAGGTGCTCACTCGTCTAACGTTCTGGACTCCACTTTGGATGCACGTCATTCATTGAACGTACAGCCTCGAAGGTATCAAATCTCCGTGACCACTAAATTTGTACACTGAAACTAATCACTTCTTTAGGAAATTAACGCAACACCTTCCGTACAGCCTCGTCATCGAGAAGCTCTCTAAGCACTTCGGTAGAATGACCGAGGTATGTTCCGAGTTAGCGGCTACAGCAGTATCTCACGTACAGTCGGTGCTAGCAGGATGATGATACAGGCACGGATACTCCGTTCGAAACAGTTAATGCCTGCCGGGGCCATTTCCCCGGTCTTAACGACAGTAGCAGCGACGATAGATGAACTCTATGTTGTCACTTTGAGTTCGCTCTAGAGCGGCGTCCATCATGATACTACCACCGCGAAGAACGGTACTTTGAACGGTACTTTAATGTGACTATATTAAACCTCCACAGTAAGTGTGGATACAAATGGTGTATGGATGATTAGTATACCCATACTTAGCTTCATTGATGACCCATGAATGCATGACCGCTCAAATTGATCCCTCTGTATGAATGGAGAGGACTACTAGTACTTCGTCGACTTCGTTTGGTTTCAAAGGAGTGAACCGTAACGAGTGGTTCTTCTTTGAACCTGAAGTGTCATAGAGAGCACTGGGAGATTGAGATAGCTCTGCGGATTGCTTCGCTAAAGTCGCAAAAGAGGTTCGATTGTCGCGATAGCTGTATGCAACGTCAGTACGTGGAGTGGCAGGGCTAGTCGTTACTTACAGCCTACAATACTATCAGCAAAGGCAGTTCTCAGGATGAATGTAACTCACTTGAAGGCTTCCTTGTTTAGAACATCTTCCTCGCGGAGCTTGTCTAGAGTGGGCTCCTTGAACGTGCTCTTGATAAAATGCAGAATATGATGTATTTGATGTTCTTTGGGTCTGGACGCGCGTATTAGCTCCTCGACACACTGTAACAGGACAGCACGGACCTCCATGGCCGGAATCGCGGTATAAGACTGTAAGCCCCAGTCCGGGGGTCGACGAGGGGATGGAAAATGTCCGTCAAGTATCGCACCGTTGGGGGTCGTTCAGGATAGTCGTTGGGAAACGTTATGGTGAATTTCAGCACAGAATCCTGATAGTACCCTGACCAGAACATGAAATCGAACAGCACGCCGGTTAGGTATTGAGAAAGCTGACCTTTGTGCACAAAGAGAACGGCGTCCCACACCAGGGTGCTCTCCACCGAAGGAGTGATGTACATGCCAGTTGGACAGTGGTTGATGTTTCTTAACGATGCATACTGAAAGTTGAGAGCAGCGCGGGTCGCTGGACTTATGATGGATCCTTCGGAATGTGTTGAGTCTGCAGCTTGGGCGACTTTTGTTGAAATGCTCCTACCTTTGGCAAGACCCAGGTCGATTGTAGGGGAAGGAACGAGACTGCCTACGGCACTCAGCATGTTTATGTCAACGTCGACGGCTCAAGAAAGGTAGTCTGATTCCATATGCCAGTAAGAACAGGTCCGATCAGAGCACTAGTACTAGTATTGATGTGGTGCTGGATATCAACTAAACTAAACCAAGCTCGACAGATAACATGAAGGATCCGCCAAACCTAAGCTCTACTAGGATTTGAGATCTGATTGTTCACTAGGGGTGCGTCCCCCAGTTGTGTGGGATGCAGATCCTAGTATACAACCTGATTCCTAAAACGAGGCAAGCTCGAACTCAATTATCTACTGTAACCACCTTTATACCTGGGTTCATTCCCCCATCCATGTCCCCGGTCCCTGTCTCTGTCCCACTCTCGCGAATCTCGCCGCTGCCGCTCTCGTTCACGACCTGAGTTACTACGAGAATACTCGCCATCCCGGTCTCTAGAATTGTGCGACGCTCCACGTATTCGGTAAGACTCTGGTTCCTTTGATGAACCGTAGTGGTCACCGCTCCGCCGTCGATGACCACGGTGAGGACTGTCTCCTAATCGATCAAGAAGGCTTTTGCGAGGGGTTGCTGATTGGAGTGGCATAAACTGGCGCCCGACATCCTTCATCGAATTGCCGAATTTTATAGCCTTTCGGCCATTTGACGCAGGTTTGTCATTGCCACGATTCTTCATGTTACGAGGGTTGTTGAACCAATCCCCTGTGTCATCATCTTCTTGCTCTCTGAACCTCTTCGCCAACTTTTCCTTGTCCTTGTTCTTCCCTTGTTTTCCAACGTTAACAGGTGCATCCATACCCCAGTCTTCACGTAAGGCGGGTCTGTCATCTTCGTTCTGCGACTCTCGCGGCCCACGGCGAACTCGAACGGGCTCGGATGCCGGGTCATAGAATGGCCCAGACATAATATTGTGCGAGCTGAAAGCCGAAGGCTCAGCGGGTATGTCAAAGACGAAAGCGACCTCATCGCAATCCTGTTGGACCTTGTCAGAAGACGACTCGGAACTGGCAGCAACACATACGTCTCCCAGGTGTCCTGAATTTCCACAATTATAACAACACTCCTCCAATGCGATGTATCCCTCGCCCCCATTTCCAAGTGCCAGTTTCTTTTTTTCCTCCCTGGTCTGCATGATATTAACGCGATCCTCATCGGCAACATATTGGTATATTCTCCACAGCGTAGGACATTCCTAACAGACGTTGGAAGGTGAACAGTAGAACCTTTAAAATCGAATCGCTATCTTACATTCATCTTGTGAGTTTGCGATCCGCATCGGTCGCAACCATCGTCCGCATCTGCTGCGAGCCTTGAACGCGAGAAACGATTTGGGCAGGTCTGAAACCAATAAGACTGCGTGTATGGCAAATCACGAACGTTTTCACCTTGTTAATATGACCTTTCATCCCACAGGTGTAGCAAGTCTTGCTGATAGGACAGCTTCGAGTTGAATGTTCGTCACGAGTACCACAGGTCAGACACTTCAAAGCGGAATGAGCGATACCAGACGGAGGAGGTTCAAGAACTCACCACTTGAACTGGGCATTGATACGTCTTATGTTCTCCTTCTGCACCGCAATTCTTGCATACAGAGCGCGACGGTTTAGCATGGGCCGCCTCCTCTGCCTCCGCTTCGAAGTAGCGAACAAGCCCAGGTGCCTACGAAAGAATATGAAAAACAGATCATGATCATGTAACCGCTGATGGCCGCACACCTTCCTGTCTTCATAGTCAAGATATTCAATGTAATCTTCCTCCTCAGAATCTACGGGTAATGGGGGGATGATATCGACTGCCACTGCACCTTCCTCGCCGCCGCTCAAAACAGACACGTGGGAGGGAAGTAGAAGTCGATCTGCTGCGCTTTTGGAGCTCTCTGGTTGAGAATTTGAAATCTGCGTAGGCTCTGTGACCACGGGAGCAGGGGCGGCGTCAAAGAAGAATAATTCCTGGTCAGAAAGTCTTGGGGTTGGTGAACGGCGTTTTGGAGACGCTGATCGCCTTCGAGAAACAGTTTCAACGCGAGAATCTGCAGTACTTCGACGCTCGAGAGACTGGTTTCTTGAGCGGTCAACGCCATCGCATGTAGGGCCTTTGGATTTCTTCCGTTTTCGCGGCCTTCGCCTTGTCTTTTGTGAGGAAGAATCTTCCTGGTTGGGAGAGACCGGTGGTATTTCCCCGTCGGACAATATTTCGATAGGTTCTGGTAATCGGGGAGACACTGTTAAGTCTATGATTTCAGGCATGATGGCGGAAAATCACAGCGGCCAGGTAAGTTACATAAAAAGGTGTAAAAGGTACCTTCTGAATCAACAAACCTCGAGTCCGGCCTGGGCGTGCTCCGCCTAAATAAGGCAAATCGTTGCCGCAGTGCAAGTACTAGATTATTTAACCTCGTCAAAGCCCTCTTCCATGTCGATTGTCCAGTCGGGGACTATAGTACATACTTAGGATGCACGCGAACGGAGAATATAACTTTTTTTGCTAATCACATCTGCCTGAAAACAGTTGAATATCGTACTTACTAGGACTTGGTCTTACACGGCGTGTCCAAGACTTTGACCCGTCCAGATTCAAATATCATAAATTAAGGGGTGCATGTTGAATACAAGGATTTCTTGTAGTGCTATCGCTACAGGTTGTTGAAACTGATGTAATCGTATTGCGAGACAGTGCACATGATGCGTCCACACGGCCGTAGTGTTGTCTTAATGACTATAGTCGTATCTTTAAATGATCATCAATTTCATAGTCAGGGATAATTTGCAACGAATCCCACCCACTTCTTGTAGAAGGTCTCAGAGTCAGAAGGGACAGTCTAGAGTTCCACGAATCAATCAAGTCGTTGCCAAAGGAGCGGGGATCAAAACGAACCTCATCTCTCGCACCACGACCTTTTCGCCCTTGTTTCTCAAGTTCTCGGCGGTAATCACGATCTTCCCTGAGCCACTGCAGAGCAGTGTTGTATAATGTGGGGGTTTGAGGACCTTTTGTAAAGCCGGAAGGCCATGGAGTAGGTTCTGTAGCAAAGGATCCAAAACGCATGTGGGCGACGTGAGTAGGGAACGAATTGAGTCCGTCAAAAATATGTGTCGCATCTGTGTAGATGTTGAAGTAATGCAGGAGAATTAAATAGCTTGCAGCTCACAAATAATGGTAGCTCCACGGGCGATGCTGTCGTCTCGAAGGAAAGTAAGCAATTCGTCACGAACCATGACATCAAGGTCGACAGTGACCTGCACACGTGCGTGACTCAGACAAGTTCGCAAAAATTGACGTGGAAGGTCCTACTTCGTCTAATAGAAGAACATCCCATGGGGCCATGAGACCCATGCAGAGTTGGATACGGCGACGTTCTCCATCAGAAATTGCATGCATATGCCAGTCTAAGTCCACATCCAAGATGTCTAGAAGCTTGTCTCTTCTCTCCTTGTGTTTGTATCCTCCCACGGAGTCCAAGAATGTAGATACCACGATATCGCTCCGAACCACTGGATTCATTGCCCTGGAGAAGAAGACAATTGGACCTTGGATGATGAATTGCGGTCATAAGGAAAGCTACCGACCACTCTGTGCCGAGGAAGGTGACGCCAGGGGGGGAGTCCCTGAAGACATCTAGGCCTTTGATGCGGATCTCAGCATCTTTGACCAATCTTTTACCCGCCAGGATCTGTAGGAGCGTAGATTTTCCGGCTGCCTATGATATCAGATGCATTAATATGTGGCAACTAAACAGGCACTTGCCTCCATTAGCGCCAACCAATATGGTTCGAGACCCAGGCTGAAGATGAAAGGTTATATTTTCCAATGAAGGAGGCGAATTAGGAACATGACTGTAGGTCAGACCCTCGACTGCTATAGTGCACTCGAGTTCAGACATAGTTTATCTGGTATGATGATAAGGATAAGTAAAAGAATTTATATGGCTGATACTCTCACCTGGTATTTAGAGTAAAAATATAGGCTTCAAGCCAGGCGGCCAGGCAGGCCTGACTGTCTGTTTATAGACTATAAGAACCTCCTCGAGTTCTGTTCCTGGTCGCTGTCCAACGCCAAAATCGTGGGAAGTCGTTCATCACCTTCCGACTTTCACCTTTGGCTAGCACATTCGTTGCAAGGTCACCCTTCTTATCCTTCACCATCGTTGTCTGCGCATCCGAGCAGCTGTGGTAGGAAAATTCAGATCAAGATATTGTTTAAAATTTCGTCAAAATCACGCTCTTTTACTACTTTGTTTTTCTTTTCTTGTTTCTTTCTTAGATCATGCTCTTAGATCCTAGGCAATGTGTTACTTGTGCTACCGCTCCCCCATCCTGCACTTGCTCGGCCGATCAGAACTGCGTCCAGATAACCAGGTTCGTTCATTTTAATTCCTATCTTTCATCTACATACCTGATCATATGACAGATCTTGCAGCGCCTGCCCAACCTTCACTTGTCAGGCAAAGACCACTGCCAGCTCTAATGGTGGTGGGGGTGTCAGCTCAGGCGCACTCGCAGGTGCAGTTGTTGCCATAGTTCTCGTCCTTGTAGGGGCTTTGGTACTTTATTTCTGGTATCGCCGCCGTGCCAGTGTTCGCAAGGCACGCGAGCTAGCTCAGGAAGTCAAGGACCAGGTTCCCGCTCCTGCAGAAGCAGTTCTGAATCGCCCAAATCCCACTGAAAAACCTCAGCCACCAGCTCCTTCTGAGCCCAATACCGTCAGGGTGTACATTTCATCGTCAGACAGCGTCATCGATCTCGATCCGCAGTCTCGGGGTCAATCTGCGACCGGCATTGCCTCTCCCAATCCCCATGCTACACCACCTAATCCCTTCGACGATGGTAACTCTATACAGACTACGTCAACGGGCACAAATGGCACAAATGTTATCCCTATTGCTCTCGTATCCCCCGGCTCTGCGTCAGCTGACTCTCCTTCACCTTCATGGCTTTCGGGTTCTGCTGTACCTGCTGCTTCTCCCATCCGGCCCGCTCGAGCACCCGATCTGACCCTGAATGACAATGCTTCTGCAGTGTCCGACGAATCTTTGCGTGGTCCAAACCCGCGTTATACACAGAGTCAGCGCTCAGGATCGTCGAGGATGTCATATCTGTCAAACGCCAGCTACTCCAGTGATTTCCTCAATGAAGCACCCATGATTGTCACGCAAAGCCAAAGTGCCGTCAGGCAGGTCTTGGGAGTTGTCAAAGCAGAAGTCATTCAGACCTCAGGTCCATCCACGCCCACATCTCACTTATCTGCGAACAGCATTGGTTCTATATCTGTCGCTTCCCGTCCCTCAATTCGGTCTCCCCTTGCAGCCAGTTCTTTTGGCCCTGCTGATGCCTTGGATGAGACAGACGAAGAGCATAATGCATCCATGCGTAGCGATCCGTTCGGGGATCATCACGAATTTGAGGCGCATGGCGACGTCTCAAACCAGTCGCGCCCAGTATCGGAAATTTCTCTCCAATCACCTCGTCTCCCGTGGTCCAAAAAAACGGGAGATAGTCGTCCATCCAGCATCAGCACTCAGGCCGGGTCTGTTATAGATATCAGCAGTGCTACACGTGTCAATGTGGGGCTACTATGCCCACAGGACGCCCAGAAGACGCCCTACAGGACGACCGTGGGCAGACTGGTTTCACCTGCCTCGGTGCCATCCTCCCGTCAGCCATCCTCCCTTGAGGAACAGCAGCAGCTAGCCTTGGCACATGCGCATGCACAAGCTCGTGCCCAGGGCTTGGATCGCAAGCGAGTCTCGGGCTGCTCGGTGGTTTCCGCCACCTCAA
The DNA here is from genome assembly GCF_016628075.1 of Suillus paluster. NCBI lineage: Eukaryota > Fungi > Basidiomycota > Agaricomycetes > Boletales > Suillaceae > Suillus > Suillus paluster. Next base: position 1,316,526 of record NW_024537563.1, on the reverse strand, counting down.
CGCGGGCAGACTCTATCCTTGAGTCATTCCCCTTTGTCCCTCCCTCTCCCATTTCATCGCTTCCTATCCGTTCTCCACCCCGTTCTCCTCTACATCAACGATTCTCTGCTCCGTTCTCGCAGCCTCTAGTCTCTGATGCAGAACCCCTTTCATTGTCCCCTGCACAGGTGCAGGATCCAACTCCTTCAGTAGTGCCAGAATCCGAGGAGACACCACTGCCCCCATTAGACCCTCCTCCCAGCCGCCAGACCTTGGGGCTGTCTACCGCTTCTCAGGTTTCCACGGCTTCGTCTGGTCTTGGGCCATTCCCGTTCCAGATTGATTCTGGAAGCAATGATGGTAGTACACCACCATCTGCTTTTCAAGGACGTCAAAGAGCCAGCTTGGACACACTCGCACTGATGAGCGATTTGTCTTCGTATCCTCTTAGCTACGACCGGGATGAAAGAGAAAGCTTTTCTCGACTTACAAAGGGTTGAAGAACCAATACCAGTGTGCTCACAATATCGGTGCCACGCTTCTGGACCGCTTCGACCAGCTGGTCTGACGGGGTTGTCTTAGGGTTGTGTATGAATCGTTGTATTCTGGACATCTTTGCTATTCTTGACGTGAGCTTTGTTGCTCTCGATATCTCGGAAGGTTTTATCTAGGTAGTTCTGACCAATTTACTGCTTCTTTGCTGAATGATATTCTTTCTACCTAGTCGAGGAGTTTTGTTCTTTCGGGCAACTTTCGGGTTATTTGTTTATTTATTCATCTTTATGTTTTAGCTGGAATATTACTTAGCTAATCATGTTTTGTGACATGTCACGGTACATATTGTCACGCGTTTGAACTTGTACAACTTGATAAAGCAACATTGAAGGAAGTAGCAGATCCTCACTGTCTAGTCTCTTGCAGCCACCATGGATAGAGAGGTCCAACAACTGGTGGAGATGGTAAGACCTGGTTCTGGGATTCCGGCCCGATGCCATGCTAACCGGCTGGTAGGGTGCGACGGAAGCACAAGCGCAGGCTGCTCTTCGTCGGTACAAAGATGTAATGCAAGCCGCCGAGCGAATCTTCGAAGGTGAGTTTGCAGACGTCGAGGAGACGGACGGAGACGTTAGTATGGAGTCTTCTGCTCCGGTAACGCCCATTACTCCATCACGAACGCCGCGCAGTGCTGTATGTAATTCATCGCTACTCTGGAGAATGATGCTTATCACTTTTGGTTAGACGCCGGACGAGGACGGCGAAGGCGAAGGCGAAGACGACGACGATGACGTATACATGGACGATGACGACGACGAGGGTTCGTGGCCTCCCGGATAGTCTTTCGCGATGCATTAATCCGCACCTTTCAGTGGATGACTATGTCGACTACGACTCTGATTTTAACGAGCACAAGGTCAGAAATGTGGCTGAAGCAGATCCATACGCTGGCGAGTACACCTACGTGTTTGTTCCTTCGGTATTTTTGATGGTTTCGAAGGTATCTTCTTCTCGAAGGATCGTCGTGAGGAAGTTATAGAAGTTGAAGAGGAACCTGAGACGGCCTTTATGCCCGACACTAACGAGCAGCTGAAGCTTATGACTCAGGGTCAGTGGATGAAGGGTTGTCCAGAGGGCGGCGAACAGGGTTTCTTGTTCGGTCTCTACAACGAGCTAAGCAGCGGTGACTGCCCTTGCCCCCAAGCATGCGGGCATAAGATCCAGAGATCTAAGAGTAACTTCTTTGCCATTTTTGTGCGTATAATCGCTCTACTGTCGGAAAGGGGACAGCTGACTTGCATATAGCCAGATTTCTTGCTGTATATTCAACATCTTCGTCGTGTCGTAAAGCGCACCTGTCCTTCATGCAAAGTCGATTTTTGTTTCGCTTGCGGAGAACCTATCACTGCAAGCAATCGTGACCCTTCGTCTTCGGGTGATGATGCTCTCTTCCATTGTTCCAATCTGCAAGGCATTATATTGGGCATCGGGCTCGCTATGTTGGAATCCACATTCTCTGAGCAGCGTCAACAAACCTCCGAAGAGAGTTCTCACAAATCAAAAACGAACAAGAGACGAAAGACCGATCTGCACTCTTCTTCGTCTACTCCAAAAGGGGACGATGACGACGACGACGGCTATTATATGTCTTTGCCAGTAGGGAAGAAATCGAAAGGAGGCATTGGCTATGCCGGAGAGGTGAAGGAAGATGTGAGTTTTCATATGAACCATCACCGGTGACTGTTTCTGAGAAAACGCAAGATTTCTGGCCAGCTAGAAGCTCAGGCCACCCAACGCTTGAAAGATGAGAGGATCGGTACAATACTTTCTCAGATCCGTGAATATCTTCCGTCTCTACGCCGAGAGGGAGGTGCACGAACCAGCGACTACATGGTCCACCCCACGGCTCTTGCGCATCTCCGCAGACGTTTTAATTATCTCTGCACCACTCTGCTCAGGAATGATTCCCTCTCAGACATGTCAGATCGTTCTGTTCTGTACTTTGAGTTATTTGAATGGCTCGAGGTAGTCCACCACTGTCATTGTACGTTGAACTGCATTGACTGACACTGCACTACAGACAATATCCAACCATGAAGCATTGGCAAGTATGATGGCGATGCCAATTATGGTGGTTTCTTCTGTCAAATCCGTCGCACCCAAGAAAGTAGCCAAGGGTAAGGCGCCCATACGGGAACGAACTATCATCTATGAAGGTAGCGCTGGCCCACGAGAACTTTTGGAAGCAATTGTCATCCAAGCGCAAGCTGCTATCAAAGGATTGGAGGGAATTAAAACTCCTGATCCAGAGGTGACTGAGATGACGGAGGAGCAGAAACGGATGACGTCGTCCGCCAAGGGCAAGGAGAGAGAATTGACCCCTTCTTTGTCTGATGAAAATCATAAGCTGCTCTTGTTTTGTCAGCGGATCTTGGCGACTGCAAGTGCCATCGACCGCTCACTGCGCGAAACCAAGGGCGACGCATTTGTTGACCGATTACACGTTTCACTGCCAAAGATCTCATCGGAACCGTTTGATCATTCAACGATTACTCTTGCTACAACAGACGAGGCACGGAAGAAGGCATACCTCGATTGGGCTACTCAAGTTCGATTCGAATACTGTGACCTTACTGTTCCACGAGAGGAAGACAAGAAAGGAGCGATAGAGGAGAGCTTGCCACATTACAAGTTCTACTATAATAGCGAGGCCCGAATGCTTGCCACGTCGGACATCCCTAAGCGTTCCCTAGCTATCGCAAAAGAGGTTTTGTGGGGTTTCTTTCGTGAAAGTTTTGTTGACTTAGTGAATCATGCAGCTCGCCGTGTTGACGACGAATCTGCCTGTTGCATGGGATTCCTCGGTGTTCTTGAGAGTCGATGAGAATCGTGTAGACATCATCAAGGCGCTCATCATAGGTCCAGAAGGAACCCCGTCAGTACCTTACTCTCTCTCTTGGGCTATTCTAACATTTATTGTCCAGTTACCAAGATGGCTGGTAAGTTACTCATAAAACAAAACTATCCCTCTCACAAATTGCAGTTTCCTGTTCGATATTTTCCTTGGACCGAACTATAACCAAGCTCCTCCAAGTGTTAAGTACATGACGGTGAGTGACTGCCTCGATTCGAATATTTCTGTGACTGAGATTCCTTGGCAGACCAACGGTGGAAAGTATCGGTTCAATCCTAATCTCTACGCAGTGAGTGCAAATATCCAAGTAGTGAACTGTTCTCACCATATTTCAGGATGGTAAAGTCTGCCTGTCTCTTCTTGGTACATGGTCTGGACCAGGGTGGGTCTCTGGAAAATCGACATTGTTACAAGTTTGCGCTCTCTCTACTATACCTCAGCATCTGTGCTCACACCCTGCAGGTCCTTATATCCATTCAGTCCATGATCCTTTGTGAAGAACCATATCTTAACGAGCCTGGATGGGCGAACGATGGTGGTACTCCGCAGTCGAGGCAGTGTGAGTAGCTAAACTCGATGATGAACGTTTTCCCTGAGTTTTCGCCAGACTCGGCCAATGTCCGGAGAATGGTCGTCAAGACTGCGGTAGAACCTATACCTAATCTTACGCCGTTGTCTCTTACCTTTATTGCTACAGATGCTCGGTAACCTTAAGAACCCTCCGGAACCCTTCGGCGACGTGATCCGTACGCACTACCGCCTCAAATCGCAAGCCATCATCACGCAGTTGGACAAATGGCTCGCGTTGGACGACGGTAAAGCAACTGTCGGCGATACGTTTTCCACAAGGCAGGATGCCGGCGGCAGCTCTAATGGCTTCAAGAAGGACGTCGAGGAGACGCAGCATTTGCTTAGGCAGTTGCAGGATGGCACGTTCAAGGCCGACAAGTAAGGACTCGTCATTCTAATGTAAAGTATACCCAGCATAGCAGAACGGTACCAGAGCAATGAACGTCATACATATATTTAGGTGACTAATTGCTTGTTACATGCCGTTCTTCGACTTTGTGTATTCATTGAAATATATCTTGTATTCTATGGTTATGCATTGGGTTGGAACACTGCTGGAATATATTATACAGTATTACAATGTGATCCACGTGGATGCACGCCGTGGTCAACCACATCAACTTCGTTTGCTCTTTCACAACCCCCACTGTCATCATGGCTACTACTCAACTTGACATTATGGCGGTAGCCATCGTCCCCGGCGGGACAATGGAAATAAGCATTCCCCCTGAGCAGAGAGAAGAAATTATTCAGTTCACAAAGCCATTGACCTCGCTACGGGGCTTGAGGCGCGAACTCTGACCGTAGCCTGCCATCTCAGTCCTGGCTTGGTCAGACAATCCGTAGACTCACAGGCAGCTGGGGACGAATAAAATGTCTATCTATTCGTATCCAGCTGTCTGTGAGTCCATTCCTTTAATTCTTGTTTCAGAGATTGTGAGCTTTTTTCATTACAACCGACCCGCGAATCACGAGAGAAGCCGTAGATCGTGAGGCCGCCAAGAAGCTTCTAGAGAAAGATCGATAGTTGAGCAACTGACGGAGCTCAACCGCAAACGGGCTACCGAACGATTATCCTGCTGAGTCTTGTTAACTGCAAACTCCCTGATCTGCACTACCATGACTACAACTGATATGCATGTCACGGGAGAGGCAGAGGAGCGGCGAGAACAAGATCGGAAGGCTGCAGAGGACCACACGACCATCGAGTAACTCAGGGAGCTCAACAGCAGGGTGATCACCGATTTAAGGGAGGCACAAGACAAGGTTTTGGTAGACACTGCGGCCCCAAAAAGGTACTTGCAGCTTTCCTACTTAGAAGGATTCTTTCGCGGTGGAGGAATCCTTAGACACCTATTATTCGTATCCAAAAGCTTCGAAGTTCCTGTGAGTCCATTCAAACAAAGCAATCGATATCGCGAAAGGTTGTTTAGCGAGAATTTTGTCCAAAACTTACAACCTGAGTCCCCCGGTGATAGTTGGCTAAGGATTCTTTCACCTTGATGGTTGAACATTCCCTAGCATCTATCATTCGTACACAGCTTCCTGCGGATCTATTCTGAGTCTTGCTAACTACAAACTCCCGGATTTGCACTGACTGCCTTTAGCCGCCGACAGAATAGGAGTTCGGGGATCTGACATGCGCATCACGGGAGAGGCCGCAGAGGAACGGCGAGCTGGATCAGAAGAGCTGCGGGAGAAGGACCGCAAGACCATCGAGCAACTGCAGGAACGATTGGCGGCAGGGTTGACAGCCCAGATAGTGGAGTTGGCGTTGGGGAAACGAAACGAAAGTTACAAACGAGAGCTTGTCGCGGGTAGGTGTCGGAACTTCTGTACTTTACAGCCTCTTCTGAGGCGGAGTCAGAGGAGATTGTGGAGTACATCTGCAGTCCCAGCTCTGCTAGATGAGAAGGGAATAATGCTGCTCCGCTGGAAGTGCAGTGGCGGCTGCTGTGTTGGCTCGACCCGAAGGGTAGCAGACGAATGAAGGAGCGGTTCAATTTTACGGCGAGACCAAAGTGAATCTCAACGCTGAACACGATCGTCCAGGTTCTTGCCTTGTTTAGACTCTGCACTTCCACTGATGAGCGACAGATCAGCCCGGACTACACACAAAGCCGAATAATCCTCTGGAGGAACGGAGAACCATGGATCAGCGTGGCGCTCGGGCTCGTGTTCAGGGCTACCTGGCACCTGCGTGACGTAAAATCCACCGCAGAATCGTGTCATCACCTCTATAGCAACATATGAGATCTCCACCTTGAACATGGAAAGGGTCGACAAATCGTGAGTTCGGTGTGATCATTACTTCCGCGAAATGTGGATTCACACACTGCAAATGTTCACTTTCGTAAAGTCAGTCCACGTTCCAGTACAAAAGTCACTATATACGTACATGATCTTAGGTGGCAATCTGCTGGCAATGCAGATATCATCTGTTCGAAAGCGGATTTCAGGTGGATAGGTTCTTCCTACGTCGCCATGAAGAACAACATTCAACATATAAAAGCAAGCCGTGTTTCTAGTACTGTCTACCTTCAGATTGATTCGATCCCATATCACATCCTCACAAACAATGAATTTATTCTTTGTCCTCGCCGCTGTGGCTGCTTTGACAGCGTCGATATCTGCAACATCGATACCTGCCAGTAATTCTGACAGTAATAAATGTCCTACATTTTGCTTATTGAATTCAAACTGCAAATACTGCATTGAGGTGAATCAATGTGTGAGTAGTTTGTGTCCTGAATTCAATCACATGACTCACTGGCGTGGTAGAACTACTTTGCATGCAACGACTAGTGTGGCGGTGAGTCGTATTTCTGCTTGATGGCATGACGCGTGAGTTACTAGTGGCGAGTTAGTAGGGGAGGACTCTGAATCGGATCTGCTAGCTTCGATGTCCTCGAGGGCACCCAGGCGTGAAAGAAGTGGATACATATAGCAGAAACTTATTTTGTATCTCCGAGACAGAATCTGGGAGAGAAAAAATGACTGCTAGACGTTAATGACATGACATCTTCGAAGCTATACCAGGTAATATGATGGGGGAGGGTATGTCATGGACTGCATCTCGGATGAGTTAAGAGAAAGGTACTTAAGGAGCAAAGTTTCCCTTCAACAGATGAGGGTATGATGGGGGAAAAAATAGGGTCGCAATTAGGGCCCAGGAAGAACACCTCGAGGCCAGCCATCCTCTTTCTGGGCAGTTGGCAGCAGGGTTGACAGCCTAGAGGAGTCGGCAGCTGCGTTGGGAAAAGGAAGCAAAAGTTGCAAACGAGCTTGTCGCAGGTACTACTAGGTATCAGAACTTCTGTGTGTACTTCACAGTCTCTTCTGAGTCAGAATTAGAGGAAATCGTAAAGTACATCTGCAGTTCCAACTCTGTTAGATGGCTTCGATATTGTTCCGCTGCCAAAAGTGTATAGTGGAGGCTGCATGTGTTGGCTCAACCCGAGCTGTTCAATTTTATTTACGGCATCTAACTTAGAAATTTCACATGTCTGTACTCTCAGCTAGGGAATACCATTCGGTATAGCAACTCTAGCTCTCGAGTCTCGCGGTACCACCGGTTCCAGAATACGGAAGACTCTGCTCACGTCCACGTCATCCTTGTACATACCATCCCATTCGCATCATGGTAAGCGACTCCGTTGTCCATTCACTCGCAGGCGCCGCCGGAGGCATCGTCGCCATGTCCGCAACATAGTATGTAGCATCCTATCGTGTGTATAATTGTAAATTCAGGTAGTCCTTCGTACTCGCAGCCCACTCATAGTCTTATCGACGCGCGCTGCAGTCGACGCGAAGAATGACTCCAAGGTGAGTCGTGACCGCAATTCGAGATATAACACTTGTCTGTGCTTCGTACTCACGCTTTTTGGCAGGGTGTAGCTCAAAATTTCCTCCAGATTATCAAGCGGGAGGGTATTGTGGGCCTCTACAGCGGCCTGAGTCCAAGTTTGCTCGGGATAGCTGTCACAAACGGGTAAGAGCTTCTCCAGCACCCTCGCTGTGTTCTGCTCGCGCTCATAACGTTGACAGGGTGTATTATTATTTCTATGAACGTTCTCGAGGGATTATTCTGAATTCGAGGCAGGGGAACAAGGCTCTTAGTGTGCTGGAGTCGATGTTAGCAGGCGTTATCGCTGGTACGTCAACATCTGCTTGCATGAACAATGTTATCACTGATCCAACGTCCTACATCTAGGATCAGCAACCACCATAATCAGCAACCCGATATGGGTTGTACAGACGTCTCAAGCCGTTGGCACAGTAGAACCTTCCCCTGGACCCTCTGAACTACCCCGTTCACATGCGGCACCAAGACGGCCAAGTGTCTTCCAAACCATTCAAACCATTTTCGCTAAAGACGGGCTAAACGGGTTCTTCCGTGGGCTCGGCCCTGCTTTGGTGCTCGTAGTCAACCCTGTGCTGCAGTACACAGTATTCGAGCAGCTGAAGAATTTTTTGATTAAGAAAAGGACCTTGAAGATGAGGGCGAGAAGCTCTGGAAGTGCGGTTGCAGTCTTGTCTGACTGGCATTTCTTTTTTTTGGGTGCACTTTCGAAACTCGGTGAGCTCTCTGGATTCGAATGTGGTTTGAGGTATGCTGACAATGCGCTATGCAGTCGCAACGGGCACAACGTATCCTTACATGTGAGCCTCAGTTCCTGTTTTCCAGGCCAAGATATGACTTGTTTTCAGTGTCATAAAGAGCAGACTACAAGCTGGGCAAGCACATGCAGAGCAATATAAATCCTCTCTCGATGGTTTGGCTACGATCTTGAAAGAGGAAGGTATCCAAGGGCTGTACAAAGGTGTCGGCACCAAACTCCTCCAGAGTGTCCTCACCGCTGCAATATTGTTTGCTGGACAGAGGAGGATATATGAGCTTACGAAGAAGGTACGTGTGCAGGTATCTCAGGTAGAATCAAATGTTTGACTGAAAGTTACATTAGGCTGTAACGTAGATGACATAACTGTGCCCGAAGCAATAGTGCTACCGCGAGTGCAATACCTAAATCAGGTGACCAACCATCATTCCCTTTCGACAAGAAGATAGTAGTGATTCCGAGAGGCAAAGGCCACCGATTCATGCAGAGATCCTCAGAATACCAAGTCTGTGACTCGTACTTTTATTCTATTTTATTTCTGTCGTGTGAGGAGGAACCTGACAAAGACCACCCATCGCAGTTTCGAACGGCCGTTGGGCCGTGACGTGCACGCGTCTGGCATTAGCTCAGGGATGCCAAGCTCCTCAACTAAAGATCATAGATTCCACATTTAACGCTCCCGTGTCATGTACAGGTGCCGGGTAACGTAGCCTGCCGGAGTATCCTGGCACCACGCGTCCAGCTGAGCGGAACGCGCCTTTTCTTTTCTTTCTTCCTTGGTTCATTTCTCTCATCCGCGTCAACTCGTTCAGCATACTAGCTCACGCATCCTCACTCGTACTTACTATCTTTGGCCCAGAGTTGCAAAACACGATGTACTACACTCATCTTTCACTCATTTTTTCGCACAATGATTCTGAAGGATGATTAATACATAGCTTACTGATTATTTTTTATTTCATAAAAAATGGACTAGAAGTGCTTGCGGCAGTGAAACACTGCTCAGAAAGTGTACTTTCCACGCCAATCTGTCGGAGAGAAGTATAGTGGATCTTCGGTGACGGTTCGATTTGCCGTCATGCCGCGTACCTTTTTCATAGTCCGCTTGTATTTATTGTTGTATATACAGAGCACACCTAACAAAATCATATGTCACTTGTATGTCACAGCAGTCCGAGTTGACGCTGCACATGGCCGAAACCTTCGTGCTCGCTGTGGGCAACAGCGAGCTCAACCACTGCAGCAATTCATCACTTCGTGTTACCCATTGTCCAGCGTGACCTGAGATTACGGTGCCAGTCGAATCTGGTTGTGTCCGACGGCAGTGTTCACATCTATTCCTAGCCACATAACTCACATTTCGAGAAGGACTCGGATGGGGGGGGAGGGGGGGGGCATGGACTGTACGAAGGCAGCCGTGGCAGACACCGTGAAGAAGGTGCCGCTCGAACAGAGGATTGTTGGTGTGTAGTTCCATGTTGCATATTCTACCATTCCCTCCATAGCTTAGACACTACCGTTGTCGTCTTCCGCAATCAAGATTCAAGCCTGTGTTTCAGTTTTGTTTCGCGTGTCTCTTTCAGTTTTGCTCGTCATTGGCGGACACGAGTCAGTCACGTTTCCAACCAGTAGATGACGGTCATACTGCCAGGCCATCGCGAATGAATTAAATGGTTTTGTCTGTCGCAGCTGACACGGTTTCAATAGATGGAATATACTATTCAAAAGCAGAGGTGACGTGCGGTCATGCTTCCTTTTCAGCACTCAGCCGAGCTGCTCAAGCGCCGGGCTGTCGAAAACTAGACTTTCTGGCGTGCTCGGCACTAGTTAGGTTTTGACCACCGAATCCGAATTGATGGGAGCTGCTGCCAGCTGGTGCTCAGCTTACTTCCTTTCCACAAAACACGTGCATGAATTTCATGAATTTGTATCATAGGCCGTGACGTTGGAGCGAACACAAAAAAACGTACATTTATTGGTAGGCCAAGTCCGTTGCATTCATCCATCAAGAACACATTGGTGCGCGATGAATCAAATGCTTGTGCCATGTGTAGCACCAGTCCCAACATAATCAGCAATACAGATATCGCAAACAACCGGAATAAGTTGCGGATAAATTGACATTGCGTATGTAGCACGCAGTCATAAACAGTACGTGAACTCCACCGTCAATCCAGGACGGACGCGAATACCCGATTTGCGACTCAAGAATACGTCTACTAACGGGTAAACAACTCGTGAGTTGGAACCATCCAGGTCAATTATTCCACAACGCCGTTACAGTTTACCCCCGCGACCACTGGCCTGGCTTCTAGTATGCTCTAGTGGCGAGGTCATGCAGGCATAGGTTAGGCCTAATGAGTTTCCATATGCATATGGTCGGTAAGTGCGTCTGCGCATCCCTGCAAATCTGAAAATTGGGTGAATACATCACCATAGATCGAAGTTCACTAACACGTACTACCAGAAGGACTCGTGGCGGAGTGCGTCCGGCACATTATTTGATGCCTTCAAAACAATGATGTCACGGAGCGCAACTTCGCGATGCAAGCACATCATGCAGATTGCTTGGCTGTCCCCTATACACTACCTGCAGATAAAAGCCAGCGTATTAGTTTTTGATTCAGAAATCACTAGTTTCAGCCATGAAATTCACTTCACTCACCACTATGATCATCTCTGCCGCAGCGATGGCTGGGGTAGCCATCGCATCCGAGGATCTGACGGTATCGCCCTTGAACCTACCCTGCCACACAACTGGTGAGCGCTTTTGTTGCCTACGTGCAGACCTTTGACCACATGCTGATGGCTATCCACTGATGAAGTGGGGTGCTCAACCATGAAAGGTTTCAATCACGGCCACGATTTTGGGTTTTACTGTCTCAATGACAAAATCTATAAGTTTGTGGCATGCTTGGGCGGAACTAAATGTCATATCACCAGCGGGACTATGTTCAAATGTTCATGAGAGCTGAGCCTTGAGGCTTGCTCCACTCCACAGTACCTGGGCGAGCCTGTCGTTGTCATTGTCTCCCGAAGCTGAGTGCTGATGTACTTGTTTTTACCAGTGCATGGAACAATGAGCATGATGCGTGCGGGAGGGCGTAAAGGAGTACTGATGACATGAAGTTCTGGAGTTTGTTGAATCCGGTCATGATGAAGAAGATAGGATTTGTAACAACTTTTGTATAGTCAAATATGCTTTCCTGAGTTTCCACGCACTCTGAAGTCAAACAATATCTGCGCAGGCACCGTGCCGAATGAGCTCCCTGTGATGTACAATTTGATGCCACGGTCGTTGGAATCCGGATACAGGTGGGGACAATAGCGTGGTCATGTCACTTGCGATGCAGTCGTAGTACGGTGTCGACGGAGGAGGTGACGTGTTGCCCCATCCAGACCCTCTGCTCGACCGGTATCTTCTTCACGGCGTCTATAGCATGGTTGAGTGCCGCGGCCGCCTCTGTACAGTGCACTATGCATGCCACCAGCCTTCTTGAAATCCTTGAACAGAAAGCTCCACCCATAGCGCGCCAATAAGGCCCATAAAACTGAAATCAAGCTGCGAGGTTGATGTGTCCGATTGATGTGTCTTCTCATCGCGGTCGGCGGTACAACACGCTGATAGGAACGTGAATTCGGCGTGCGGAGCATCGTTCTCGAGTCCACCTGCCTGTGTGGCTTCGTCGCCAGAAATATTAGTGGACATGATGTTGAGGGGAACAAGTTTGAGGACAAGCTCGAGCTCGAGCTCGCTGTCGACCAGTGGGGACATAGTTCGCGCCCAGAGCGATCTGCCTTCGTTCGAGAGCAATGAGCTGTGTGGAGAGGAATGGACATGAACACTGCCTTAGGACAGATTCGAGACTGACCTCCCCGTAATTTCAGGTCACACTTGACAATGGGTAGCATGAAGTGGTGAAATGTTGCAGTAGTTGAGCACGAAGGTTTCGGCAACGTGCGGCGAACAAACCTGCTGTGACATACAAGTGACATTAATATTGTTAGGTGTGCTTTGTATATACAATATGTACAGCGGACTATGGCGGCATGACAGGTAAATCGAACCATCACCAAAGATCCACCATAAAGAAGAGCCCTGGCCCTGGTATCACTGAAAAATGCCCGGGCCGGAATTGCACGATGTTTAGCTTCGTGCCGCCAGTTGCGGGAATGTTCGTATGGGTAGGTCGGCGCACTGTTTGCTTGCATTCATTCTAAGCTTCGCATGTCAGATGAAACTTCATCTCGACCAATATCCCTCGTTTGCCCCAGGAGATGAAGATACCTTAGAAACGAAGTCATGGGCCAAGTTAGCAGAGAATGGAGTGTTGTTTGGACCAGGATGGATGTTCGCACTGCGCAGCCAATGTGATGAGCAAGGACTCTGACTTGACTCTGACAGTACTGACGCCGGCCACTTCCGCGTCAGTTTCAGCAATGCCGAGGCTCAGGTACGGGTTTCAAATGCACTGCACCCGAGCGCTTTGCTAACGACTAGCTCCCGAAGTTCCCCGACCTCAAGAATCGGTGTATGTGGCATCGACTCAACCCTTCAACATGCATACCCAGCCTACCACGCGTGCCATTAATATAACCCATAGCTAGGGTTTATCCGATGAAAAAGGCAACTTGAAAGTACTTGGTCTTTGCTTGCGCTCTAGTGTTGTCGAAGTTCGAAGTTCTGCTGCTTGTCTCCAACACAACCGAGACCACATCACTGCTCTCCTATGTAAGTACTTACCTTCAATACTGCAAGGTACTTCTCACTGATAGCATCTTATCAGTCTTTTGATCTATTCCACCTGGGCCAGGACTATAGCACAGGCAAATTGTGCAAGTCTTGCCTGTGATTCGAACGTCTCCCGCGGCCGTCGACCCGAAGATAATTACAAGTATGAAGACTAATGTACGGCTTGTAATATACCTGGTCTTTCAAAGACAGTTCTTTGATCATCTGTCGGATCTGATTCATAGCCGCGCTTGTGTCCTTGCGCTGTGTGTACACCAGGGATGAGGCCTAGGTCATAGGCTATGCTGCCAATGTTGAACTTCAATCAAGGTTTGCAGATCAGCATACAGGGGTGATCATCAAGAGACCAGTGGTTGCACCTGGCGTGGTACCACTTCTTGTACATGAATCTAATAAATTTTTAGTGAGTTGGTATGATCAGTTTCTGAGTAGTAAATTATCATACAGAGTCAACGATATCAGCAGTCTCAGCTAAATGGTAGTGCCACCATAGGTAATAGACTGGTCGAAACCCCAGTATTCGCTAACAGGTGACGTAGTTGTGAGGGACGGTGTTCATGGGGCCCATTATCACTGTGGTATTGTACCAACCAAAGGACACCACGCCAGTACGGTCAAGAGCAGATATAGAATAAAGAAGATTTATATTGCCTCATAGCTAAGGAGGCTCTGGCTGTAGAGGTTGTCGACAACAGTGGAGGCCTCACCACCGTTAGAAACAGCGGCGGCTGAAAGACCAGTCGGTCCGAGTCCAAGAAACCTATCCACATCCAAAATTCTGAGACCCGCTATTTGGCCCGCTACCCCGATAAGTTGAGAAGGAATGACCAGGGAAAAGCTCAACGGAACTGTATCCAAGTATTCATCTCCGGAGAGCATACTGGACTGACCTATAAGGTTGTCATGCCAGTGGGCAGCTTTTGAAAGTAGAATATGTGAAAAGGCGTACAACAATGTTACCAGTTTTCGAACTAGTACTAGTAGGATTGTATGGGGTGGATGCGCCCACACAAGTGATGGCGCTGCCCGTATCAATGATGAGTAAGTCCGAGAATTGCCTTCTAGTGCATCTGACGACCAGTCTTACACTGAGCGGCGGGTTTGCCGACACCAACTGGGGCGAGGTAACGATAGGCAACATTGGTGTAGCTTATAAAGGTGACAGAATGCTTTCCCTTGAAACCAACTTGCTTCATCGCCTGAGCACGAGCCCTGTCAGCAGCAGCGACATTAACAGTACCGCTGGAGTTCACCCTAGCGGCCAAGCTGAGGGTCACTTTGCCAGAGTCACGGAGCAAGGTAGACGGGTCCACATAGGGCGGCGCAAGCAACATATACAATAGAGCCTTAGCCTGAGGGTAGAACATTCCGACAAGCTGAAGGCGTTCGAGGGAGTGATGAGATGGACTCGAGGTGAGGCTTCAGCCGCTAACACAGTGACTTTATATGTGCTGGCCTCCGACTTGACCATGCGATACCCGTGGCCTGAAATCAAAATCTTGAAGACGCATAAGTGCACTTTCTGAATGTTCCATCCTGGGATCATGCAGGACTTCTCCTCCGAGATACACATGACATCATATGATGATTTATTACTACCAGAATCAGCCAGCCAAGAGCTTGGTGTCGACAGTTGCTCGAATTTATCTGGATTCTGGACTGTCACAGCTCCCTAGGATATTTCAGATTGCCTACCTTGACGAGTTCTGGCAAGAATCAGTTTGAAACATACGACGTTGCGCGCCGTCACACCTGACAAAAGCGCCTCGAAAGAGTGATCATTAGATGGTGTTCATGCGGTGTAGCATGCATGCAAAACGTTGACCTGAGCTGACACCTCTCGGGGGATGCCTGATTTCGGACCCAGTTGCAACCTCAACACTCAGATGCAGTCCTCCAATTCGCCAGTGTTTTTGCAGTAAGACATCAGAACAAAGATGGCACCTCCATTGCGCTTGAATGCAGTGGCGTTTATATCACCTCAAAACCACCCGATCCTCATTCGTACATTCGAAAAAGGGGACGAGCTGAAGTACCACTATGTAGCCCACACTAGCCTCGACGTCATTGAGGAACGAAGTCAGTACTTGTCTACTTTGCATTACTACACTGACAATAACATCTCACCCAACGCATTAGCAAATGGCCCAACAAAATCCAATGAGTGCTACCTCGGGCTTCTCTACGCCATGGATGACATAGCTGCCTATGGGTACATCACGCCTCTCAAAATGAAGATTGTTCTCGCCCTCCCACTCACAGACGCTGTCGTGCGTGATGCAGAGGTGACCATGGTGTGTCCTTTTTAACCATGTTTCCCCTCGTCTATCTCATCCATTTTCTGATATGGATATATCTACTAAAGATATTCAAGGCCCTTCACTTGGCCTACTATCACGCCTCATCGAATCCCTTCCTCCAACTTCACAATACACCCACGGGCGTTGGGGGTGCCAAGTGGAAGCGCTTCAGGCAGAAAGTGGACGAGATAAGTAGGGCTGTCGGGGGTGGGAGTCTGCCTTCATGAACTATGCACTTGACCCGACCGAGGTAATGACTTCAAGAAGAATTGGCATGAACTGCCGGTGATGGTGCACATCTGATTTACATTTTGTGTGGCCCAGGTTCGCAGCTCACCACGCTCTGCAGGCTTCGGCCATCCTTGTGATAGGACGTGGTCATGCTACTCGTATGTTACGCGCGAACCGAAATGGAGCAAACCCTTCTATTGACTCAGATGTCTAGCGAGCACCGCGTCTGAGACAGATACGGGGTTGATATGCAATGCAATGGATTCATTTCCTCATCCGTCTCCCATCACTAGCTCCTCTCATGTATTATGTGGGGACAACTCTTGCGATACGTCAGTCAATAATACATGGTCGCCAGAGTACTGGCAAGTGACAGTGACCAATACCACTTATTAAAGATATCACAAGCGAAGATGAACCTGGTCACATCTGACCACCATCCGCCATGCTCAGGCACCTGCAGGTTTTAGCTGGCAATGATACCCTGACTTCCCCACAACGTAGATGTCGATCTGTTGGTTTGGGGCCGATCGCGGGAAATTCCGACCAATAGGAAGACATTTTCTGAATGAATATTTTGTTGGAGTTTGAAGTGAATTCTGCAGGGTAGTTGCCGTTCAGAATTTTAAGTCTCGGTTCTTGAACACTGAGTGAAAGGTAATTCTTCTGACTGAGATTTAGTCTGGACTCGATTGACGTCTCCGCCCCACAGGTCCTCCATGACGACGCTATCAGCCCTAGTCGACATTACGCCTAGAAGTGCGTTAAGCAGTGTCACGCCCAAATAGACCAAGACCTTGCTGCATTGGCTGAGTCCATGCGCGTCCTTCGTATTCCCCGGAATGATCTCGCCCGTATATCTTGCCTTCCACCAGAGATTCTCGCGACTGTCTTCAGACACTTTGCGAATTTCGAGAGCCATGCGGGCACATACCCTCCTAGTGCCCCTATTTGTATGAGAGTTACCCATGTCTGTAGGCACTGGCGTTAAGTCGCTCTCGGGTGCCCGACCCTTTGGGTATCTATCAGATCTGCCTCTCTGCGTCCTCATTGGCTACGCATCATGTTTGAGAGGTCGAAAACAGCTGCCTTGGTCGTCACATACTGTACACCGGTCTCGCTATGAGGTTGCATGGAGCAAGTTCTTTCACAGCTACCTCGAATCAAAGTCCTCCAATTTTTCTCATTATCGTCGGATCATGTCGACCACATTTTGCACTTGTTATCATCGCAGCCCGCACCAATGACCATCGCTCCAAACATTCGAATTCTCGCACATCGAGGGTTTTCATCGTTCAATGAGGCCCATATCAGACATAATCTTTCAAGGACAAGCACACCGACTTCGGAGCGTTGAGCTTACGCGGTGTCGGTTGAGCTGGACATCGTGCCACATTTTTAGCGGGCTTCGATCTCTAAGTGTGAAAGGAGGAGCAGTCACCATCATACTCCACGAAAGCTCCTGTCGGCTCTGAGATGCATGCCTGACTTGGAGCACCTTATAATTAAACGGTTGTCCATGCCTTCCGAAGGGACAAAACTCTTCGACAAAGTGCCACTTACTCGGTTGAAAAGTATAGCGCTAGAGGTTGGCACGACCCGAACCGCTGTCTCTCTCTTCGCATATCTAGGAACCCTTCCAGTCGACGTCAAGGTCGCTCTACACCTCACAGACATTGAAGGCCCCAAAAGCTTTTCTGACCTATCTTCGATCATGAATAACTTGAAGGCCCCTGAAGGATCTGGTCCCGTCATTCGATCCATGCGCGCCTTCTGCATTTCATGCCTTGATTTTGGTGTTCGGTTTAGCACATCCTAAGGCGTTCAACTCTAATCATTTCTGGAACCCTCCTGAAGATGACATACGACTCTCGATTCAATTCACGTACCGCCGATCCACCGAAGTTCAGCTAACCATCTTTTTCGAAATATGTCGGATCATGCACGGCAGAATTCAAAACTTGTTTCTTAAGTCACTCGATGACTTCTCAAAAAAATTCTGGCGCGATCGGTCGGCCTACCTTCCGAAGCCCCAGGTTATCCATCTAAGCACGAACTCCAGCGGCCTTCGTGGCTCGATCGATGCGCTTAATATCGATGGCACGTAGATGTAGTATATTCCTCGCTCCGTTCTCTAGATCTCCAGGGTATCGACTTCGGAGATGACGAACCTGAAGACTTTAGGGAGGTCAGTACAGGCGAACCACACACGGTGTCCATATACACAGACTCCGATTCGTGGGATGCACAAATTTGACGCTTTGCCAGGTGAATTACCTCGAGGAATTGAGTACGAACGTTAATTGGGATGGACATAAGGCGTTGTCCCGAATGTGGGAAGGCTGGCCGTGTGCTTCATTATGAATCTGAATCTGATACGGACTCGGAGGATTAGATCGACGTTGACGTTTAGTTCTTATATTCATTGAATATGGTCGTGCGACGTGTATTATCAGACATACTTCTGCGTTACGAGTCCTCATGGCATAGGTGTTCCGCCTTAGGTTAATCTCAAACTATCTCGAGCTCAAATATCCGCAATGAAACCTGTCGCTTGCTCCGAGAGTTTCGGCTCTTCCACGAGAAATACGGGCAGAACTGGCATTTGCACCTTGGATTTCACCGTGCAACGACGTGTAAAGAGCCAGTTCGATTGCTGAAAAATTATCTTACCAAGTACAAGCTGAGATTGGTTCACTACTAGGATCCAGTGTCAGTAGTACGACGACTTTCATAAAATCGAATTTCCTACTGAATAACCACCGCTTCAAAACAACCAAGCCCTAAGCTGCAGATATCTTGTTACCATTCGTCCCAGTATTCCCAGTATTCACAGCCAAACCAAAGCCTTCTCTAGCCCTTCCAGCCCCTCCCCAACCTCCCTCGCCATAACCCTCACAACTGTGTCCTCGTCCACAGCTGCGATATACCCCAACACCGTCCGAGCGCGTCTTATAAACCCCGGGGGTAGCGATCCCCCTTCATCAGCCGTAAACGCACCTGTTTGCCCGCCATATATGCCCCTGATTTGGACGCCACTCCAGGAGCCGCCACCCGTGCCACCACGTTCATACGCCTCCTGCATCAATGCGCGCACGAGAAGCGCGAGAAAGTGTAGTGCTGCGCGGCGGAGGGCTGGGACTTTAGGGGATGTATTCAGGGGGGATATGTCTAGCGGGTCTGGAGGGCGTTGGGGTTGGGGTGTTGGAGTAGGTTCAGCATCTGGTTTTCCTGTGCTTACTTCTGTGTCCTTGTCGGTTTTCTTCCCTTCTACCTTAGCTGTCGGACGAAGAGTGGGAGTTGCCACAGTCATCTCGACTATTACTAAATCCAGCATTCCCTCCGCTATTTCCCCTGTGTATCGTTCTACCACGCGGGCACAGGTGTTGACACACTCGGAGAGCAGGGATATCGCTGATGTGCGTAGGACGACCGGGGCACGGGGCTTGCGGAGGAGGGAAAGGAGGGGTGGAAGAAGTGTGTCCGCTTTTGCAACACGACGAGTAGTGAGCAGATGAATGGAGGGTGGGAGACGGAGACGGGATGGAACTCACCATATACTCCCAGGGCATCTCCGCACCGCCTTACGACAACTGCGAGGGCTTCACCGACGCGGAGGCGTGTGTCCACTTCACTCATCTGTTTTCCTTTCCCCTTTGTCTTACCCCTTTCACCATCCTTGGGTTTTTTATCCGACTCTGCGTCATCAGCAAGATCCTCTGCTCCCCTCGCATACGCATCCAGCAATGCCTTCAACACTTCGTTCCCTGCCCCAAATCTGGGACCAGGGGCATGCACCAAAGCAGCCAGCCCCTGCACCGCATTCAAGAACACATACGAATCGTCCTCCTGAATCGCTTGCAAGAATATGGAGAGGATGGCAGGATGCAAAGCACGTATTATTGCTTCCCTCTCTCGCCAAGATTCACTCGCGCGAGCCGGGGAAGATACCAACTCGCGCAGCAAGAGCAACCCGTGCGCCCGTACGGGTAGGAGCGGGTCTTGGAGGAGTTTAAGCGCTTTTTGGTACGTCTCTCGCGGATCTGTGTCTTCGTCCTCATTTTTACCATCGGACCTGCCCTTTTTTGTATATTTTGGAGCAGACCCCGATGCGGCTAACGCCCCCTCGGCCATCCTCGCCGTCAATACTAACCGTGCCTCACGTGCGCTTGGACGGGTCGACGTGTGCGCCTCGAGAAGAACGAGAATGAGCGTGAGGGAGGGTGTGTTGTCCGGGGTGAGTGAGGGGTTGGCTGTACTTTTGGGCAACGGGGAGTAGTAATTTTTTCGTTGAGGGTAGGAGACGCGACAAAAATGCATTCGTAGCGGGGAATATGAAACAAGGATGCGGAAAAATAGAAGTCAGTTCTTATTCCTTCTCGAAACAGGAGACAAGGACGAACCTTCAAGTACAGCCAACAACAACCCGACAGCAGTTTCTACCATATCTTCCCCCTCGACCTCCCCAACACCAACATCCTCGTCATCACTATCTTGCTCGGTCTCTAGATCGTCCAGCTCCTCTGGGACGATTCTTAAATCCTCCTTCATGAGGCCCTTTCTGCTTTCGTTGCTTGTGCCCCGATTTGGCGTGCCAGATACGGCGTGTGAAAGTGCAGAGAAGGGTGTATCAGACACCTCCAACGCGTGCCTCACAAATTCCAATACGTCCCTCGGGCGATTCAGGATGGCGGTGTTGTCCAGCTGAGATTGGAAGGCTATGATGAGTTGGAGGAGGAGCATCATTCTTGTTCGTCGTGTACGTCAGAAAACATGGCTGGGTTGTCATTTTAAGCTTACCGAAGTGGATCAGGTTCCTTAGGGTCCAACAATATACTTTGCGTTTCGCCTTTGAAGTTGCCGTCTTGTGCATCAGCAGAACCAGACTCCTTTGCAGTCCGATATGCCTCCAGCAATCTCACGAACACGCCCCCTGCGATATCCGCACGGTCGATGCTCTTGATATAAGAGACAAAGTGCGCGGGAGGCGGGTAGAGTCCCAAGTCCAATGATTCTATATCCGTATCCTCAGCGGCGGAGGCATATCGAAGGTCTTCGGGCGTAAGAAGAGCGAGTTTGTCTTCTCTGTTGACCCTGTATCGAGGATGAACTGAGACTTACAGGAAGACGAGGGAGCATGAGACATACCGTCTTACGCGTTTTAGATCTTCTGCACTTCCTCCTTCCCACCCTCCTGAGGAGTTTTCATTCTCATCTACCAAAGACCACAACACTCGAATCCCCTCAACCTCTTCTACGACTCGTCCCCATGTCCTCATCAGCGTCCAAACATCCTCTTTTAGTACCGGATCCGCTACACCCATTTTACTGAAGTGTGCGTGGAGGGAATATAGAGAGGTGAGGATGGGTGAAAGGAGGGAGGAGAAGAGAGAGGGTGATGGATCGGTTGATAGCAGGAGGGTATGAATGGTTTGGAGGGATGATGATGGGGTGGGTAAAAGTTGGCTTTGACCTGATTCCCCCTGGTGGTGTGAGGCCTCATCGGAGAACTTGGAGAGGGGGTCGTGTAAAATAGGCAATGCTATGCTCGCCACGAGTGCATGGTGTACGGCGCTGGAGTCCAGCATGCGCGCGAGAGTGAATGCAGCGGCACGTTTGAATGCGGGGGGCGTCATTGGCGTTGAAGCAGAAGAAATGAGAGCAAGGACGCGAGGTGTTATTGTTTGGAAATAATCCTAGGATAGTATTGGATGAGAAATTCCATTTAATACAACCTGCGCACCTTGGGTTGCATCCCCCGAGGCACCGTTCCTAGCACGCGTGCAACATGTTCCAACTTGTCTAGTTCTGGTTCTTCTTCCGCATCGAGTTCACCAAATACAGCAGCGCAAAGGGCACGTACACCGTCTGGGCGGAGGAAGTATTGGGTGAGGAGAGAGGAACAGAGTTTACGGACGTGGGGTGGTGGAGAGGAGTTAGGAGTGGAGAGGACGGCAGCAAGGGATGACATAAGTTGTGGGAGGGGAATGCTGAGGACACGCATTTTGTGGAGAAATAAATGAGATTACGAACTATGACTACTGTAAAGTACACGCACAAAGCGAGCAAACGGAGGACGAGCGGACGGAGAGGCTCGACGGGAGCACTAGGTAGCCATCCGAGGGCCATAGTCGGGCGCAACAAATCAACTGCATGTCTTGATAGTAGTGTACTGCTAATTAGTGTCTGGGGTGGCGTGCTCTTTGGGCCACGGGGAAACAAGAGACCCATGAGGCGCAAAAGCATCTCAGAGAGGGTAGCGTGGTCGGTGGGTGTGTTTGTCAGGTCAATAATTTTGGGAGTGCCAGGGGTTGGTTTAGACGAGAACAAAGGGGAGAGACGCGTATAGAGCGTTTCGGTGCCCCAGCGGAAAATAAGAGACAAAAGGGTGCGGAGAGTGCTGAGGTCACGAGTCCCTATTGTTGGTGCACCTTTCAGATCACCTTCATGTCGGGAGGTGCATAGATCTGGCTGATCAAGAATAAATTGGACGCGCTCGACGACATGCAGAGCACATTGAGCAGTTTCAAGCTGAGCATCTTCAGCTGTGTCAAGGGAGGGAGACGACGATCCGAGTGCTTGGTGGTATTGCGTTAGTCTGCGCACCAGTACATTTTTGAGATCGCGTTCGGCGGTGCCAGACGTATCGAGGAGAAAAGAGCCAGTGTGCAAAATATTTACAAGTTCTTCCTGCGGGTCCGTCATTGTCGTTCGGAACAGTGAGCTCGACTCCGAGTCCGGCACCGATCTGAGTCTACAGGTCACATGACTTATACTGATAAAATTCAATGATCTACTGTCTGCTGTAGACCACGACAATCGCTAGTCAACGTTGTCAACGATGAGCAAGCTTAACGCAGGCGCATTCGAGTTCGTTCCAGGTCGTGCATTCGGAATACCTCAACAATCACCACCACGCAAACCTCCCGTCGAACGCCCACTCCAAACTGAAGCTCCACCTCCACCTCCTACCATCACCCTTAACATCGGAGGATCAAACCCACCCGCTGCTCCTAAGCCAGCACCTGCTGCTCCTACACCGCAGCCAAAAGTTGCTCCTCCCCAACAGCCAAAACCACCTTTACCACTGTCTGTGTCTGCGAACACCACACCACCACAATCTTCCTCTCCTGCACCCCCTACTAACAAGGTCTATTCCACAGAACGAGCCAAGACAGACACTTCCACCATCGCAAAGGAGGTCCAGGCTGCTGCAGATAACGAGGTCCTCAAGGATCTTTTCGGCGATGGTGCGCATCATACCTCACTTCCCAATTCTTGTACTCATATATTACCAGTCAAAGAACATTTAAACATCGTCTTCATCGGCCATGTCGATGCTGGAAAATCAACACTGGGCGGAAACCTCCTATACCTTTCTGGTGGTGTCGACAAGCGCACAATGGAGAAATACGAGAAGGAGGCAAAAGAAGCTGGCCGTGAAACATGGTATCTTTCCTGGGCTCTCGATAGTACCCCTCAGGAGCGCGCAAAGGGGAAAACCGTCGAAGTCGGTAGGGCCTACTTCGAGACTGCCACTCGAAGGTACACCATTCTAGATGCCCCAGGCCACAAAACCTATGTTCCGAGCATGATTAGCGGCGCTGCACAAGCAGACGTCGCAATCCTCGTAATCTCCGCACGCAAAGGTGAATTCGAAACTGGTTTCGAAAGAGGAGGCCAGACCCGCGAACACGTCATGCTCGTTAAAACAGCTGGCGTCAGCAAAGTCGTTGTCGTTATCAACAAGATGGATGATCCAACCGTCAACTGGGACCGCGGCAGATACACTGAGATCAAGGATAAATTAACCCCATTCATAAAAGCGGCTGGATTCAATCCCAAGACCGATGTCACCTTTATACCTGTCTCTGCATATACGGGTCAGAATCTAAAAGAGCGCGTGGCCAAGTCGATCTGCACCTGGTCGGAGTATGTAGTGTTTCCTCTCCTCCATGTACACGCATGCTTAGCCCATCTTGCAGTGGCCCCGCCTTCCTTGAACACATGGACCACATGCCCATGGTCGACCGCAAGGTCAATGCTCCTCTCATGATGCCCGTCTCCGAAAAGTATAAAGACATGGGCGCCATCATCGTCGGCAAGATCGAATCCGGACATTTGCACAAGGGCGACCCCCTAACCCTCATGCCGAACAAGGCCGCTGTTGAAGTCGCCGCTATTTACAATGAGATGGAAGACGAGGTTCACAGTGCGATTTGTGGTGATAATGTGCGCGTGAGACTGCGGGGCGTGGAAGACGAAGATATCAGTCCCGGATTCGTCTTGACGAGCCCGAAGAATCCTGTGAGAGCGGTGAGGCATTTCGAGGCGCAGCTTGCAATTCTGGAACACAAGAATATTATCTGTGCGGGGTACTCGGCAGTCATGCATGTGCATACACTTTCCGAGGAGGTTACACTTGTGGTGAGTGCGACGTGTTTTTTTGGTCTGGGATAATGCTGATGTGAATAGGCTCTGCTACACTACTTTGACAAAGCTACCGGACGCAAATCGAAGAAGCCGCCTCAATTTGCGAAGAAGGGTGGGTGTGCTGTGAACAATGTAGTTCATTCTTACTGACGTTTTTTCTTCGCCCGTTTCGTTGTTGTGAACAAAATGCTGCCGTACCAATGATGTTCACCCGTCCTGCATTTTTTTTACCCACTTGGATGCACCACCCCGTTACAATCTTCAGGCCAGAAAGTCGTAGCACTCATAGAAACAACCCTCCCCATCTGTGTTGAGCGCTTCGTCGATTATCCTCAACTCGGTCGTTTCACGTTGCGTGACGAGGGGAGAACGATTGCTATTGGGAAGGTCCGTGGGCTCCGGGCGTTTTTCTTTCTTATTCGTTGGTTTCTGGACATCATTCTCTACTACGGTGAAACCTTTGATCGTGCCTATCGATTTTCTCTCGGACCCATTTATCTCTTCCACCGTCCTGTTCCATCCCTTCACCTCTCGTTTACTGAATCTCCTTGTCATTGCAGATCACAAGACTCATTGATGATCGCGTCGATGAGGTCACAGAGGGTGTGGCGCATGTGTCGGTCGCCGCGTAAGATGATTGTATGTAGTCACAAGCTTACACGTACGTCTTCTGTGTGATTTGTTTATTGAGCGGTGGCTCACGTTCATTAAAGTGTCGTTCTCACCCGTATGTCCCCGACTCGTACCGCACTTTGCCCACCTTCTCTGGTTCTTATGCCTTTCATCCAAACACAACTTCCGAAAATTCCATATATTCAATAATCCGATGTCCATTCAGCGTTACAATAGATTGAGGCGATACCAAGAAGAAGGAAATAAGAAGCCTGGCAGATCTAACGGTTGCAGTAGATCGTTCAATACTGTCACTGGATGTTGTAATAGAACTACGCTGTGGATCTGTTTGTTGTGCTTTCAATGTTTTCATTTATTATGTACTATCATGGAGTAGTTGTGGGTGCATGGCAGTCTTTTTGAACACGGATGACGGCGCTCCCTGAATCTGAAACGCACCAGTCACATGACCAAAGATCACTCGCCTTCCTTTTTGGTAAAATTAGTCCTTTGATCAAACTGCCATCATCATGACACTGAAACTGAAGCGGACGAGTCAGTCCCCTTCTCCATTTTCATGGGATACACTCAGCCCACCACGCGCGGGTTCTCCGAATGCCCCCGAAGTTACCGGTCTTCCTCCTCCGCCAACATCGTGGCTTTCTGCCCGTGACATGAAAATATTTGGTGCCCAGCCACTACGTGCTGACATCGGCGTCGTGCGTTGTGCAGAATGCGACAAGCCTATCTTACGAAGCGCGATTTCGGAACATATCAGTACGTCAAACATTATACAACTATGAATATGAACTCATGCACAGTCAGGCAACTGCAATGATATTCGTTCTGGGAAGAAATGGGTCAAGGGCAAGACGGCAGATAGCGAAGGTACTGTTTCATAATATCTTTTCGTCTCATCATACATAACGAACCCCGTCAAGTCGAGCCGAAGAAAGGCAAGAAACGGGCTGCAGACGGCGAGGAAGTGGATGAAGGCGAGCCGTCTAAGAAGAAGACCAAGATGACAAAGGGGCGTACCAAAGGCCCCGTGGACTATGACAAGCAGTGTGGAGTGATCAATGATAAAGGCCTCCCGTGCTCGCGCTCGCTCACGTGCAAGGCCCATTCCATGGGTGCGAAGCGTGCTGTTCAGGGTCGCTCGAAAGCCTATGATGAACTTTTGCTGGAGTGGAACCGTGCGAACAACCCTAACTGGGTTGAGCCGGTAAAGAAGGAGTCGAAGGCAGAGAAGAAGGAGAAGCGAGAGAAGGAGAAAGCGGAGAAGAAACGACTTGCCCAGGAGGCAGCAGCAGCAGCCGGAGTGGAAGGGAAGGGTATGCCGAAGAAACCTGGTAGGAAGGCGAATACGGCTGCCACTGCTGCCACGCAACTGGACGGCGAGGAGGCTGCTGAAAATTTGGATGATATAGATTCGGAAGCAGAGGTCGACTCGCTAGTGAAGGCCGTGCAGAGTGCACACACACGGGGGATCATTGGAGTGCCACTGGCTGTCCCATCGGCGGAGAGTTCGTGGTTTGTATTGAGGAGAGAGCGCCTGAGAAACTGTCGAGACCTCCTAGCGAGTGCGCTCGTTCCGTCCAGCGGACGCAGCAGCATTGCAGCGACTGTCTCCAGCATGGCGCTGGGGTAGACTGTCGCCCTCCCGTTGTCACCCATTTATTTCATCTACGACATATTCACGGATTACTGGAACCTTTCTTCCTACCAATTATTTGGTTTGTTTCCCCCGCTATTATTATCGTCATTGTAGCATACATGTAGCAGTAGGAACCTTACGAACATCATTCATGAATAGCATGCCAATCTCCCATTAACTGGGTCACGTGGAAGCAATCATCTCACCTTCAACTCCGTTACTGTGCACCCACTGCCTCGTTTGCCAACGCCCGCTGTTGTGTAACTGATCACTTGCAACTAACCTATTATATAGATCTTTCTCTCACTGCAGAGTAATAACCAGCAGAGCGTTTTCGGGTGCATTCAAAGTACCACCACGCCGCATCAAACGCAATCCCGCTGACAGCACTACACACCTTCCCGATTCCTGGCGCTTAAGTTCCATCCTTGTGCCGTGCCGCTCATGTCAGAACACGAGGAGTATCTTGCAGTGCTCAAGGCCTCATACGACTACGAGCCCCAGTCAGAGGACGAGCTTGCGATCACTGAGAACCAAATCGTCTTTCTCCTTGAACGTACCGATGATGAGTAAGTACCAGTAGCTGTCTTATGTCATGCTATTGCTCTAACGTTCATGCTATACGAAGTTGGTGGAAAGTCAAGATAAAAGGCGAATCACAGGAAGAAGATAGCCCATCTGGCCTTGTTCCTGCTGCTTATGTCGAGCAGGTCCGTACCATGCCCTTACCTCATTACCAACCTGTCTGACAGATGCACCAGGCTGAGCACACGTCTCTCGTTAGAGCTCTCTATGACTATGATTCCGTTGCACCCGGAGAGCTGTCTATCAAGGAGGACGAGATTCTCATGGTCTTCGACCGTGAAGAAGACTGGATGCTTGTTCAAAGCAAGAACGAGGGCGGTAAGGCTGGTTTTGTACCAGGAAACTATGTCGAAGAGGTATGTATCTGCATGGAGCGTGTGAGTTTATATTTATCTCGCACGCAGACGACTGGCGTGCAAAGCACACCGGCGTCTGCTCCCGTAGCACCACAGATCGTCATTCCGCCATCGGTGCGTCAAGAATTTATGGATTTGGCGGGTTCTTCACTGATATACCCTCTATGATACATGTAGCCTGAACCCCCAGCTCGCCCCGTGAGCGTGTACGTGGACCCTGCTGACAGAGTCGCCCAGTCCAAAGCTCAAGCTCGTGTGAGCGACGAGATCAAGACCTGGCCCGTGTCTGAAGTAGACAAGAAAGGCAAGAAAAAAAAGGGCACTCTCGGCGTTGGTAATGGTTCCCTCTTCTTCGCAAGCGAGTCAGACAAGGTATGTCCCTAATCGTTCACCATTTGTATCACCACCCGAATGTTGCACTCACTCGTATCACGTCCAGACTCCGGTGCAGAAATGGCAGATATCTGACGTCGAGGACATATCCGTGGAGAAGAACAAGCACGTGCATATTGGCATTGGCGGGCCCAGCGCAACAAAGCTGCACTTCAACGTTGGAAGCAGAGACACAGCTGATGCCGTGGTCGAGAAGCTGCAGGCCTCTCGTACAATTGCGTCCGCTGAGCAACGTGCCGTTAGTTCTCCGTTGCCGCGCTCGGAGGTAAGCAGCCCGGTGAAGAAACACGTCGCTTCCGTGCGGTTTGCGGAGGAATCTCCTGCAATTATTCCACCACGCGAACCCTCGGAGGATGGCGAGGAGGCAGAGGAAGAGATACAGGAAGGTGTTCAGAGTGCGGATGATGGCGAACCTGCCGTCGCATTATATGACTTCGAGGGCACGGGTTCAGATGAATTGACCGTTCAAGAGGGCGAGCGGCTGTGGATTATCGAGAAAGAGGGTGAAGAATGGTGGAAGTGCAGGAATGAGCATGGGATTGAGGGTGTTGTGCCTGCGTCGTATCTCGAGGTCAGTCATGAGGTTGGCATAAGATTTTCTGGCTGATATTAGTCTCAGAGCACTGGAGGGGCATCTATTACTACAGAGCTAGAGGATGACGGTGCTGCCGAACGTGAAGAGCAGGAGCGTCTCGAGGCCGAAAGGAAAGAGGGGGAACGACGGGAACGCGAGCGTGCCGAAAAGGAGCGGAAGAAAAAGGAGCAGGAGCAACGCGCGAAGGCTGCCGCTGCAGCGGCAGAGGTCGACAAGAAGCGGCGTGAAAAGGAGGAGGCTGCCGCTGCCGCCGAAGCCGAACGTAGGAAGCGTCAGGAAGCTGCAAAGCGCGCTCAGCAGAAGGCAGAAAGGGGACAGAGCTCGTCGCCGTAGGTGTTGCACTCAATTCGAAGTTCTTTTGATATATCTTACTCTCAGTCGTCCCCCAACCTCGCAAATGAAACCCAGGGACTCAACTTCTAGCGCAGGACGCAACTCAAGCGACGCTCACAAGAGTGAGTCTTTCGCAATCGCCTTCGGTCTCGTCTAACTCATAAATTGGCCTCAGGTGTACCTTCCGCGGAGTCTACACGTATATGGCACGACCGCAGTGGCCAGTTCCGTGTCGAAGCTGCTTTTCTTGGGTACTCCAACGGCAAGCTCCGTCTACACAAAGTCAACGGTGTCGTCATTGAGGTTCCATCGGAGAAGATGTCCCTCGAAGACATCCGCTATGTTGAGCGACTTACTGCCAAAAATATCAACCCTCCCGCAGCGCAACGCCGTCATTCCGATGATGACGATCAGCCGCTTGCGCTCAAGCAGAAGGAAGTCGCACGGCGGGCGACCATGTCAGCGCAGCCGAAGAAGCCGCAGACGGATTGGTTCGAGTTTTTCCTGAATGCAGGCTGCGACGTTGATGATTGCACGCGATATGCGTCCTCCTTCGAGCGTGACAAGATTGATGAGGCAATCCTCCCAGACACCACTGAGTCCACAATGCGTTCGCTGGGTCTGCGTGAGGGCGACATCATCCGCGTCACGAAGTATATCCAGCAGAAGTTTGCGAAACCCAAGAAGGATACGTCACAAGAGCAGCTT
Source organism: Suillus paluster (assembly GCF_016628075.1). NCBI lineage: Eukaryota > Fungi > Basidiomycota > Agaricomycetes > Boletales > Suillaceae > Suillus > Suillus paluster. Next base: position 1,286,993 of record NW_024537563.1, on the reverse strand, counting down.
ATTCGCGACGAAGAACTGGCACGACAGCTACAAGAAGAGGAGAACGGCGGCAGGAGTAAAGGGTCATCAAGTCCTGCGCCCAACCTATTTGCTGGTCCAGGAGGCGTTCTCAAGAACAATACCCAGCGCCGCGGGAGACCGCAGCCTAGCAAGAGTCTGCCACCCCCGTCTGTCGACCTCAGTGCCATTAGCACCGCCTCTGACCAGATTAAACGGACTGGTTCGCCTCTCGTCGGAAGCCCTGCCACTCTCACACCAGTGCAGCTACCTCAGAGATCAAGTTCAACGGTACCCGTTACTAGTGGCTTTGACGACGATGCTTGGACGAACAGACCGGGGTCTAAACCTTCAGCTGCTCGTGCACCATCGGCACCGCCAGTTGCTGCTACCGCACCTATAATTGCGCCTGTCTCGGCTGCACCGACGCCGCCCCCTACTGCGCCAGCGCAGGCTACAGCAACTGGCAATGGCCTTGCGAAGACTGATGCTGACATCTTCGACCAGCTTTCGCGCCTCAGTCAGCTGAAAACAAGTCGTCCTTCTCCATCCCCAGCGCCTCCTGCTGCGCCAAGTCCACCAGTAATATCCCCACCACCTGTCTCATACAACGCTGGCCTTGGAATGGGTCCTTCTCCTACTCCAATTGGACAACACCTACAGATGCAGCAAACAGGTGTTCTTCCCCAGCCCCAGCAAGGCCCCCGTGGACCATTCGCTCCCGTTCCAGCAAATCAAAGTCTGTTGCAGCCTCTCATACCCACTACAACAGGGTTCAACAGCTTTGTGTCAACACGCCCATTCAACTCGTCGCCTTTCCAGGGTCAGGCACCACCTTCATTCCTGTCAGCGCAGCCAACGGGCTTCCCCGGCACAACACAACCACTCTTATCACAGCCGACAGGATTACCAGCATCGGGACCACTGCTCTCGCAGCCAACCGGTATGCTCGGTGGGTCGTTTGGCACATTTGGCGCTCGACCATCATTCCAGAATACCACCATGCAACCAGTGCAACCGAGTAAGTGCTGCTCCCGTGCTTATCTGAGTATCGCTCGATCTCCGTCAGACCCAACAGGAGTGTTTGCTCAATCACCATTCAACAATGTGGTTTCTACACCACCGCCCGTTCCTTCATTATACTCTCAACCGAGCACTAGTTCTAACATAACACCGGCAAATATATTTGCTCAGATGAAATCGGGAACGTTTGCCAGTGGAAACGAGCATTCCGGACCTCAGCAGGCGGGTGAGCGCCACCATTCTGTACTTATGCATTCGTGATATCTGATTGATCATCTCAGAGACATATAATGCTCTGCGCGTAAATCGTGAGTCATATCCAGTCGATGCGCAACGAGTACTGACCAAAATTACCAGCTATCGCGCCGCAACCCACAGGATTCGTTTCACAAACTACTGGATGGGGATTTCAACCTAACAACGGATTTCAACCGAGTGGATATACGGGATACTAGCCTTTATTTAACCTGACACTAGATTTAGTCCTTCCTTTCTTTCTTTCTTTGACCAAATTACAGTCCATTGGATGAAAGTATGCAATTGAATCTAGGCAAATCAATATTGTATGAGCGATCAAATTTACGAAGGCAAACGATAAAATGCTACGACGCCTCTACTAATACTATGCTTTGGATCCGTCCAACTCTCTCGAAATACATCTTCAGTCCCAACCTAATTTCCGGTGCAACATCACGAGCAAGCAACCCGGTAGCCAACGGGTAAATCGCTGGGAGATATCTAACGAACTGCATATCTCGATCAGCAGAGAAGAAATAGATTCCGGGGCATCACATACAGCCTTGTTGTCAAATCGACAGAACCCGTCCAATATTTCTGCGACAACTGGTGTCCAAGCGGCTATGTTCTTGGCTTGGGTATCAGCACGCAGCTTAATGTAGTCCTGTAGCACGCTCAAACCAAGCCTGTCATCTGGGTCAAAACAAAGAATACAGAGTTGATATGATACTTACGGCAAAAGGCGTTCAGCAATCTGAGGGCGTGCATCCTGGTGCTCTGGGCGCTCATCGAAGTACATCCTAAGTAAGACGTGCACCAAAGTTGCTGCACTGCTGGACTCTTGCTTAAGGAGATTAGGTAGATGCTTCATGAATCCTTTGTGACGGTGATCAGAAGAGATCTGCTAGCACCACCAGCAAAATACTCACCAACTTTCCAGAGTCCAGTACGCAATTCCTTATCGTCATTAAACATTCTAGCGAACTGATAGCTATGATCCAGAACTCCCATAAGACGTAGAAGCTGTTCTGGAGGAATGGTAGTATAGACGGCATCGTTCCGGAGCAAGTCGTTGGTAGTTTCAATCAGTAATAACTGAAGAACACATTTGACAATTATTTGCTTGAAAGTGCGGCGTCTGTCACCAAGGGTTTGCTTGACTTCTGGAGGTCGGTCGCCGGTGGGAGACAATGGAGCAGGGATGATTGCTTGGTCATTAGAATCTTTTTGAAGTCAAATTAGCTTTCGTGGGTTTTTCATACATGGAACATACCGTTGGCATCCGGAAGATCTGGTGTGTTCCCGTCGATCTCCACACGCAGGCTCTCGTCAAAAAGTTGGTGGGGAGTGGTCGTTCTGAAAAGCTTGACAAAAGTAGCTGCAACTCGTTCCCACTGAACGGCGCTAAGCTTCTGGACATTGTTCTCCAAAAACTGTTGCAAGCATGATGTCCCAATACGAGCCAGGGTGTCGTTTTCTGTGTTGAATCCATGAGCAAGCGTTCAGTAATACTACATCATCCTACCTTGGCAGATGCAAACACACAAAAGCTCCAGGAGTCCGTCGAGGAACCGCTCTAGGGTATCATAGAAAAACGTGTAGAGGTCGATGAGGTCACGCAATGCCTGAATCATCGTAGTCGACAGCCACACGCTCATATCCTCCTGGGTGTTGAATCGAGACATGTCCTGACTGGACTTCAAAACAGCAAAGATAGGGAAAAGTATCTCTTTGCAAATGGTGTCCCAAAATTCCAGAGTGAATGATGATCCATAGGTTTTCAGCGTGAGAAACAGAGAATCCAGTGCGCTGTGTCAGGTGAGCTTGGCTAGAAAAATCAAATCATGGAAGGACTCACAGCCGTCGTACTTCAAGGTCATCCCCGTTCATGATGATGTCGTAGAATCCGAACAAGACAGGAAACCAGAATCTAATCATGATGTCGTCGCCTTTAGGCCCAAGCCCCGGGCTCAGAGCACACTCGGGGCAGGTGAGCATGACCGGAATGACACCGCGTAGCATGGCAATCGCTAGCAAACTTATCTTCTGATACTTGCTGACCTTGCAAAATTCGGTGATGCAAACAGTCAGATCTGCGAAAGCACCGTGACGGACAATCGCAGCAAAATGTTCTTTGTTCAATCTCGTAACGATTTCGAATGCAGAATTCGCAATGCGTTCTAAGGTGGGGGAAGGATAGTTAGAACTTTGCACCAGGCAGGGGCTTTCGTTTCGTCCTCACCGGTTAGCACTTTTGAAGCAGCCGAGAAGACACCAAAGAGCGTCCGCCATCCCGAACGCATATTCTGTACTCTGGCTTGTATCATTTGTTGGAGACATTGCAAAACCTATCGGAAGCATTAGTGCCAGAAGAATCTGTTCATGTTCTGTGTACCATATCGCGAATATCGGGATTGGCATTGTGAACCATCGTATATTCGAAAGGCTTGAGGAAGTCCTTTTGGAACTTAAAATGGGGCAGCTCCTCCTTTTCCAAAAATCGCATTGATAACTGACGGAGGGAATCCAACGCAAAGAACCCGACATGAGGATTGCTGTGACAGCAGACCTGTAAAGCTTGAATGTATGTCTCGTCGGGTAGTTCAAAGTATTACCTGGTTGAAATGTTCTCCTAAGATATCCCAGAGATTCGACCACTCGAGACGGATACGGTTCATGTTGTAGTATGATATCTCCACGAGCCTTTGGAGACTGAACAAACGAGGATGTTGCGACATTCCAGACGACTGAATTTCCTCCCATGAAACATCGCAAAGAGCCCTCACGAAATCCACGATAGCAGTCTATAGATGAACATATCAACATCGGAAAGCGAATCAATTCAGGAAGACTACCCACCCCAGACAGGTAATGGCTGAGTGAAAAGACCATGTCTGCTGCCACGGTGATGTGAGTCGACCTGCTCTCATTGGCGAGTTCTTCTGCTGGAAGCTTCTTGGATCGACTAAGGAATGGTCAGTTGACAGCGGTGTATATGTACAAATCACCTACCCTTTCTTTCCACCGTCCGGAACTTCCACACCGCCACTAATGAGTTGCATATGTTCTAACTGCGACACGCACGATAGCACTTCGCGCCACGACCCTTTCAAATTGTTGCCTTCATTGACTGCGATATCCAGCAACGTCTTGATAGCATCCATATTCTTGGTTTTCATTTCCCCGAGGTTATTGAGGAACGTGAACTTCCCGAGGGTAGTAACAAACGCATTGCGTTCGAGTTCCAAATCGAAGAAGCATACTATGCGGATAGCGTTCTTAAATCCGTCCAAGCAGAGATCGACTATCTCAAGGTCATCCGTATTTTGAAGCGGGCCGGACAATCCAGCCAAGAAGGGTATCCATGCCACCTCAAACATCGGCCTAACATGGACAAAGTGTGACGCGCTGAAGTATTGGTCTCCAGTGCGAGACCCTCTTCGTTGAGAACGCATGAGCGTTTTGAAGAGTGCCTACAAGAGAGTTAATCAGCGTTCAATCGGAAGACTTGCGATTTACTTCAGTTTTGTTCGCCATGCCATTGGACTGCATCACGTATGCTTCCTTTTGAAGGTTCCTCCCCACGTTCGCCAAAACATTGGCAAGACCAGGACCCGTTGAAGGCAAGTTAATCGTTGCATCAACTTCGTCCTTCATCCTAATCTCGTTTCCCAGGATGTCGTCGAAAATGGTACTCAAGAATTCCTCCGGAAGACTTTCTCCATCGTTGATACCACGGTTGTTTTTGATGAAGTCGGTTTTAGTCATGCGAATTTTGATTTGAGGACTGTGAGCATCAGTATTGAGCATGATGATAGAATACGCGAGGATGTAGGCAGCGTCTGTTCGACAGGCAAGTAAGCGACCTGAACAAATTGGGCAGATATTCACAAACCTGCATTCTTGAAGGGTGTTTGAACGTTCCCAGCAATGTAGCGTTCAGCAAACTTGAGCATGAAGCGATCGATTTTCTGAGCTTCTCCAGGAAGACGGAATGCTTGCAAAAACACACGAACAGCATCCACGAAGCCTAAGTTCCTGAAGTCTAGAAAGTCGACGAAAGCATGCATGATGGCAACATTTTGTTCATCTCTGCGGTGCAATAAGAATCTCTAAGGAGGTTGATGTATCCAAGATACTTACCCTTCACCAAGGTACTCGCCAATCATACTCTTGCTAAGGCCGTCAGTGGTCAACAGAAACCCTGCGATGTCGCGAGGCGACGAGCTTGGAATCAATTCCGTCTCGACCAAAAATTCAACGCCCTGAGAGGAAATTAACCTTGCCCGTTTTAAAAGAGGAGACAGAACTAACGCGCTTGGGCTTGAAGTTAAACTTCTTGATGCCCTCGAGTAAGGTTGTCTTTTTTTGCTTCGCGCTTTCAAACCTGGAGGGATCGTCTGCAATGTCTGGAGTAGATTGCCTAAGAGCTTCCATGCTTCCAGCAGAAGCAGCCAACCTATCTAACGAAGGATCAGATGTCATAGTGTCAGCTGCAATCTCTTCCCCAGCTTGACTTCTTGAGGCAGGATCGGCACTTGCGGATTCCGCAGGCGTTTTCCCAGCGGCTGTTCCCCAAGTCACAAGAGATCTGAGAACAGCAACCAAGCATTCGAGACCCTGCCTTCTAAGTTGCCCCTCGGAAAGACCCATAGTGGACGTGTCCATGGTGCCAGATACAGCTAGTGCACCAGATACATGTGCCGTCGATGCTGAGCTCTTGGTCTGTGGTGAGAGCGCCGGACTTGCAGGGTCGTTTGCCTTTTGTTGCGAGGAGGTATAAGGTAATGTAGCGATCTTGGAGATGATGTTCATGAGACTGGTCATCATGTTAGCTTGCAGCATCTATCCATGATGTTCTGACTCTTACTGCTCGTATATGTTATCTGTAGCCTCGCTATCGCAGTCATAGTTGAGATATATCTCCACCAAGGCCTGTGGGTCCTGGCACAGCCTGGAGAGCATTCCAATGATTACAGCCTTCTGCTTGAGCGTTGAAGTCTTCATTTCAAGGATAGGAACGAAGATCTCATGCAGTAGGACCTCGATCTCTTTCTGTGTGCAGAAATGGATCAGTCGTGCACAGGTCATGAATCATGATAGTACCTTGAGCTTCGTTCGCATGCCTGATAACACTCGCCAGAAGATCTCCACGCTAACTTCGAACACTTGTGACACGGGGCTGACTGCGTTTCGGCTTAAGCTCAGGCAAAGATATTGATTAACCGCCTGAACAAAAGTAGTCGCTTCGTTTGTAGAAGCAGAGTAGATGATAGCCTTCGGATCGACGAATAGTGTCATGTGCGAATTAAGGATGGTGAGCACGAGATGCAGGGACAAGAGTTTAGACCTCATGGCGTGAGATTTAAGATCACGTTCGCTGGGCTGGATATCAGCATCATCACGCTGATAATGTAAGTGAACGCGTACCTCTCTGTGTTCAATGGCTTCATCGTCAATTTGCACAAGGCTCGGAAAACCAGGAACGCGTCCTTGATAAACATATCTTGCGTGCTCAACTCCCTTGCAGCGTGTCCATTTTCTGCGTCCTCAGGTGAGGTAGCGCTGAAGACGTATGTTTTAATAAGTATCAAATATTGTGACGGAACACATGCTTACGGCGTAGGACTAATTGCTTCACCTTGCGGAACGTCAGGATCGCGGACGTATGATGAGGGAGTGGGAGCGCCGGCACGCGAGGACAAGTCGGCGGCAGATTCAAATGACAATGCTTCTTCCACCACTTTCTCAGCTTCATTCGCTGCGACGACAAAGCTAGGGTTTTATGTGTCAGACTTCGGCAATCCTGGTGATGTCAATGTGTCGGAGGAGACGTACGAGCGTATGGTTGTACCGTCGGGACTTCTACACCGCGTGAATATGTGATGCACCATTTGGGTCAGCCCTCCTTGCGCGACCATTTGATTGACCAGATCCGTGCTGAGAAGAAATACGTTATAAACCGTGCGGACTGCCTTTAACAGTGATGAATGGTGTACATAGATGGTGGGAGAAAGCACTAGGGAGAGGAGCGCTTTGACGACCTGCAGAGAGACCGTTTCGGGGGAGGTATCACTATGGCATGTTGTGACGGTATGAACGACAAGGTCGACCAGGGAAGGCTGTGGAAGACTAGACTGGGAAGCGCCAGATATTGAGCGTCTTCCTTGTAGAGCCGGTGACGGAGGTGGCGAAGGAAGTGCTTGCGCAGATGATGGCTCCGCAAAGAACGAGTAAGAGATGAGCTTGGAAATACAGTCCAGACTAGCAATCATGAGTTTCTCGTTGCGCGTCTCGCATGCCAGCCGTAGAGGCTCAAAAATTTCACGTGGACGATCGCCACCTTGTCCGACACGAATCATCTCCAATGCATTGTGTGCACTCTCGCGAAGAGGTGCGGATCGTTTGGCCTCCTTCGACGCCAGGATTGTCTCCAGTGCGGAAGAAATGAGGACTACGGACACGGTATAACCCTTCGAAATCGTAATGGAACGCTTGTGAGACACAGCGTATGAACTATGAGCACTAGATGGAGTTTCAGGTCGGTGCTCTTCGTGGCCATTTGTTTTTGCGGGTGTGCCTGGTGTCGCGGGCCGAGGTTGATAAACATCTGTAGAGCCTCTGCCGGGCTGCAGCCGGGGACTCTTTGCTGGTGGAGTTGGCGGTGCTTGCTTCGAAGGAAGGGGAGCTTCCACAGCCGTGCCTGTGTCCTGAGCTTCTGGCTGAGCAACAGCGGCCACATGAGACACCTTTGGAACTAGTTCGACGTGTTCCCCCGGTACTCCGGAAAGCGGAGGAACAGACACGGACATTGCTTCATCTTCAACAACTACATTTTGGGCTGCGGCAACTGCGGAAGGACGTGCATCCTCATCGTTATGGATGGTGTCTCCATCCAGGACGATGGGTTTCTCCTTGCGAACACCGGCAAGCTCCTCGTCGATCGTCGAGTTCGTTGGCGGTCCTTGAAATTCAGTGACGGTGTCGTGCACCATGTTCAACACAGGCAGTGACTGAATGTAGCAATTCCCGGTAATGTCGTCAGACGGACTTTGCCGTGAGGTCATATACTTTCGTCAAATTTTTGTCTCCCGAGTCCTACGCCAAATTGTACAGTATGTCTGGTGCAGTACCTGCAGAAGCATCTGCAGCAGTGCTACAACCTTCTGAGCCTATCTCGGACTCCGCCATCTCTGTTCAAGGTCCTGATCTTGACCAAAAACCATCTCTTCAAGAACTTCTTAAAAGTTATGAACGAATCGGATTTCAAGCAAGCAGTCTTGGAAGGGCAATTGACATTGTTGACCGAATGGTGCGTTGTTCTTAGTTCTTAGAGCCTATGTGACTCATTGAAGGTTGTTCCGTTTAGCGAAAATGGCGTCTATCTGACGATCCTATCTCGGTCGATGAGTCTGAAGATTACCTTTCTCCAGAGATCAGAGCACAGACACGATGTGACATCTTTCTGGGGTACACATCCAATCTGATTTCGTCGGGTTTACGTGAGATCATACTGTACCTCGTCAAGCATAAACACGTTGCTGCGATCGTCACGACTGCAGGTGGGATCGAGGAGGATTTCATCAAATGCCTCGGCAAGACTTACCTGGCCGACTTTAACATGGACGGCGCCGATTTACGGGGCCGAGGAATGAACAGGATAGGGAATCTCATTGTTCCCAATGATAATTATTGCAAATTCGAGGACTGGCTGCTGCCCATACTGGATACCATGTTGGCTGAACAGCAGGCAACAGGGGAGGTGTGGTCACCAAGCTCATTCATACGACGACTGGGAAAGGAAATTAATAATGAAGAATCTGTTTACTACTGGGCTTATAAAGTGAACACATGCATAATTTACTTCCGCTTGCACCAGCTGAGCCCCCAATTCAGAACGACATACCTGTGTTCTGTCCTGCCCTCACTGATGGTTCGCTGGGGGACATGATATATTTCCACTCTTTCCGGAATCCCGGGCTGATACTGGACATTGTTCGTGACATCCGCGCTTTGAACGAACTCTCCAGAAAATCAAAGAAAGCTGGGATGATTATCCTTGGTGGAGGGGTTTGCAAACATCAAATCGCCAACGCGATGCTAATAGTAAGTCATCTTGTCAATAATATTATTCGAATCCTTATTCGAATCCTTACTCACCTAGCGAAATGGTGCCGATTACTCTGTATACATTGTTAGTATTCAAACACAAGTACGCCACCGCAATTGGTGACATTCTTCTCGCTCGCAGAACACCGGTCAAGAATTTGATGGCTCAGACTCTGGTGCCCGACCAGATGAGGCAGTCTCTTGGGGCAAAATTCGTGCCGATGCGGAGTCCGTCAAGGTGCCTGCTTCTTATATCTTGTCTCGCCAATAAGATCTCATGTGGAACATCAGGTGTTCGCTGACGCAACGCTTGTATTTCCGCTTCTCGTGGCCGCAACATTCGCGCAAGATTAGCTCTTATCATGCACCATAAGGTTCGTACCCGACATCCAAAAGAGGCTAAGCAACGATATGTGTTTGGAATGCATTCCATCAATCGCGAGGCCAGTGATTTGATATAAATAGGGTTCCGTGACGGGAGACTAGACTAGACTAGACCTATAAATCAAGAAGAACAACTGCCCATAGTCTTGGCATAGGGTCACTTGCTAACGGCATCTACGTGCTTTAATCAGTGACAGAACATTGCATCTGGAGACAACCTTTACCTCTTTGCATCTCACTGGACCATATTACAAGATCGTCTCTCAAAAGCTGAAGGATCATCATCGAATCACGCATTACTTGCATTGATGATGAATCGTCTAGGCATGCGACCGCTTCGTCGAACGCATGTTTGCCGAGGTGACACGCTCTTTCTGGACTCTTCCGGACGTCGTGGTAGTAAACGGCGAAATTCAAAGCCAAACCCAATCTTGTTGGATGTGTCGGCTCCAGCATGGCAAGTGCATGCTTGTACGCGAATTTGTATGCGGCAAGTGACAGATCAGAATTCCGACTGCGTTCTTGTTGCTGCGCGAATTCGGCGAGGTATCGATAGTAATCGCCCTTCCTAAACGCAACGATGGGATGTTGATCAGCATGGTTCAGGGAAAGAGCTTACAGCTTGTAATAGAACACGGTCTCTTCCCCGGGTTTGGCTGTAGCCAAGAGACTGTCATTCAGTAGTTTCACGATGTCTTTGCAGGCATCTGTAAGTTCCTTCTCGATGCGAGCTCGCTGACGACGGATAAGGGAGACCTGATGCTTTGACTGTGCGGAGGGTCTAGCAGACTCGAGCTTCTCCAAAGAATCGACCACTCTCCAACTGCTACGAAGGGAGTTCGTAATATTTTTGTAGGCGACTGAGAGGAGGTTCCTCTCCTCGATGGTCAACGCTCCGTACGTCTGTGTCAAGCCTTTGATCTGCGCCACGAGATCTAATGAAAACGACAGCCTAGATAAGGACAACATGTGGGGAAGGTTGCATGGACGGACCTTCATAACGCTCCGCCTCCTCTGCGACCTTGGCGAGTAGCAGGTACTCATCCCTGGATATTAAGCGTGCCTTGAAGAATGTTTGGATGTGCTGCCGCGACAACCTAGGATGAAACACTCACAGGCATCTGTAACAATCGAACAGGATGGGGACAGACAGCAGACGTTGCTGCGCATCCCGCTGCCTTTTCTACGCTGGTTATGGGGTTATGGGCAACGAGGGCACTGGTTTGCGCCCCAAAGCCTTTGAATTCACCGCAGCCACAAGGCACGATGAAGGACCGATGGGACACATCCTTGTGAAGAGTCGATCCCAAGAATCTTACAGCATCATACCCTGGGTATAGGGCAAGTCCTGATCATGGCAGTGAAAATGGCTGGGTTCAGGGTTCGCCATGCAATTTAAAAGGGCGCCTCGTGTCTGATATATGTGCACAGCTCGCCACTCGGTGTTTTCATCGTGGTAACTGGGCCTCGACTTCCAGGCATGTGAACAAACATTGATTGAGAATTCGGGCGGTTTCAGCACTTCACGGAAGACAGTTTCAGGAATCGGTACTCAGTGCTTGACGCTACTCAAACCTGCTTACACCATGTTATACCATCTCCTTGCGCCCCTTTCACGAGATGGATCCACACTGGATGAGCAATCCTGTATATCATTTTACGATCGGCGACGAAACTGGTGCAATCTAGAATACTGCTACTGCAGATCGAAGCAATCTTCCGAATTCAAGGGAGGAGGTACTTACAGCTTTGAAATACAAATGCCGTCAATGAGCGCTCAAGTTGAGCAAGCGGCGACTTGACATATAGCATCAAAATGGCCGACCCGAACACTTCCAGTGACGCAGTCTGTAGGTAACCCTCGTTATGCTTAACAAGAAACGTACATAGCTCGGTATTGAGAACGGGACAGCCCAGCTGGGAGGATTGAGAATCAGCGAAAAACGGCCAAGCACGGAGCCACGAACGATATTCGACCTTAGGGCTTTCGGATCGCACGTGAAGCAGGTCGAGGTCGGAAGAGACCGATCGGTTGATCACCATGGATGGGTATACTTGCTGAGAACAAGGATCATGGCATTGAATCCAGGGTCTCTTGATCCATCCCCACCGTGGTGACTCAACAGCGAGTTGAGCAGTTTACTACCTACGTCCGGAATCACATCTGGGCAGCGCTTGATGAACACATACACCATAGGGAACAGCAAAGAACAGGTAGTGTGATGCATAAGACCTAAAAGAACTCAGAACACGTCCCCACAGCCAACACCGCACTAAAGGTTCTCCTCTTCAAAGAACTCTCGGATGACTCGTCCATAAATAGTGACCGCTTTCTTGAGGTCGGGGAACTTCGGGAGCTAGTTGTTAGCAAGCGCTCGGGTGCAGTGCATTTGAAACCCGTACCTCGGCGTTGCTGAAACTGACGCGGAAGTGGCCGGCGTCAGTACTGACAGAGTCCTTGCTCATCGCATTGGCTGCGAACATCCATCCTGGTCCAAACAACACTCCATTCTCTGCTAACTTGGTCCATAACTTCGTTTCTAAGGTATCTTCATCTCCCGGGGTAAACGAGGGATGTTGGTCGAGATGAAGTTTCATCTGACATGCGAAGCTTAGAATGGACGCAAGCAAACAGGTTGAGCGCCGACCTACCCATACGAACATTCCTGCAACTGGCGGCACGAAGCTAAACATCGTGCGATTCCGGCCTGGGTATTTTTCAGTGGTACTGGGGCTCTTCTTGACCTTGGACGAAGCCCGATACACTGTGCAACCCTGCCAGACGCCTGCGATAGCAGGAACCGCCTGCAAGTGGAATTCCTCTGCGAGACAATCGATGAAGAAATCACGGCGTTGCTGATATTCTGTTCGTAGACCTGACGGGAAACGCATCATTGATGACTCCAATGAGTGAACGAAGTTACATACCCCTGAGCCAGCGGATGTAGCCATCATAGGTCCAATGCATCAAAATCTTTGCGATCACTGCCTGTAAATTCGATGTCAACCACGACCGCTCAACGAGATACATTGCGAATACCTGTCCAAAGCCGCATGGAGCCTGAGTTGTTGTTTCTCCATGCCTCTCCAACCTCTCTGCAAAGAGAGGATTACACGTGAACCATCCTAGTCGACTACCAGGAGCGACGGTCTGCCAAAATGGACGTTTGACCTCACGAGCGTACTGAAATGTAGATTCTATGACTCACCTTGGAGAAGGTATCGAGACGGATCACACGTCCCTCGTGGTCAAAACTACACCATATTGTGAGACGAACAACGTGAACAAATGGGGGGCCCATACTTCAAGAAGCTAGGGGTCAAAGTCGAAACATATTGTCTAGATTCGTCGGCTGACTGTCTTCCAGAAGACGTTACACCAGGGGACCTGTCGTCTTTAAATACGTACGTTCCCAGTTGAAGAAAATAATATGGATCGTCTTCGACAATTATCACGTCTAAGCGCCAAGTTCATTTAGCTAGCTGATTCCTCTTAATACAGTGTACTGACCATATTTGACACAGACGTCATAAATCTCCTTCTTGCGAGCGACACTCATTGTCTGCATCCATCAGGAATGCGTTCACCGACCGATCTGGAAAAGATATATACTTACCGAGCCACTTGGGTTCTGTCCAACAGGCACAATGTACATAACATGAGGCCTGGCGGGAAGTTCAAATACGGGGTGGACCTCTATATTTGTCTATCTCACCTTGACATCTGACGTGAAACTGGGTCCCATTGCGACAGTAAGTTCTCGAGGGCATCGCTCTTCATGCCTAGTCCATCCATGGCGACAGGTACAGGCTTGATATTGGCAGGGAGCATCGATGCCATGGCAGAGGGATAAGTCCACTCTTCACACAGTACACCCTCGCCAGGGTTGCACAGGGTTGCGACAGCTCTCGCCCACCTAGATGACTAACATCACAACAAAGATTGTACCGCAATCGAACTGACGCACCCATCCGTATTACCAGTGTTAATAAGGACCGTCCAGTCCTCAAAAGCTGGCCGATAGACCTCAGAAATAAAATGTTTCAAGTAAATTTGCAACTGTCCCTCTGCTACAGCTGCGCCGTATTGAAGAGAGCTTGCCAGGTTGATATCCCCGTCAATGGCAGAGTACTTGGGAATGGTGATGCCCTGAGTGTTCTCTTTGGTTGAATTGTGGCTACTGAATAACTTCCATAGCCATGAAAAAGAGGTAGACGACTCTGTCGGAGCGAGAGCGAATGACTCTGGTACCAAAACGTTGGCAGAAACGTCTGAGACGGGGAAATATGCAGGACTAGGCAGGCCTGTTAAGTCAAATAAGATATTATCAGTTTGTGAAGACGAGAAGGCCTGACCTCCTGCGAGGGCCAAAATGCCTGGCTGTGAGAAGTACTTCTGGAGCCCCTTCAACGGAGAGGTTATCCTAGCTTTGGACAGCTCGGAAAGGTGGTGAGAGAGGTCAATAGACTTGGTGCACTTCTCGACACTCATGATGGCAGGACAAGAGTCGGCACAGGACTGGTCTGGCCCTATAAGGCGAGCACGGGTCTATTGCCAGCCAGGGTTGCGATAAGAGTCAGCAGGCAATTGGGAAGTAAGACAGTGAGTTATACTTAAGTGACAGTCTTCCCACATGTTGCAGATCCCTTAGTATAGAACTCAGGACCAAGCAATAGCCTAGTTGTCCGGCGTTCGGGAGTTCGACTTACATACCAGATTCGCAAACTGACCAAGTCTCGGTACTCTGGCGCCGTACGGCAAGCAAGTTTCATGGTGGATCACCAGTGTCACATGCGGATTTGTCTGGGGTAGTCACGGCAATGAAGGCTGGGAATAGTGCCACGCAGCTCAATGAAGAGCCCATCTCGCCAGTTTTTTTCGTGTGTCCACTGCCGGACAAGATAAATCAGGCACGATGCATGCATGGTACATTTCGGAAGTTGTCTAAGACTGGACGGCGCCTGGTAAGGTAAGATAGACCTCACGCAAATACATGTACATCACATGACTTTTCGTGACTTTTGCGTTACAATGCCTAAGGATTCTTGCTGAGATCGTTTTAGGAAAATCTGTTCCAGTCGATTGTCCGAACATACAGTACGGACAATCGACTGCAACAGATTTCCCTAATTCGCGTTTTTGAATAAGTAGTAGTCTTTTTGGTGATCAATGTACCGGCTGAATCTGAAGTTGTGGCTGTGCAGCGTGACAATGACATCAGTAAACCGGTGAGACTCAGATATTAGTAGATTTTGTAGTATTTTCCAAGCCCAATGCTTCTTTCCTGTACATTATGATGCAAAGTAATATATAGCAATCTAAAGCAATGTAATCACGCCAATTCACGCTCGGTTCAGACTTAGATATTGCTTTACATCACTTTATATTACTTTATATTGTTTTATAACATCATATATAGGAAAGAGCATTTCGGTGTACAAAATATGGGAATATCGGTGGCTCACCGGTTCACTGATGGAAGTGCGAGTCAGGTCAACGACTTCACAACAACTGTTATGCCTCGCAAAAGACCCTCACAAATTGCAAACTTGGGTGCTCACACTCACCCCAGCCAGAAGAAAAGAAAGATAACCAGTACAAGTCAAGAGAATGTAAGCAAATATCGATAGTCAATCTTTCATTGTGTATTAATCCATCCATTGACAAAGACACCTTTCACCGGAAGCTACCCAACAAATCCACCACTCTCGCACACCGTAATTAGTCCCTTACAACCAAATAGAACCATTCTGAATAGTATACCTGAACAATGTCCTGCTCCGAGGTTCATTGAAGATAATGATACACAGTCTAACTTCGAGGATGATGAAGAAGTAGATGAAGACAGACAGGTTCCTCCTTGGAACAATAGTACTCCAGCTCTCGCTGGCCAATTCATACCACCCCCAACTGTCGAAGAAGCTATTCTTGCCTTAGCTGATCTGAAACTGATACTCCATCCTCCACGAAAGTCAGGTGGAGGACACAAAGACCCTAAACTTGATCTGCTTCTTCGAACCCATCTCGAAAGAATGCAGATGTTTCTTTGGAACTACACTGATCCAGCCAATAAGAGGCATGGATGGATAGCAGCATCACTGAAAACTGCTCATGCTCATCAGAAAGGGCCTTGGTTAGCAGGCCGTCTTCGTGAGTGGGTACAAGCTTATTGTAAAGACCGCGAAGACCTTTCTATGAATATCTATGGAACCTGGAACTCCTCAATTCTGGAAGACAAAGACTTTGCACAGGAGCTGCTTCTACATTTACAGGGGATCGGGAAGTATGTTAGAGCAATGGATATAGTTGAATATCTCGATCAAGCCAAGATGAAGTCACGGTTAAAACTAACTAAAACAATATCCCTCTCGACAGCACAATGCTGGATGAACCATGTTGGTTACAGGTGGTCGAAGACACCAACTGGTCAGTTTGTTGACGGACACAAGAGGGTTGATGTGGTGGAATATCGACAGGCAGTGTTCCTCCCTGTTTGGGCCAAGCTGCTGTCTCACACACGAGTTTACACACCCAATGGAAATGAGGGTGCTGTGCCACAGTTAAGCACTCGTCGAGTCATAATCTGGAATCACAATGAGTCCACCTATTATGCAAACAACCGTAGAAAAATTCGATGGGTCCACAAAAGCGAAACTGCCATACCGTATGCCAAAGGAGAGGGTGCCTCATTGATGATTGCAGATATGGTCAGCCCTGATTATGGATGGCTGCGTTCACCGGACAGAACAGAAAGTGTTTGTGTCCTATTCAAAGCTGGCAAGGCCCACGAAGGGTACTTCACATGCGAGGACATACTTAAACAGGCCTCCAAGGCAATGGACATTCTTGAGAAACACTATATGGACGAGGATCATGTCATGGTGTTTGACAATGCAACGACACACCTGAAGCGTGCAGATGATGCGCTGTCGGCACGACACATGCCTAAACATTCACCGAAGCATGGAGACAAGTGGGACGGTACCAATTGGGGTGAGGGACGGAAGCTGATGAACTGGGGTGTAGAGGTCAATGTGGTTGGTGAAGATGGAAAACCCATGCATGGCCTTGATGGTGCGGTGTTGAAAAAAAAGGTTCCAATGGGCGACGGCAAGTTGGCAGATGGATCACCGCAGTCGCTGTACTATCCAGAAGGTCACAAACGTGCTGGTGTATTCAAAGGAATGGCAGCAATACTGGAGGAGCGAGGCTATGAAGGGGCATTGAAGATTCGGGCAGAATGCCCAGGATTTCAGTGCAAAAAGGGGGCCGTTCATTGTTGTTGTCGAAGAATGCTCTATAACAAGCCTGACTTCGTGGGTGTCAAGTCATTGCTGGAGATTGCTTGCGAAGCCCGTGGCTTTCAAGCAATTTTCTTCCCTAAATTTCACTGTGAGCTTAATTTTATAGAGCAGTGCTGGGGTTATTCGAAACATGTTTACCATGAACTTCCCGCATCGTTAAAAGAAGCTGATCTTGAGCGAAATGTCCTCCAGGCTTTGGATTCAGTCCCGCTAGTAGCCATTCGCAGGTGAGTCATAAATCTTGCATCTGAGTCAGGCTAACACCATATCATGATAGGTTCTCCACTCGTTCACTGAGATTTATGGACGCCTATAGGAAAGGTCTCAATGGCAAACAGGCAGCATGGGCATCAAAGAAGTACCATGGACATAGAGTTTTGCCTGAAACACTAATGAGAGATCTGACGGAGGCAGGATTGGTTGAACAAACCAATTAGCTACATGAAAATTGCATTCAAATACAATTTTAAGACTTGAGATACATACATACACTCGAATATAATGCTACGGCCACAGAGGAACCTGTTGTCGCAGACTCGCAGTCGTGACACAGTGCGATAAACAAAGTTTGAAGCATGGAGTCACAAAAGGTCACATAAGGTCACAGAGAGGTAACTCATCATGTGATGTCAATGGGTTTGGATGAGGTCTATCTTAGGCCTCATGCGAATCCATCCAATGTCATGTGATCGTGACTGCCTGTGACACTTTGAACTTATCCCAGGATAAGGTCATGCCGAGTTGCCGGGAGACCAAACAAATGCCTTCAAAGGCATTGAGCAAAAGATGTTATTATGTGCAGCTACTGACGAAGTTAGAATATACTGCGGGAAATGTAGTATTAGTATCAGTAGAAGTTGTAAGTGAAAAACTATGTGCTGCATGAATAGACTAGTTGGTGTCCCTTCAAACAGTTGGAGTAGTATTATCAAACTCCTGCATGATGCTCTCAGGCAGGACTCTATGACCATGATACTTTTTGATAGCCCAAGCAGCCTGCATACCATTTAGGCCCTTTCAATAAGCATCAATGAAGCATCTGGATCTGATTGCAAATCTGTGGTTAATGTCAGCAAGAATGATCATATGATCTACATGATCTACATAAAAAACTTACCTGTGCATTGTTTGCAGAGGAATAGAGTCACATGCAGCTATAATGTTGCGTAAGATCATCTTCTTTTGAAGATAGTTTGAATTGATGACACCCGCTTTACAAAGCCCCAGCACATCTCAATAAAATTCAGTTCATCAGCAAATCACTTTGCTTCTGTGGGCTCTGTACAGCTCTGTACAGGAGGGACCAAGCTGTGGCCAGCCATTTTTTGGTGGTGGGAAAAAAAAGTGTTTTGCTGATGTTCACAATGAAATTTGGGCAGAAATATGACATGGAAGCCACATTCCTTGCAAAAAATTTCAAGGCATGACTTTACATTGATAAAGTCAGGCTGATTATAAAGGAAACAATGGCAACAGCAATGTGGCATCTTGTCAGGGGGGCATTTGAAGCCAGGACATTCTGATTTGAGGCTTGCTTCTTCATCAAATCCTCATTCACAGAGAATCTGAGCCATGCCTTTGAACCAGCCTGCCTTCTCATGGCCCTCCATAAAGTAGAAAGACTGCAGTGTACCATTGGCAAGCCAACTGGATTTTTGTTTTCAGGGACTTTCCATTGGCATTATGAATGACATTGCCACATGCATCTTTGGTGGTAACCATGGCACCCCATGTTTTGGATAGGTCCTTTGGCATGTTGCAAGCAGCAGGTGCATCATCTGCATGCTTCATGTGAGTTGTTGCATTGTCGAATACAATAATGTGATCATCATGAGGGAAGTGTTTGTCTAAAGTATCCATTGCCAGCTTTGTGTGTGTAATAATATTGTCTGTCATGAAAAATCCATCCTGCCCCTTGCCTGCTTTGAAAAAAAGAATATGAGCCATCTCTGTGTGGCTAATCAAGCTGAATGACCTCACTAGCTTGTTTGGACTCCAACACTCCCCCTTGAGTGCAGTCTTCTAAGCTCATCAGCATATAAAGTTTCTGGATCTGAGGACAGGGTAGGGCCTTTGTAAAAGCATTGGAAATGTTCTCTTTGCTAGGGCAATAGGTGAGTGTGAAGGTGCCGTTCTTAACATGGGTTTGAATGAAGTGGTATCTGAGGTTGCTGTGTTTTGTGTGGGATTGAAATTTGCCATTTGAGGTGAGGGCAATAGCTGCTTGGTTATTGCAGTAGATGGGCATGGGGGTATGCTTGACATTGTACAACTCTTCGAGGAGGAGCTGCAAGTAAAGTACCTTGTGAGCCACTGTAGTAAGTGCAATATCCTCGGCCTCTGTGGTTGATAACACTATGAGGAACTGCTTTTGAGCACTGTGGGTGAGGAAAATAGACTCTGGGGTGATTCAGAGGTCTAACAAGGGTGCAAGACAAATACTCGTCCCGAGGGGATTGCTACTGGGTAGCAAGTCCTCAAGTAAGTGCGAGGAAAGCAAAGACTAGACTCTGTCTAGCGACCCAAAGGGTTCCAGTCCTTACTAGGACTGGGAATGCAAAGATGCGGAAGGTACGTGACAAGCGGAACACAGTGCACAACAAACAGAACAAGCGCGCAATGAGCGGAACTAATGCACAACAAGTGGAACTAACGCGCAATGAGCGGAACTACATGGAACTAATGGAACTATCGCGGAACAAACAGAACAAACGGAACAAACGGAGGGAAAAGGAAACTATGAGCCTGTACGAGGAAGATTGGGCAAAGTTGGACCAGGCTTGTGTCTGGTACTTGCTTCAAGTCGTTGGATACAATGTCAGGCATTTCAAGCGGAACTCACGGAGGCAGGAATGTTGCAATGTGAACAGGAATAGATTTGGGAAGATATTTTAAACAGTGAGTGGAGTACTGGGAAGTACTCTGTAAGTGGAAGTGGAGTTGAGTCTATCAAAAGGTAAAAACTAAGATCCCATCTATTGCTATCTATATAGGAAGGGGTTCCAAAAAGCACTATGCTACAACCAGGTGAGGCTGTGAGATAAGGAACCGGTTCCGAGTAGTGGAAGGATCTGTATAAGTATTGTAACACATATGAAATGAGATAGCAACATGTCAGTAACATGGGGAACATAGCAAGGACTCACCAGTGAGGATGGAAGGACGGGGACAGGACAGAGGAGGACGTTCTGAAAGCTAAAGGGATATGATGTGCATGATGCGTGGTTGTTCCGCTTGGTTCCGTGTAGTGGATGGGTCAGGTAAGATGCAGATGGGTAGCGGAACGGTAGCGGAATTCACGGAAAGATGGTGGTAAGGCTTGGGAATTATACAGGATATGGGCCTACAGTGGGGACATTCCCTGCAGCACTCCAGGCTACAGGTCCACCATTCAACAGAATGAGGTATCCAGACATCAAATGTCGGTGTGCCTGCAAGGCCCAATCAGCATCAATGTACACTTCCAGTCCTGCCTCCATGCCTCCAAAGGTCAGTTCAAATCTGCTTGTACCCTTGAGATACCTTAAAACGTGTTTCACCACTTCCTAATGTTCTCTTCCCAGATTGTGCATGAACTGGGAGAGTGTCATGATGGCAAAGGCGATGTTGGGGTGAGTGCTTGTGCCTGCATACATCAGAGACCCAATGGCTCTCTGGTATGGGATGTCTTACATGGCTTTGTTTTGAGCATGCATGGCAGGAGACTGGGCTTCGGAGAGCATGATACCAACTTCCATTGGCGTCTGAACAGGTTTGGCGTCTGTAAGATGAAATTGCTTGAGGATGGTATTGATGTAGGCTTTCTGAGACAAGGTAATTGTGTGTGCAGCACAATCTCATTTGACCTTAAGCCCTAAAAGCCAGGTAAGCTCACCATGATCTGAAATCTCAAAGTGTTGGCTGAGTTCTTCCTTGAAGTGCTTGATATGATGGAGGGGCTGAGAGGTGATGGCCATGTCGTCCACCGACATGGTGATAACAGTGTGCTTGTCCTCCTGACACTTATAATAGATGGCTTGATCGACCTTTGAGTGTGTGTGTCCTATCTTCAGGAATGCAGCGGCCAGCTCTTTCAACCACTCAAAACCTGCCTGCTTTAAGCCTGGTAAGCTCCTCAAGAGCTTTAACACCTTCCTCTCTTGTCCTGCCTTCAAGTATCCTGGTGGGGCATGCATGTATATGTCCTCCTTGAGCTCAGCATAGAGATAGGTGCTCTTAACATTGACTTGGTGAATATGCCAATTGTGCTGGGCAGCCATGGCAAGCACGGTCCTAATTGAGGACATGTTGGATGTGGGAGCAAAGGTATTGTAATAGTTGATGCAGTATTTCTAACACTGACCATTCGTAACTAGACAAGCGCACAGCTTGAGCTTTTCACCATCCAGTCTGTGCTTGGTGGCCAATGCATAATTAGGTTTGTGCCTGGTGGTGTGTCCACGATAGTCCAAGTGCCCAGCTTCTCTAGCTGACTAATTTCATAATCAATGGCTTCTTGCCATTCAACTGCATTAGGACCATTAAGTGCTTGCTGGAGTGTTACCTCAGGCTCTACAGCAGCCATGGTATATAGGTGAGTGGAGACACATTTATCCTCCAAGTCTGACTCTGCTGGCTGGAATAGCATCTCTGCTACTCAACTGGCTACTTGCCCCTTATTGAGGGCAATATAGTAGCCAAGGGGTGGTCTGACTCTAGTGGTTCTAGGTGCAGGTGGAGTCTCTGTGCACTGGACTTGTCTAGGAGGAGTGGATGGAGGCTGGAGAAGTGCAGGTGAGTTCATTTGGGATTGTGATGGTTCCTGGATGTTAACATTTTGCAGCATAGGGTTGTACTCCCCCTTGGCCTGGATACCATCTGCAACAATGACTGTGGAGGGCACAAACATCATGTTGCATTCTACCAACACCTGCCTCTTTGCTAGGCAGTAGATGTGATAGCCCTTACTCTCAGCATCAACGCCCACAAAGAAAGCTTCCTCAGCTTTTGGTTCCAGCTTACTAGCCTGTTCCATGTGCACAAGGATGACACATCCAAATTTGTGGGCATAGGAGAGGTTAGGGCATGCATTATGAACAAGATTATAGGGAGTGTGACCTGGGACAGACCTAGATGGTAAGCAATTCTTCAGCCAGATGGCATAATTGACCACCTCTGCCCATAGAAACTTCAGTAGGTCATGCACTATGAGCATGGCCTGTGCATGCTCAACCAGAGTGTGGTTAAGTCTCTCCACCACTCTGTTCTGTTGAGGTGAGTCATGCACCATTAGTTCTCTACTGATGCCACAATCCCTTAGGTGAGTGTAAAAGTCCATGCTGAGGTACTCTCTGCCTCTATTGGATCAAAGCATTTTGATGTGAAGTCCATTGTGTTGTGTGGTAAGTTTCACTTCATATCACTTGAAAGCCTCTAATGCCTTACTCTTGTGCTTTAGGAACACCACCTGGCTTTTCCTCAAGAAATTG
The DNA here is from genome assembly GCF_016628075.1 of Suillus paluster. NCBI lineage: Eukaryota > Fungi > Basidiomycota > Agaricomycetes > Boletales > Suillaceae > Suillus > Suillus paluster. Next base: position 1,264,470 of record NW_024537563.1, on the reverse strand, counting down.
TCAGTAAAGTTCATATAGTAGCTCAACCCTGCAAGGCTGACAGTCTGGGCTGGTCCCCACAGGTCCCTATGAATGACCTCGCTGTACTTCTTGGCCTGCCTAGTCGCTGTTATGACTGACGTCCAACAATAATGTTGAAGGTGAGTGCACAACCACTAGGACTCGGTCAGAGATGATAATGAGCAACAGGATAGATTGAGCGTTAAACGTCTAGGTCACTACAACAGTAGGAAACGAAGAGGTTAAGTCTAAGGAGCTCTTACGCTAACTACCCTACTCTTATACATAACATTGAGTCGGAGATATCTGAGTATGAAAGAAATCAGCCAATGAGAAAAGAGTCGTACAATACTGTGGATGAGTAAGTATGACATCATGATATATAAGCGACTGAGTAAGACGGTTACTAAATAGAAACCCAAGATCCGACCGGTTCTTCTTTAGGAAGCAAGATTGTTCTAGCCTGTGGAGTAGGGGAGCCAATCGGAGAAGCAACGGGTGACCTATGACGAGAAGTCACGTGACCGGCTCGGGTACTAGAAGTAGCCGAAGGAAAACCGAGAAATGAAAAATGGTTCATATTTGGGATTCGTGACAGTTGCCTCTTTTTGAAAGGGCTTATGGGACAACTTAGCTTTGATGCAAGCATCACAGAATTCCATGGAGGATGCTATATTGAGGGTAAGTCCCTCTACCATTCCCTTCTCTATTGCATGCTTGACGGCAGTGTGTGAAGTGTGGCCAAGGGCCTTATGAAGGTTGTGAATGGTAGGTCTTTCCCTCACAAGATGGGCTTGATGTTTAACCTTGCCTGCAATGCTATACAGGCCCTCAACTTAAGGGATGGTGGTGATCACTGTGTGATCAGGGGATAGAGACAGGATCTTGCACATCCTATCCTCGAAATGGACTGCTAGTCCAGTGGTGGTGATACAATTAGTGGAGATTAGTGTGAAGGTCATGCTAGGTGTGTATAATGTGTCCTTCAACGTCACTAACATTTTCTCCTTGCTATTGAGCAATTTGAGCTTGATATCCCCTTTTCCAATGGTGCTAAGGGTAGATCCATCGGCTGTATGGACATCCTGGGGGTCTATAGCCACATAATTGATGAACTTGGCCCTATCTGGGCAGAAATGAGACATTGCCCCAGAATCAATGATTGCACCTCGGTGCTCAACTGGTACTTTGAGCTGCTCTGTAATGCTACAAAGGTTGGATATTGTGAAAGTGTAGTTATCAGGGGTGGGGTCAGAGGCAGCTGAGTTCACACCCTCTTTGGGCATATGTCCTCCTTTCTTTCTTTGATTTGGGCCTTGACCCTCTTTACCACTGCCAGGCCTCCAGCAATTGCTCTTATAGTGGCCTTTTCAATTGTAATTAAAGCAGGTAACATCCACATTCTCTTTGCTTGTGCTTCCAGCCCTTTTATTCCTCCCAGGACCAGACTTGGCTACTAGAGCTGAGTTACTGCCCTTCTTGTTGCCACATCAATCTGAGAGGAGCCTATGCTCGTACTCTTTGGAAATGATGTTAATGAGTTCTGAAGGACTCAGAGGTATTTGCATAACATTTATAGCAGCATTTATTGATGAGAGTAGAGGTCAATATGATTTGGGAAGGGATCCTAATAAGATCTTGTAGAAGTCTCTGTCATTGATGGCGGCACCCATGCCTGCCAGGGACTTGCGGAGCCGCAGCATCTCGCTAAAGTAAGCTTTTACATCACCATTCTCCTCGCACCTTGTTTCTTGCAATCAACAATATAGGTCTATTTGCACAACTTTGGGTTTTCCCTTGTGAATGTCACATATCTTGACCCAGATCTTTGAGGCATCCTTGAGTTTCTAAATTTGGAGCAGCATTCTATTGGTGATTGTGCTGAATATTTGTTGTTTAACTAGTGAGTCTTTCTGCAAGAACTCATTGAGCTTCTTATCTAGCTCTTCAATCTCCATTGGTGTTGTTGTTGAGCCATCTGGCTTCATGATGCTGCTCATTGTCAGGTTGACTTTGAATGGGATTGGTTTTGAGGCTCAACCATTGGTATAATGCATCAGACCTTGGGCCCCTATAGTGGTTAATGTTCTCTCCTTGTAGGTTATCTAGTTCAAACCATCTTTAGCAAGTTTGGAGATGTTAAGGGTGTTACTGGGGAGCATGGTATAGTATCCATGGTTGAGGCAGGGCTTATAACCTGTGGTTAATCAAGCTGAATGAATGCAAATGGGAGGAGCTAGTAGATACATTATCTCAGTCTCAAATGAAAGGACTCTGATACTTGACTAAGTACCTAGTAGATATATTCTAACTATAATGTTAGCTTGTAGATGTTAAACAAATGGTATAGGTACTCACATCTCAGTCTTGAATGAAAGGACTAAGATGTTTTGATGACAGCACACATTGACTGAGACATATGAGACAGAGACTTGGAGAACAATATGTATGTGATGGATCAATAATCACTTGGGTATAGGAATTACCAGTGATCTGAAAGGAGAACTATAGTACTGAAAGGATATAGGACCAGTTGAGTGGTTCCTTGTCTATAAGGGGACCAGTGAGGCAGTCGGGCGGACTAACCATCAGGTGGGTTGACGCGAGGGGAACTAAAGGGAACAAAGGGGGTCAGAAGAGCGGAAATTGTGGGGGGAGTAGGAGTAGAATCAGGTGGACCAACAGAGTGGAGGAGCAGAGCTCCAGATAGGGTCAGATGGTAGGAATATAGTGTCAGAGGAAATAGGGGTAGTGTCAGAGGAGCAGAACAGAGTTGGGCAGAGGTAGCAGGGCTGGTCCTGCTGAGATGCACGGTGTGCATTGTCAGAGAAGGAGGGATGGGGTGGACAAGGAAACAGGGGGTCGGACCAGCAGTGGGAATGTCTACAGGTGGCATTAAAGGTGCTCAGATCCAGTATGTGACAGTTCACACTTTTTTTAAACATCAGTGTATGTTATTGACTCCACCCCTCTCAATAATCTTTTGAGTGCATTGCACTGCCCTGCTGACCACTATAACCCATCAAAACAGTCACCCAACACCTGATAAGACCCACCAACTCCATGTGCACATGTTAGACTCTTGTTCAAACATGCTGGATAGCTGTCACAAATTCCTAATATGAACCATTTTTCATTTCTCGGTTTTCCTTCGGCTACTTCCAGTACCTGAACCGGTCACGTGACTTCTCACCCTGTCACACCTTCACCTCTTCACATATCACCTGTGGTTTCTCCGATTGGCTCCCCTACTCCACGGGCTAGAACAATCTCGCTTCCCAAAGAAGAACCGGTCGGAACTTGGGTTTCTGTTTAGCTGCCATCTTACTCATTCGCTTATATATCATGATGTCATACTTAGTCATCCGCAGTATTGTACGACTCTTTTCTCATTGGCTGATTTCTTTCAGACTCCTATTCAATGTTATGTATATAAGTAGGTTAGTTAGCGTAAGTACTCCTTAGACTTAACCTCTTCGTTCTCTACTGTTGTAGTAGGCCTAGACATTCACGCTCAATACTATCTGTTCTCATCATCCTTGACCGAGTCCTAGTGGTTGTTGTCAGACTTTGCCATTCGGTGAACTCTGGTCATAACATTAGGTTAAGTCTATCTTACCACTCTGACTTGAACTTTATCCTGGACATCGCTGTTCACGATAAACTTCACTGTGCTATTCTGCTGAGATTTATCTCGCGGATTACGTTTAATTCAATCATCATTCCTCAACGTGTTTTGTTATCTCAATCTCTTTACGTTAGTCTTTAGTAGAAGTGAACCAGGCCCTCGTCTTACTACGAGCCGCCAGTTCATAAGGATCAGTGACACTTAGGTCCTGTTTTCGCACGTCTACAGTTAGGCCCAAAACCCTGCCAACTGTATGCTACAATATCTGCTTTCTACGTAACAGAATGGCACTCGCGACAGTCCTCTCACTGTCTAAATACCTTACAATAGGAACCTAGGGTGCTAAAAGTAGACCCAAAGTTCACCGCATCTTTCATGAACTCCTCTCAAGTTCACATAGGTTGACGAACCGCTACATGCGCTGCATTCACACCTTTGTCATCATTGCCCCGCCATACAGATCCCGCCTAGTCAAGGCTAGGGCTCTCGCACTTCACAGCAACGTTTCCTGTCTGGATTCCCATTGCTCCTACTTCCATGTCCGAGAATCTAGGAGAAACTGAGATTGCCACTTCAGAGGATATAGAAGTGACAACGGCTCCAGCAGTGATACAGCCAGTAGCCACTCTGAGCAGAAGTGTAATCCACTCCCCAGCACCACAAGGATGGCTCCCACCATTTCCATCTGTAGAATTATCCACCACCCCAACCGAAGGCCCTTCTGTACTGCACGGCATCTCCGGGCCCGGGTCATCTACCATCACCCACAAGGGCATTTCGGACGCAATAAACACCGTCATACAAGAAGAAAGGAGTTACACCAGACGGTTGATAGATCGCATGCAGGAGGAGATCAACGTTCTCAATGACAGCTTGGTAGTAGCCAACGACGAGAACATGGACCTGAGGGTCAGGGTGACGATCATGGAGAACACTTTGCAGATTGCAGAGAACGCCATCACGGCTTTGCAGAGCTCGCCTACAACAAAGATCCCAGGCTCTACATCTGGGACTTCAGGCTCTGATCTCAAGATGGCAAAACCCATGGACTTTACAGGGGACAAGAACTCCATTGACATTGACACTTTCCTCACTCAGCTCGCCATATACTTCACAGGTTACCCTGGAGCTACAGAGCAGCAGAAGTGTACTTGCCTCGTTTCTTTCTGTCGGGGCGCAGCGGCAAAATGGGCGGAAAGCATTACCCCCATGGCCCTCAGCAGCAAGCCTGGGTCCTATGCTAGCATCGTCAGTGACATGAAGGTCATGTGGACCGTCGTAAACAAGGAGGAGAAGGCAGCAAGAGAGTTGGAATCTCTCTGACAAGGCAATCGTACCGTCAGAGAGTACATTTCCATCTTCTGTCAGAAGCTCGCCTTCTGCCATTTCTCTGACTATGAGTTGATGCGCAAACTCCGCTTTGGATTAAACCAACAAGTCAAAAACTACTTGGCCAATATCCACCCTAACAGAAAAGATACTCTGGAGGGGCTGATCAGGGAGGCGCTTCTCATTGGACAGAACCTCGAGGAGCTTGACGACGAGAGGAAGATGAGTTTTGCCCCTCGACGACCCTGGCAAGGCTCAGCTGCAACATCTGCACCAGCTGGAGCACCCAAGACCATGTCTCAGGGAGGAAACACCATGGACGTTGATGCAACCAGGACAGGAGGTAGACCCCGACCTCAAGGACAACCGGGAGGTGTTTTCAAGTGCTACTGCTGTGGAGAAGAAGGGCATATGGCCCGTAACTGCATGGGAAAGCCTCTTGACCCAAAGGGCAAAGGACCAGCTGTCCATGCCGGCAAGGTGGAAGAAGTTCCAGCTGTGAAACCGCTCACACTGGAAGATATTAACCGCATTGTCAACGAGAGGATCTGCCTCTCCAGCATGTACAACCCAGCAAAGAAAGAGGAGCAGAAGGGTTTTTAGGAGGATCGAAGTTGACTGCAAACTTAGATCAGAATAATCATTTTTCCATTCTCGGTAACTCGGCAATTATGTTTGCAGAAGTATCAGAAGTTTGTTCTGGGAATAAACGAGACCATTTCTACTTGCCAGTTACGTTGGAAGGGAAACACAAGAAAGCAGCTGTCAATGCTCTAGTGGACTGTGGAGCAACAAACCTCTTTATCAGTGAAAAGTTTGTTAAAAAGAATCAAGTCCAAACCAAGCAGTTGTTAAGAGCAATGTCGATTTGTAATATTGATAAAACAGACAATTCTGCCGGACCAATTACCAGTTATGCAGATTTGAAGCTTACAATAGGGGATCATGAGGAAGAAGTGGCCTTTCTAATCACAGATCTAGGAACCAATGATGTTATCATTGGAATAGATTGGCTACGATACCACAACCCTAGTATCGATTGGAACGCAGGAAAGGTGGCATTAGACCATTGCCCGGTTAAATGTCAAGAAGCCAAGGTCAAGGTCAAAAAGACCAAGGCAAAGAAGTGAACAGCTATGAACTGTTCGATCCTTTCGGTGTTGCCCGACTTGATACTGGCAGAAGATGACGAAGATGAGGATATCGAGGAAGCCTCTATCCATCATCAGGTTCAGTCGAACAGCCTCAACTCTAAAGTGCAAGGACATGTGGGTACTATACCTGTCAGGCTTGAGGAAGAAGAACAATTGAACCTTGCTACTACTGTTGGTCAGAAGGTGCAGATCAAGGAAGTCGAGGATGAAGATTCACCACAGAATGTGTGGATCAGGTACAAGAGCTCAGTCGTGTCAGAGTTAGCGCAGCAAGAGGAGAAGAAGAAGAAGAAGAAGAAGAAGAAGAAGAAGGAAAAGAAGCCTGTAGAAGAAATGGTGCCAGACTGGCTCCATGACTATCTTAAGGTCTTCTCTGAAGAAGAGTCTACTCGATTCCCCGAGTCCAAGAAGTGGGATCATAAAGTAGATCTCAAGGACCCTAATGACCTTCCTCCCAATGCGAAAGCATATCCCTTGTCCCCCACCAAAAATGATGCATGTGAAAAGTGGCTCAAGCAAGAGTATGATTTGGGATGACTGAGAGATTCCAAATCTCCAGTAGCAGCTCCCTTCTTCTTTGTTGCTGAGAAGGACGGAAAGCTCAGACCTGTCATGGACTATCAGAGGTTGAATGAGAAAACCATCCGAAATGCATACCCTCTCCCTCGCTCTCAGGACCTTATTGATCGTCTCTCCGGTGCAAAGCTCTTTTCGAAAATGGACATTTGATGGGGCTATAATAATATCAGAGTGAGAGAAGGAGACCAGTGGAAGGCCGCCTTCAAAACTCCTTTTGGACACCATGAACCAGTCGTAATGTACTTCAGCATGACAAACTCCCCAGCTACCTTCCAAACTATGATGGTCCAAATCTTCCAAGATCTGAAGGAAGGCAAGGTCGTTGTAGTCTACATTGACGACATCTTGGTCTTCACCAACAATGATGTAGAGAAACATCGGAAGGTAGTACGTGAGGTACTACAGAGACTACAGGACAATGATCTCTATCTCAAACCGGAAAAGTGTTCGTTTGAGAAGAAGGAAGTGGAGTTTCTCGGTTTGATCATCAAAGATGGACACGTCTCTATGGATCTGGTCAAGGTTAAGGGAGTTCAGGAATGGCCCACTCCTACCTGTGTCAAGGACATTCAGTGATTCATGGGATTTGTGAACTTTTATCGTCAATTCATTCTTGGTTTCTCAAACATTGCCAGGCCCATGAATGAACTCATCAGGAAGAACGTACCATGGGAATGGACAGATAAGCAGGAGAAGGCTTTCAGAACCCTCAAAGACAATTTCTCTTCCGCACCAGTACTAGTTATGCCAGATGCAAATAAAAAACAGAAGATAGAGAGCGATGCATCCGACTATGCTACTGGTGGCATACTTTCTCAGTTGGATGAAGATGGACTATGGCACCCAGTGGCTTTTTTTTAGCAAATCAATGCAAGATGCAGAGTGTAATTACGATATTCATGACAAAGAACTTTTAGCTATCATCCGTGCATTGGAGGAGTGGAGGCATTATGTGCAGGGCACACCTCACCCGGTAGAGATCTGGACAGACCATAAAAATCTCGAGTACTTCATGACAAGCCAGAAGTTAACTCGTAGACAGGCGAGGTGGTCCTTGTTCCTTGCAGAGTACAGCTTCACTCTGCAACACAAACCAGGAAAGGTTAACGATACTGCTGACACTCTGTCCAGGAGGCCAGACCACAGAGGGGGGGTAGAAAACGACAATTCCGATCGCGTGCTTTTAAAACCCAAGTTTTTTCATATTAAAGCCGCAAAAAGAGGTCAGATTCTGATAGAAGGAGAACATTCACTGTTAAAGTGTATCAGAAACTGCACTGATTTGGATCCGGAAGTCCGAAATGCTATTGAAACCCTGAAGAAGGCTCCTGTGCAGTTGAGAAGAGGATTGGAAGAGTGGAACACGGAGGATGGACTCATTCTGTTCAGAGGATTGGTCTACGTGCCCAATAATAAGGAAATATGTCGCTCAGTGCTAGAGATCTTCCATGACTCGCCTGCAGCAGGACACATGGGACGTGCCAAGATTCTTGAACTTGTCTTGCGGAACTATTGGTGGCCTCAGATGCAGAAGTGGGTCAATGACTACGTAGATGGATGTGATTGATGCAAGCAAACAAAGGTGCTGACAAAACTTTGAGTGAAGCGGATGCAATCCGTTAGTACCCTAAGCGATGCGGATCAGGTCCGTGGATACACCTAAGTAAAGCGGATGGAATCCGCACTCAGCCGCTGCCAAAGGAGGCGATAGAAACGACTGTATTCACCTAAGTAAAGCGGATGGAATCTGCACTACTCTAGATTAGCTACACTGTGGTATAAATGAATGTAAGTGAAGACATACCTCAGCCGCTGCCAAAGGAGGCGATAGAAACGACTGAGGGAAAGTATGTACCAAAGCACCTCTAATATATGGGCAAAAACCCGCTTGCTAACCGACCATGCATATCGCCTATGAGTCCATGACTTGTATCGAACGCACTCACTATTACATGTACACCCGAAACATTCCGAAACAATCCAATGCACCTTATTACGTATCTGAGTGCATGCACTTGCATCCAACCACGCATGTGCGTGACGGATCATCCATGCGTGCATGGGCAAGCATCGGATGGGAGACGGATACCCGCAGATGGGTTTAGGATGGGTCAGATGGATGTGGAATATCATCTGGTTTTGTCAGGTGCTACCATCGAAACCCCACGGACCTTTGAAGCCAAACGAGATTCCAGAAGGGCCATGGCAAACCATTAGCTGTGACCTCATCACCGATCTACCCATCTCCCAGGGCAAAGACAGTATTTTGGTAGTCGTTGATCGTTTCACAAAGCAAGCACATCTTGCTCCAACCACCAAAGAGGTTAATTCCAAGGGAATCACGAACTTATTTCTTAATCACGTATGGAAGTTACATGGAACACCGAAGAAGGTGATCTCGGATAGGGGAACACAGTTTGTGTCCAAGTTCATGCAGGAAGTCTCGAAAAGACTAGGAACCAAGTGGTCCATGTCAACAGCATATCACCCACAGACTGACAGACAAACAGAACGAGTTAATCAAGAAGTCGAGCAGTACCTACGACTCTTCACATCCTACCATCAATCTGATTGGGTTTCTTGGCTTCCAATTGCTGAATTCACGCATAACAACTCCGTAACAGTCACTGGACATTCCCCATTCAAATGTGTCTACAGATATAATCCCAAGTTCACGATTTCCCCTAATTCTTCCAACACAATTCCCCAAGCCGATCAAAGAGTAGCCGAGATGAAGGAGGCACAAGAAGAGACAAAGGCGATGCTAGAAATAGCAAACGATCAAATGAAGCACTTTTATGATCATAAAGTAAAAGACGCACCAGAATTCAAACCAGGCGACAAGGTATGGTTAGATGCAACAAATATCAAACAACGTCGTCCGAGCCAGAAATTGTCCGACCGCTGTCTGGGACCATTCAAAATCGAAGAGAAGACTGGCGAGTTAAACTACAAGTTGAAACTCCCCGTTAAATATCGCATTCACCCAGTCTTCCATGTATCGCTACTCACCCCGCATCAAACCATCTCAACTCGTCGATTGCCCGCCGCAAACGCGTCCACCGCCGGAGATTGTTGACCAAGTCCCAGAATATGAAGCAGAGCAAATATTGCAAAGCCGCCTATACAGACGCAAGTTGCAGTATTTAGTAAAATGGAAAGGATATGCAGTAGAAGAAGCAACATGGCAGTCAGAGGAAGATGTGAAGAATGCACCACTCATTGTAGCCGACTTTTATGCAGAGAACCCAAATGCGGTTAAATTGGCGCGAATCTCCGCTTCAATTCTGATGACCCCTGACTTCCTCGAATGGAGACAGAAAAATATATGACCATCTTACATTCACGAGGACGCTCATCCTAGAAAGGGGGTAATGTCATGAATTCCTAATACGAACCATTTTTCATTTCTCAGTTTTCCTTCGGCTACTTCCAGTACCTGAACCGGTCACGTGACTTCTCACCCTGTCACACCTTCACCTCTTCACATATCACCCATGGTTTCTCCGATTGGCTCCCCTACTCCACGGGCTAGAACAATCTTGCTTCCCAAAGAAGAACCGGTCGGAACTTGGGTTTCTGTTTAGTTGCCATCTTACTCATTTGCTTATATATCATGATGTCATACTTAGTCATCCGCAGTATTGTACGACTCTTTTCTCATTGGCTGATTTCTTTCAGACTCCTATTCAATGTTATGTATATTAGTAGGTTAGTTAGCATAAGTACTCCTTAGACTTAACCTCTTTGTTCTCTACTGTTGTAGTAGGCCTAGACGTTCACGCTCAATACTATCCGTTCTCATCATCCTTGACCGAGTCCTAGTGGTTGTTGTCAGACTTTGCCATTCGGTGAACTCTGGTCATAACAACAGCTCAACAGAACACATTTCCCCTTCCTCTTCCCCACTCATAACCCCCCCCAGATACTCCACCACCAAGCACCCCACCAAGCCCACAACCATCTCCATATTACTCATCATCTTCTTCCTCAACAGATTCTCACTCTTCAGCACCAAGATCACATCCATATATTTGTCCCTCAACTATGCTTCATGTCACTTTGGTAGACCTTGGAATGTGAGTAGAGCTGTCAGACAAGTATGGGGAATAGTGGGGATATAGGCCTACAGTGAGGACACTCCTCACACCATGCTCTGAGTCTTTACCTCTTGTCCCCTCCGTCTAATAATCCTTGCCTCCAATCCCCTTGATCCTTTCCACTTCCAACTTGCTTTCTCCGCCTCATCTGCCCACTTACCAGTTGGCCCACCACTAGTAGCCTTTACTTCCCTGACCCTCAAGTGGACCAAAGCAGTCCCCTTGTCCTATCGTTGGACAGCATCAGCTCCACTCCAAATTCAGGGCACATACTTGGCTAAGGGTGCAGCACAAGAGCTGAAGCCAAGCCCTGACCCCTCTGCTTGTCCATCCAAGCACAGTATCTAACACTGGACCACTACACCCTCTACCATCCCCAGATAAGTGTCACAACTGTATTACAATTGACTTTATTGGACCACTACTACCACCTGACCATGACTATGACAGAATTATGACTATCACAGGTTGTATTGGAGCTGACATTCACCTTGTACCTTGTTGAATGAATATGCTTGTCATGAAGTGCACTGAGCTAATCTTTGACTACTACAGTTGGGGACAAGCAAAATTGACAAGTATGGTTAACCTTTCCACAGCCTTCTGAAACACCTGGATAACAACACATTACATATAATTAGACTATTTACAGATGTACAAAGTGCAATTCAAGCTACCAATCACAATGTTGTGGTCACTCAGACCCCAAAATTTGGCTGGTACCTCAAACTAGCACCTAAAATCTCGAAAAATAGTGCAATCAACTCCTTTTTCAAGCTTGAGTCTGACCCTGGGGTCAAAAATAATATCTAGAGTTTGGTCCCCAAAAAAATGAATAACCTTGCACTACTCACCCATCCAAAGTCTGCTCATGGCACACTCAAAAAGACCCAGGGGAAATACTCAGTTGTCAAACCAAGACAATTCTGAACATGGAGTCCAAGTCAATCCATCATATTTGACTGAGTGTATTTTGACTGGGGTGTGTTGGGATTTACCATTAGATCATCTATTTCCTTCTTGACATTATCACCATCAACACCACATGTGTTGTGTCTTCTCACACGTCTTCTTGCTTCTTGACCATATGAACACTCTCCACACATCCTTTCCCTGGTATTGTTACCTAATCTCATGGTCACCGGTATATAGTCTTGTCCATCTCATTATCACACCCCAGTATTGTTCTACACAACTTGCTGAGGTGTGTATGTTCACTTGCATGTATCTACCTATACTGATGTACTTCCCTGCTAGGTACTTATCAATCTAGTATTGTTCTATGTGACTTGCTGAGTGTACTTCCCTGCTAGTTCTACTAGCATGTATAGGTTATGAGCCCTGAGCTCTAAAATGAGCTCAGACCCATATGAACGCAAACAAACTCACAGAGCTCTACTCAGGTTCTTCTAATGGATTGAACCCCCATGAACCTTGACGATCATCTGACTCCTTTATCCTCGGGTATGGGTAAATTCAATCACATTGTTGAACTGACCGGCACTGACATCTATCCCAGCTGGCGAAGGGCTGTCAAATTAGCCTTAGCCGGGTAAGGACTCTGGAACCATTGCAGCAATGGTGCCGACCCCAATGATGTCACTGAATTCACCAGTGTCATGCCCACAGCAGTCACGCCTGCACAGCCTATGAGTGCTGAACTCACCTCTATGAAAGATTGGGTGAAAGAAGACGCCCAAGCAAAAGCAATCATTGGCAGACAGCTTTCCCCCATTGTCCAGAACATGCTTGGCAAAAAGCTAACAGCTCATCAGCAGTGGGATGCACTATCTAAATGCTTTGGCTGACTCAATATCACTTCCCAATTCAAACTTCGTGACCAACTGTTTTCAGAACGACTCAAAGATGCCAATGACACATCACAATACATCAGTGTCTTCAAAAACAGTTGTTGCAGGTTCGCTGAGATGGGAATTGCCTTTACAGATTGTGAGGCCGTCTGGATGCTCTTGCATGGGCTACCAGAGACCCCACAGTGGGTCATGTTTCGTAGTCTCACACTTGGGCTTTACAAAGCACCTGCACCATCTTCCTCCACCACAACATCAACAACTGCTCCTCCTCCTGTCGCATTCAAAGAAGTTGCAGCGGTGTTCTCAGAAGAAGCCAACCGTCAATGTGGGCAGCAGAAACTCGCCTGACTGGGTTCAGAGTATGCCAACACCATCTCAGGCTCAGCTGCCTCATTCGAACAGAAGGTCAACCCCACAAGTGGGGTGAGGATACACAAGCACAACCTCAAGGGGGTGCCTTGTGATAACCCCGCTTGCACCGGCTTGCCTTGGTCCATGACACATGACCAAGAACACTGCATGCAGCCTGGGGGTGGAATGGAGACCAAGGCCCCATGGGGCGCACAGAGAAGTGGGAAAAGGAAGGACGTGGCAGCAACCGCAACCGAGTCCAAACCTCCTACTTTGACACTGACCCCATCCACCTCTGCTCTTCCCACTCCTGAGATGTCTGCTGTTGCCACCGCTCATAATTGCGACTGGTCCTGCGCTGTCATCAAAGAACTCAATCCCAGCTGTGTGCCTTCAAACAACGATATTGCCTGCATTGTCAGTCAAACTCTGTCTACCATTCTGGACTCCAGTACAACCTCTACCCTCATCACAAGCAGAGAGTTCTTCTTGACCTACAATGTCGGCATGAATGTCACTGTGAAAACTGTGAATCACAGGATGCTGCCTACCTCAGTACGCGGGGACTGCATTGCGGATCTCACCGTTGGCAAATGCACACAATGCATTTGGCTGTGTGACTGCCTACATGCCCCTGGCGCCCTGGTCAACTTGATGTCAGTAGGCCGGATGTTGCAAAAGGGGTGGGTATACAACTTCAAGCCTTCTCTGCCCCATTGTGGGTACAACAAGTGTAGCAGCGAGAAATTGATCTACTACAAAGTTGGGTCTTTGCTGCCTGCTGCCTCACTTGAGAACAAGCATGTTCAACCCTAAAGGGGATTGCTACTGGGGAGTACTAGTCTCTGTCTAAATGACCCTAATCAACCCTACTGCAGGTAGGATGAGGATCTGCATTTTTGCAGAACAAGCGGAACAAGCGGAACTCAAGCGGAACAAGTGGAATGAAGCGGAACTCAAATGGATAAAATGCGGAATGTACAGATTTTTCAGAACTTGTGGATCAAGTCAAAGGAAGTATATCACAGGGTTAGATTGACAGTGAGCATAAGTCAAAGCAGTCCTCTAGTAAGGTGAAGGAAAAGTTGGAGAAAAGTTGGAAGGTAAGAGATGAGATTTGATAAAAAACACCCAAGCCCTGAGTACCACTACTTATAGGGAACATTATTTTCAAGGAACACTGAGGTACAGGTAGGAAATTCTCAGGAAGCAGAAGTGAAGGCAGGCAGTGCACATGGGCGCAATACTGTGCAATAGGGGTCCATGCCATAAGGGCATGTGTTAATGTGATTTGGATAACGTTAGAAGCAATGGGAAGAGAGATACAGTGTACCAATGAACCTGGAAGGATGGGGACAGGACATACAAAGGTTGTCCAATGATGCGCAGGAATATTGGATAGTGTGGGTGTGTTCCGAAGGATGTGCGGGAATGCAGAACTGTCATGAATTCCTAATACAAACCATTTTTCATTTCTTGGTTTTCCTTCGGCTACTTCCAGTACCCGAGCCGGTCATGTGACTCCTCGTCATAGGTCACCCGTTGCTTCTCCAATTGGCTCACCTACTCCACGGGCTAGAACAATCTCGCTTCCCAAAGGAGAACCGGTCGGAACTTGGGTTTCTGTTTAGTTGCCATCTTACTCATCTGCTTATATATCATGATGTCATGCTCAGTCATCCGCAGCATTGTACGACTCTTTTCTCATTGGCTGATTTCTTTCAGACTCCTACTTAATGTTATGTATAAGAGTAGGGTAGTTAGCATAAGTGCTCCTTAGACTTAACCTCTTCGTTTCCTACTGTTGTAGTGACCTAGACGTTTAAATGCTCAATCTATCCTGTTGCTCATTATCATCTCTGACCGAGTCCTAGTGGTTGTGCACTCACCTTCAACATTATTGTTGGACGTCGGTCATAACATTAGGTTAAGTCTACTCTACCACTCCAACTCGAACTTTGTCTTGGACGTCACCGTTCTCGACAAACTTTGCAGTGCTGTTCTGCTTGAGAATATTCTCGTGGATCACGTTTTTTGTCAACTCATTATTTCCCCGACGCGTTTCAGTATCTCAGTTTCTTTACGTTAGTTTTTAAGTAGAAGTGGACCAGGCCCTCGTCTTACACGAGCCGCCAGTTCATAAGGATCAGTGACCTTAGGTCCTGTTTCCGTACATCTGCAGTTCGGCCCAAAACCCTGCCAACTGTACGCTACTATACTTGCTTTTTACGTAACAGAACGGCACTCGCGGGTCTCATAACCCTAAAATACATTATGATAGGAACCTAGGGTGCTGAAAGCAGACCCAAAGTTCACCACGTCTCCGCGAACTCCTCTCGAGTTCTTTTTAGGTTGACGAACCGCTATACGCGCTTCGCACCTCTGTCATCATTGCCCCGCCATACAGATCCCGCTTAGTCGCGGCTAGAGAAGTGCTCCTTCACTCTGTTTCCTGTTTGGATACCTCTTGCAGATTCTTCCATGTCTGAGAATCTAGGAGAGCCTGGGATCGTCGTTTCCGAGGATACGGAAGTGACAGACGCTCCCCCAGCTGTACCAAGAGTAGCAACTCCACCAAGGGGAGTAATCCACTCTCCAGCCCTGCAAGGATGGAGAAACCCGTTAGGCCCAGTAGTATCTGCAGGATCATCCACCACCCCAACCACAGGCCCTTCTGCACCCTTCGGCATCTCTGGGCCCGGGTCGAGTATCATCACCCATCAGGACATTTCGCACGCAATCAACGCCATTGTCGTAACAGAAAGAGAGTACACCAGGCAGTTCATAACCCGTCTACAGAAGGAGGTCGACGAACTACAAGCAGGGCTGGTGCATGCAGACGACGAGATCGACTACCTAAAAACGAGGGTGAGAGATCTGGAGAGCTCATTGAGGGACGCAGAAGACAGGGTCACGCTTTTGGAGACCTCGCCTACAACAAAGATCCCAGGCGCTACATCTGGGACTTCAGGCTCTGATCTGAAGATGGCAAAACCCGTGGACTTTACGGGAGAAAAGAATTCCATTGACGTCGACATGTTCCTTACCCAGCTCAAAATCTATTTCACAGGGTACCCTGGAGCAACGGAGCAGCAAAAGTGTACCTGTCTCATTTCCTTCTGTCAAGGAGCCGCAGCCAAGTGGGCAGAGAGTATCACACCTATGGCGCTCAGCGGTCAACCCGGGTCCTATAACAGCATTGTCAAGGACATGAAGGTCATGTGGAGCGTCGTCAACAAGGAGGAGAAGGCAGCAAGAGAGTTGGAATCTCTCCGACAAGGCAATCGTACAGTCGGAGAATATATCTCCCTTTTCCGTCAGAAGCTCGCCTTCTGTCAATTCTCCGACTATGAACTAATGCGCAAACTCTGCCATGGTTTAGACCAACGGGTCAAAAACTACTTGGCTAACATCCACCCCAACAGAAAAGACACCCTGGAGGGATTGATCAGGGAGGCGCTCCTAGTCGGGCAGAACCTCGAGGAGCTTGACGACGAGAGGAAGATGAGCTTCTCTCAGCGACAACCTTGGCGAGGCCCTGCTGTTCCACCCGCACCAGCTGGAGCACCTAAGACCATGTCTCAGGGAGGAAACGCCATGGACGTTGACGCAACCAGAGCAGGAGGCAGACCCCGCGCGCAGGGGCAACCATTCAAATGCTATCGCTGCGGAGAAGAAGGGCATATGGCCTGTAATTGCACAGGAAAGCCACTCAACACCAAGGGCAAAGGACCAGCTGTCCACGCCGGCAAGGTGGAAGAAGTTCCAGCGGTGAAAGCACTCACCCTGGAAGATATTAACCGCATTGTTAATGAGAGGATTTGCCTCTCCAGTATGTACAACCCAGTGAAGAAAGAGGAACAAAAGGGTTTTTAGGGAGATCAAAGTCGACTGTGGACTTAGATCAAAGAAATCGTTTTTCCATTCTCAGTGACTTGGCAATTATGTTTGCAGAAGTATCAGAAGTTTGTTCTGGGAATAAACGAGACCATTTCTACTTGCCAGTTACATTGGAAGGGAAACACAAGAAAGCAGCTGTCAATGCTCTAGTGGATTGTGGAGCAACAAACCTTTTCCTCAGCAAAAAATTCGTAGAAAAAAATCAAGTTGAGATTAAGCAGTTGTTTCGACCAATGTCGATCCGTAACATTGACGAAACGGACAATTCCGCCGGACCAATTACGCATTACACAGACTTGAAGCTCACCATAGGGGATCATGAGGAAGAAGTAGCCTTTCTGGTCACAGACCTAGGATCCGATGATGTCATCATTGGGATAGATTGGCTATGATTCCACAATCCCAGTATCGATTGGAATGCAGGGAAGGTGGCATTAGACCGTTGCCCGGTTAAATGTCAAGAAGCCAAGGTCAAGGTCAAAAAGACTAAGGCGAAGAAGAGAAAAGCCATGAACTCTTTGATCCCTTTGGTGTTGCCTGATTTGATACCGACAGAAGATGACGAAGGTGAGGATATTGAGGAAGCCTCTATCCATCATCGGGTTCAGTCGAACAGCTTCAGCTCTAAAATGCACGGACATGTGGGTACTATACCTGCCAGGCTTGAGGATGAAGAACAATCAGACCTTGCTACTACTGTTGGTCAGAAGGTGCAGATTGAGGAAGTTGAGGATGAGGATTCATCACGGAACGTGTGGATCAGGTACAAGAGCTCTGTAGCATCAGAGTTAGCGCAGCAGGAGGAGAAGAAGAAGGAAAAGAAGCCTGTAGAAGAAATGGTGCCGGACTGGCTCCATGACTATCTTAAGGTCTTCTCCGAAGAAGAGTCTACTCGATTCCCCGAGTCTAAGAAGTGGGATCACAAGGTAGACCTCAAGGATCCTACTGACCTTCCCCCCAATGCGAAAGCATATCCCCTGTCCCCTGCCGAAAATGACGCATGTGAGAAGTGGTTAAAGCAGGAATATGATTTGGGACGACTGAGGGATAGCGAATCCCCAGTAGCAGCTCCTTTCTTCTTTGTTGCTAAGAAGGATGGAAAGCTCAGACCTGTCATGGACTATCGGAGGTTGAATGAGAAAACCATCCGAAATGCATACCCTCTCCCTCGCTCTCAGGACCTTATTGATCGTCTCTCCGGTGCAAAGCTCTTTTCGAAAATGGACATTTGATGGGGCTATAATAATATCAGAATGAGAGAAGGAGACCAGTGGAAGGCCACCTTCAAAACTCCTTTCGGACATCACGAACCAGTCGTAATGTACTTCAGCATGACGAACTCTCCAGCTACCTTCCAAACTATGATGGTCCAAATCTTCCAAGATCTAAAGGAAGGCAAGGTTGTTGTAGTCTACATCAACGACATCTTGGTCTTCACCAACAATGATGTAGAGAAACATCGGAAGGTGGTGTGCAAGGTATTACAAAGGTTGCAGGACAATGATCTCTATCTCAAACCGGAGAAGTGTTCTTTTGAGAAGAAGGAAGTGGAGTTTCTCGGTTTGATCGTCAAGGATGGACATGTCTCTATGGATCTGGTCAAGGTTAAGGGAGTTCAGGAATGGCCCACTCCTACCTGTGTCAAGGACATTCAGCGATTCATGGGATTTGTGAACTTTTATCGTCGATTCATTC
Organism: Suillus paluster; assembly: GCF_016628075.1. Lineage (NCBI taxonomy): Eukaryota > Fungi > Basidiomycota > Agaricomycetes > Boletales > Suillaceae > Suillus > Suillus paluster. Next base: position 1,245,920 of record NW_024537563.1, on the reverse strand, counting down.
TCGGTTTCTCGAACATTGCCAGACCCATGAATGAACTCATCAGAAAGGATGTACCATGGGAATGGACGGACAAGCAAAAGAAGGCTTTCAAAACTCTGAAGGACAGGTTCACTTCCGCACCAGTGCTAGTCATGCCAGATGCGAATAAAAAACAAAAGATAGAGAGCGACGCATCTGACTACGCTACTGGTGGTGTACTTTCTCAGTTGGAAGAAGACGGACTATGGCACCCAGTGGCATTTTTCAGCAAATTGATGCAAGATGCAGAGCGTAATTACGACATTCATGACAAAGAACTTTTAGCCATCATCCGCACATTGGAAGAGTGGAGGCATTATGTGCAGGGCGCACCTCATCCGGTAGAGATCTGGACAGACCATCAAAACCTTGAGTACTTCATGACAAGCCAGAAGTTAACTCGCAGACAGGCAAGATGGTCCTTGTTCCTTGCAGAGTACAACTTCACTCTGCATCACAAACCGGGAAAGGTTAATGACACTGCCGATGCTCTGTCCAGGAGGCCAGACCACAGAGGGGGGGTAGAAAACGACAATTCCAATCGCGTGCTTTTGAAACCTGAGTTTTTTCATATCAAAGCCGCAAAAAGAGGTCAGATTCTGATAGAAGGAGAGCATTCGCTGTTGAAGCGTATCAGAAACTGCACTGATTTGGATCCAGAAGTCCGAAATGCTATCGAAACTCTGAAGAAAGCCCCTGTGCAGTTGAGAAGAGGATTGGAAGAGTGGAACACGGAGGATGGACTCATTTTGTTCTGAGGATTGGTTTACGTTCCCAAGAATAAGGAAATTCGTCGCTCAGTGCTAGAGATCTTCCATGACTCGCCTGCAGCAGGACACATGGGACGTGCCAAGACTCTTGAACTTGTCTCGCGGAACTATTGGTGGCCCCAGATGCAGAAATGGGTCAATGACTACGTAGATGGATGTGATTGATGCAAGCAGATGAAGGTGCTACCGTCAAAACCCTACGGACCTTTGAAGCCGAATGAGGTTCCAGAAGGGCCATGGCAAACCATTAGCTGTGACCTCATCACCGATCTACCCATCTCCCAGGGCAAAGACAGTATCTTGGTAGTCGTTGATCGTTTCACAAAGCAAGCACATCTTGCTCCGACCACCAAGGATGTTGATTCTAAGGGAGTCGCGGACTTATTTCTCAATCACGTATGGAAGTTACATGGGACACCAAAGAAAGTGATCTCGGATGGGGGAACACAGTTTGTGTCCAAGTTCATGCAGGAAGTTTCGAAACGACTAGGAACCAAGTGGTCCATGTCAACAGCATATCATCCACAGACTGACGGACAGACGGAACGAGTCAATCAAGAAGTCAAACAGTACCTCCGACTCTTCACATCCTACCGTCAGAATGATTGGGTTTCTTGGCTTCCAATTGCTGAATTCACGCATAACAACTCAGTAACCATCACTGGACATTCCCCATTCAAATGTGTCTACAGATATAATCCCGAGTTTACGATTTCCCCTAATTCTTCCAACACGATTCCCCATGCTGACCAGAGAGTAGCTGAGATGAAGGAGGCACAAGAAGAGACGAAGGCAATGCTGGAAATAGCGAATGATCAAATGAAGCACTTTTATGATCATAAAGTAAAAGACGCACCAGAATTCAAACCAGGCGACAAGGTATGGTTAGACACGACAAACATCAAACAATGCCATCCGAGCCAAAAATTGTCCGACTGCCGTCTGGGACCATTCGAAATCGAAGAGAAGACTGGCGAGCTAAACTACAAGTTGAAGCTCCCGGTTAAATATCGCGTCCATCCAGTTTTCCATGTGTCGTTACTCACCCCACATCAAACCTCTCAACTCGTCGATCGCCCACCTCTAACGTGTCCACCGCCGGATATTGTTGATCAAGTCCCAGAATATGAAGCAGAGCAAATATTGCAAAGCTGCCTATACAGGCGCAAGTTGCAGTATTTAGTAAAATGGAAAGGATATGCAGTAGAAGAAGCAACATGGCAGTCAGAAGAAGATGTGAAGAACGCGCCGCTCATTGTAGCCGACTTTTATGCAGAAAACCCAAATGCGGTTAAATCGGCGCAAATCTCTGCTTCAATTCTGACGACCCCTGACTTCCTCGAATGGAGACAAAAAAATATACAACCATCTTACATTCGCGAGGACGCTCATCCTAGAAAGGGGGTAATGTCATGAATTCCTAATACGAACCATTTTTCATTTCTCGGTTTTCCTTCAGCTACTTCCAGTACCCGAGCCGGTCACATGACTCCTCGTCATAGGTCACCCGTTGCTTCTCCAATTGGCTCACCTACTCCACGGGCTAGAACAATCTCGCTTCCCAAAGGAGAACTGGTCGGAACTTGGGTTTCTGTTTAGTTGCCATCTTACTCATCTGCTTATATATCATGATGTCATGCTCAGTCATCCGCAGCATTGTATGACTCTTTTCTCATTGGCTGATTTCTTTCAGACTCCTACTTAATGTTATGTATAAGAGTAGGGTAGTTAGCGTAAGTGCTCCTTAGACTTAACCTCTTCGTTTCCTACTGTAGTAGTGACCTAGATGTTTAAACGCTCAATCTATCCTGTTGCTCGTTATCATCTCTGACCGAGTCCTAGTGGTTGTGCACTCACCTTCAACATTATTGTTGGACGTCGGTCATAACAAGAACCCATCAGACGATGCGCAGGAAATGTGGAATATGCAGAACTGATGTGAGACAATGTGGAAAGGACAGGGTTTATGCCTACAGTGAGAGCATTCCCCACACCATTGTCAACTCATCTTCTGTGACGACACACTTGGTGACATCCCCTTAGTGGGGAACCTCATCTTCCTTGACTTGTGGTTCAATCTACCCTCAGAGCCATCACCCCATCTTGAGATCTCAGCATTTGCCAAGGTACCATTGTCCTAGGACTTATGGCATGCACGCCTAGGCCACCTGGGTGGAGAGGCTGTGAAATGTCTTCCTCTTTTTGCCACAGGCGCTAAGGTGGACACAGCTTACCTGCTTCACACGTGTGAACCATGCATCATGGCCAAACACCCATGTAAGCCTTATCCCTCATCTGACACACCTCGAGCACACATCCTCAACCTCATCCACTCTGACCTCTGTGGCCCCTTCCCTGTTGGTACACCACACAGAAAACACCATTTTGTCATTTTTCTCAACGACCACACCAATCTCTTGAGCCTCCAGCTTCTCATGACCAAGGACCAAGCTCTGGAAGCCTGGGAAATTGTGCATAAGCATTGGGAAAATCATTCTGGTCACAGTGTCAAAGTCTTTCATTCAGATAATGGAGGAGAGTTCATTGGTGCTGTGTTCACGCAGGCTCTGATGTCCACAGGCATCAAGCGCCAGTTGTCTGCCCCATATGCTCACCAGCAAAACAGGAAGGCAGAATGTGCTATCCGAACCATTGAGGGATGACTCTTCACCATGTTAGAGACAGAGGACCTTCTGTTGAACCTGTGGGGTGAAGCTGCCCTCACAGTCTGCTACCTGTGGAACCGGAGCAAATCCTCCACTTTGCCACCAGGCATCATGCCCTACGAAGCTGTGAACGGCCACAAACCTAACCTCACTCACCTTCATGTGTGGGGTGCTCATTGTTTTGCTCGTGTTCTCACTGTGTTGCAGGTGAAACTTAGTCCTCACTCTCGCCCTGCTTACTTTATGGGCTAAGCTGATGGAACAAAGGGTTATCACCTTCATGATTCCGATCCATTTCTCTTGGCTCTGACTTTGGGAGCGAAAATGAAGACACCCACCCCATGAATGACCCCATCCACTTACCGTCCTCTCCTTCCTCAATTGCAGTAATCCCTCCCACAGCATCTCCCTCCGAACCATGCTGATCTTCCTGCATGTGCGTCCCTACCATGGCAGGCCAGGCATACGCAGAGGAGCTTGCTGCCTCCAAAGCGCATCTGCTGTCCCTTTGGGACAATGCACTATGTGAGGGGGTGCCAGGTGACTCATGCGAGGGAGTGAATGCAGACACTGTTCCAGGAGTGTCTATCGAGAACATAGAGCCAAATGTTGATGTATCAGAAGTTATGGCCAACCTGGTCATTGAAGAGCAGGCAAATATTACAATCCAGAGTAATCAGAGACACAATCCATCCAATCCCAACTACAACATGTGCATCCAACCAGCCACCTATGAAGAGGCCATGAAACGCTCAGACCATGCTCTATGGCATGCTGCAATGAAGACAGAGTTACAGACAATGAACAGGATGAGTGTATACAGACTGACGGCGCTTCCAGAAGGGCAGAAGGCCATTGGTAACCGCTGGGTACTGGAATTCAAGGAAGATAATAAGGGGGGCTGGTTCAGAAGGCACAGTTGGTAGCTCAAGGGTTTTCTCAGATTCCAGATATCAACTACGGAGCCACCTTCGCCCCCGTCATCAAGACAGCATCCGTCAGATTCATGGCAGCATTAGCTTGTCGCAACAACTGGGAACTGGATACCTTCGATGCAAGGCATGCATTCCTCTGGGGCGTCCTCAAAGAAGAGATATACATGAGGCAGCCCAAGGGTTTCAAGGAGGGCAACTGGGTATAGATGGTCTGGCTGATGCTTCGGACCATCTATGGCCTGAAACAGTCAGCCATGGAGTAGTACAAACAGGTCCATGCCATCATGATCGAACTCGGGTTTACACATTGTGTGGTTGATCACGCCATCTTCATATATGATAAGGGCAATTCCAACAGTCGCATCTACTGCATTGTGGGCTGGCATGTCAACGACGGCATGGGGACCTCTAATTCCAAAGCATTTCTTCTGCATGTCAAGGGCTGCATTGCCCAGCGCTTTGGAATCAAAGATCTTGGACCCATCCAACACTTCCTCGGCATTCAGTTCAAATGCAACCGTGCAACTCATCAACTCCGGATGCATCAAGGGGAATACATTGTTGGCTTTTATCTTTTAGACTCTTCGTTTTCCTTCTTGACCTTATCACCATCAACACCACACTCTTGGCATCTTCTCACTTCTTGACCATACGAACACTCTCTGCATGTCTTTTCCCCAGTGTCACTATCTAATCACATAGTCACCAGTATATAGTCTTGCCCACCTTGTGTTACACCTCAGTATTGTTCTACGTGACTTGCTGAGGTGTGTATGTTCTCTCACTTGTATCTCACTCTTGCTCATGTACCCTAGTGTCTCTCCCCACTAGGTACCTATCAATCTAGTATTGTTCTATGTGACTTGCTGAGTGTCTCTCCCCGCTAGTTCTGCTAGCGTGTATAGGTTATGAGCCCTGAGCTCTAGATGAGCTCAGACCCATACGAGACGCGAATAAACTCACAGAACTCTACTCCGATTTATCTAACAGCTGAACCTTATCATGAACCCTCACGAGTCCTTCACTCCGTTATTCTCCAAGTATGGAGAAATTCAATCACATTGTTGAACTGACAGGTGCCAACATCTACCCCAGCTGGCGAAGGTCAGTTGAACTAGCCTTAGCCGGGGAAGGACTCTGGAACCATTGTAGTAATGGTACCGACCCCAATGATATCGCTGAAATGGCCAGTGTCATGCCCACAGTAGCCACGGCTGGACAGCCTACGAGCGCTGAACTCACCTCCATGAAAGATTGGGTAAAAGAGGATGCCCAAGCAAAAGCAATCATTGGCAGACGCCTCTCCCCCATCGTCCAAAACATGCTCAGCGAAAAGCTAATGGCTCGTCAGCAGTGGGACACATTATCAAAACGCTTCGGCAGACTCAATGTCACCTCCCAATTCAAACTTCGCAACCAACTATTTTCAGAACAACTCAAAGATGCCAATGACACATCACAGTATATCAGTGTCTTCGAGAATGGTCAATGCAGGTTCGCAGAGATGGGAATCGCCTTCAGTGACTCAGAGGCAGTCTGGATGCTCTTACATGAGCTGCCAGAAACCCCACAGTGAGTCATATTTCACAGTCTCACACTCGGGCTCTACAAGCCTCCCACTTCCAGCACGATGTCCACAACCACCACACTTCCTCCTGTCACATTTGAGGATGTCACTGCTGCATTTTTGGAAGAGGCAAACCGCCAACGAGGCCAACAGAAACTGGCACGACCAGGTTCAGAGTATGCTAATACGGTCTTGGCCCCCTCATCCGAGTGGAAGGTGAACCCCACGAATGGGATCCAGATCCACAAGCAAAACCCCAAGGGGGTGGCTTGCGACAATCCGGCTTACAACAGGCTCCCTCAATCTCTGATGCATGATCGGGAGCATTGTATGCAGCCTGGTGGGGGAATGGAGGGTAAGGCACCATAGGGCCAACAATGGGGTGAGTGAGGCAGTAAGAGAAAGGACGTAGCTGCAACTGCAATGGAAACCAAGTCCACTACCATTGCTAGCACACCTACCTCTTCCTCCACATCTGAGACGACAGCTCTTGTGCTGGCACCCACCCACACTCGCAACTGGTCTTGCACTCTCATTGAGGAGCTAGACCCTAGCTGCGTGCCAACAAATGAGGACATGGCTTGCATAGCAAGCCAGACGCTATCCACTATCCTTGATTCTGGCACAACCTCAACTCTTATCACATGCAGGGAGTTCTTCTGGACTTTCAATGCTGGTGCAAATGTCACTGTTAAAACTGCAAATCATGGCACCTTGCCAATGTCAGGACATGGTGATTGTGTTGCAGATCTCATTGTTGGGAACCACATACAGTGCATTCGGTGAAGTGACTGCTTGCACGCACTGGGCACATTGATCAATCTCATGTCCGTTGGTCAGATGCTAAACAAGGGATGGGAGTGCAACTTCAAGCCCTCTCCACCTCGCTGCCAACTTGTATTTCGTAACAATGCACTTGGAGATGTGCCCCTGCGGGGGAACCTTGTATCCCTTGATCTAAGGCTCATCCCGCCCTCTGAGCCATCACCCCATCTCGAGATATCAGCTTTCGCCAAGGTACCTTTGTCCTGGGATCTCTGGCATGCACGCTTAGGTCATCCAGGTGGAGACGCTGTGAAACACCTTCCCCATTTTGCCACAGGCACCAAAGTTGACACAGCCCACCCGCTTCATACATGTGAACCTTGCATCATGGGCAAACACCCACACAAACCCTACCCCACGTCCACCGCACCCCACACAGCTAACCTCCTTGACCTTATCCACTCTGACCTTTGTGGTCCCTTCCCAGTCGGTACACCACACGGCAAGCATCACTTCATCATATTCCTAGACGACCATAGCAACTTCCTCAACCTCCAACTGCTCGCAACCAAGGACCAAGCACTGGAAGCATGGGTAATCATGCGCAAACGCTGGGAGAATCATTTGGGTCACAGCGTCAAAGTGTTTCACTCTGACAATGGAGGGGAGTTCATTAGTGCGGCATTCATGCAGGCTCTCAAGTCAGCAGGGATTGAATGTCAGCTTTCTGCTCCATACACTCACCAGCAGAATGGTAAGGCAGAGCAGGCAATTCACACCATTGAGGGTTGGCTCTTTGTGTTGCTAGAAACCGCTAATCTTCCCCCAACTCTCTGGGGTGAGGCAGCCCTCACTGTCTGTTATCTCTGGAACAGGACAGAGTCTTCCACTTTACCATCGGGTGTCACGCCTTACGAGGTTGTCAATGGACACAAGCCCAATCTTAGTCACCTTCGCGTCTGGGGCGCTCATTGCTTTGCACATGTCCCAGCTGAATTGCAAGTGAAGCTCGGCCCTCACTCTCACAACGCATACTTCATGGGTTACCCTGAAGGCACCAAGGGCTATCATCTTTGTGACAGGGACACAGGAACCTTCTTCACTGCACAGGATGTCCACTTCGATGAAAATTTTCCATCAGTCTCTCACTCTTCCAGTTTGGACTCAGATAGCGATGTGAATGAACCTCTGCAATCATCCTCTTCCATTCCTACAACTACCATCCATGCAACTGCGTCTCCTCCCACAGCACCCTCTCCTCAACCTCCTCCCGAGCAGTGATGCTCGTCCTGTGTATGGGTACCCACCAAGGCAGGACAACTGTATGCAGAGGAGCTGGCCACCTCCAAAGCACATTTGTTGTCTCTTCGCAGAGCGCATGCTGATCATGCACTAGTTGAGGGGGTGTCAGGTGCCTCACGTGAGGGGGTGCCTGATGCTATCGCAGATGAGTCCATCGAGGATGTTGAACCTAACCCAGATGTCACCGAAGTCATGGTGAATGTCATAATTGAAGAGCAAGCTCACATCACCATCTGCAGCAACCACAGGAGGAACCCACACAACCCTGACTATGACATGAGCGTCCCACCAGCCACTTATGAAGAGGCAATGAAACGCCCAGATCACACCTGCTGGCTTGCAGCAATGAAGGCCAAACTGCAAACCATGAAGGAGATGAACGTCTACAAACTGACGAAGCTTCCAGCAGGGCACAAAGCCATCGGGAACCACTGGGTATTGGAGTTCAAGGAGGATAATAAGGGGGGACCAGTTGAGAAGGCACGTCTAGTAGTGCAGGGATTTTCACAGGTTCCAGGTGTCGATTACGGTGCAACATTTGCTCCAGTCATCAAGACAGCTTCCATCAGATTCATTGCAGCCCTAGCCTGTCACAACAACTGGGAACTGGACACGTTTGATGCTCAACATGCATTTCTATGGGGCGTACTGAAAGAGGAGATATATATGAGGCAACCCAAGGGGTTTGAGGAGGGCGACTGGGCACTTCTTGTTTGGAAGATGCTCAGGACCATCTACAACCTGAAGCAATCGGCCATGGAGTGGTATGAGCAGGTTCATGCAGTCATGCTAGAGCTTGGGTTCATGTGTTGCGCCGTTGATCATGCAGTCTTCATATATGACAAGGGCAGCTCTAGTGAACGGGTCTACTGCATCGTTGGGTGGCATGTTGATGATGGGATGGGGACTTCTAACTCTAAATCCTTCCTCCTTCACATCAAGGGTCACATCGCTCAACGATTCGGGATCAAAGATCTTGGACCCATCCAGCGCTTCCTCAGCATCCAGTTCAAACACAATCGCATCACCCGTCAGCTCTGGATGCACCAAGGGGAATATATTACCTATTTGCTTGACGAATATGACTTACTTGATTGTAACCCTGTACACTTGCCTCTAGATGCACATCATCCTTTCAGCTGCAACTCAGACACCCACAATGACATCCCCAATCTCCCCACTCACTATCGGAAGATTGTAGGGGAACTCCTGTATCTCACCATCTGCACTAGGGCAGACATAGTGTTCGCCGTCAATGCTCTAGCTCAACACAATTCACAGCCAACTCCATGCTATTATGCCGCCGCTAAACACCTCCTATGGTATCTCAGTGGAACAATCAATCTTCGTGCGCACTTCAGAGGTGACAGAGCAGATGAGGGATTGCACGCATTCTGCGATGCAGACTGGGCAAGCTGTGCAGAGGATAGACTCTCCATTTCAGGGTACACCTGGTTCTTCACAGAAGGACTAATCATGCACGTGTTGAAGAAACAGACCACCCATGCTCTCTCCTCCACAGAGGCAGAGTATATGGCCATCACCCATGTCATGTAGGAGGGCCTCTGGCTCAAGTTGTTTATCACAGAGCTTCACATCCCTTTAACCCTCCCCATTGTCATCTACATGGACAACACTGGGGCCATATCCCTCTCCGAAGAAGCCAAAAATCACATCTGCTCAAAGCACATTGACATCCGCTACCACTTCATCCACTAATGGATCAAAAAGGGTGTCTTCCTTCCATACTGGCTCCCATCTCACAAGAACACTGCCGACATCTTGACGAAGGCACTCACATGTCCCATCTTCATGAAACATGTAACAAATCTCCAATTGGTGTTTCGGTGAGGGGGTGTGTTGGCTTTTACCTTTTAGACTCTTTGTTTTCCTTCTTGACCTTATCACCATCAACACCACATGTAGCATTGCTCTTGGCATCTTCTTGCTTCTTGACCATACGAACACTCTCCACACGTCTTTTCCCCGGTGTCACTATCTAATCACATAGTCACCAGTATATAGTCTTGCCCGCCTTGTGTTACACCTCAGTATTGTTCTACACGACTTGCTGAATGTGTATGTTCTCTCACTTGTATCTCACTCTTGCTCATGTACCCTAGTGTCTCTCCCCACTAGGTACCTATCAATCTAGTATTGTTCTATGTGACTTGCTGAGTGTCTCTCCCCACTAGTTCTGCTAGCGTGTATATACATCACTTATCTACTTGACGAATACAACCTGCTCAACTGTAACCCTGTCCATCTTCCATTAGATGCCAACCACCCTTTTGGCTGTGACTCAGACGCCTATGATGACATCCCCAATCTCCCCACATGCTATCGCAAAATTGTGGGTGAACTCTTATACCTAACTGTCTGCACTAGAGCAGACATCGCTTTTGCTGTCAACACCTTGGCCCAACACAACTCGCAGCCTACCCCACACTACTATGCCGCTGCCAAACGTCTTCTATGGTACCTCAGTGGCATGCTGAATCTCCATGCACACTTTGGGGGTGATAGGGCAGATGAAGGATTGCACACATATTGCGATGCGGACTGGGTGAGTTGTGCAGAAGACAGGCTCTCTATCTCGGGGTATGCCTGGTTCTTTGCCAGAGGACTGATTGTGCATGTCTCTAAAAAGTAGACCACTCATGCTCTCTCTTCTACGGAGGTAGAGTACATGGCCGTCACCCATGTCATGCAGGAAGGCCTTTGGCTAAAGTCATTCATTACAGAGCTTCACATCCCAATGACATTCCCTATCATCATTTACATGGACAATACAGGCGCCATATCTCTCTCTAAGGAAGCCAAGAACCACATCCGCTCGAAGCACATCAATATTCACTACCACTTCATTCATGAGTGGATCAAGAAGGGCATCTTTCTTCTGTGCTGGCTGCCGCCCCACAAGAACATTGCCGACATCCTCACAAAGGCACTCACACATCCTCTCTTTGTGAAGCACATAGAAAACCTCCAACTGGTGTCTCAGTGAGGGGGTTTGTTGGGATTTACCTTTAGATCATCTATTTCCTTCTTGACATTATCACCATCAACACCACATGTGTTGTGTCTTCTCGCACATCTTCTTGCTTCTTGACCATACAAACACTCTCCGCACATCCTTTCCCGGTATCATTACCTAATCTCATAGTCACTGGTATATAGTCTTGTCTGTCTTGTTATCACACCTCAGTGTTGTTCTACGCGACTTGCTGAGCGTACTTCCCCGCTAGTTCTACTAGCGTGTATAGGGTGGTCTTGGCATTTATATTATGAATTGATTCCTGGTAATCCCTCATCCATCATATTTGACCAAATGTCCTTTGACCAAGGTGGTCTTGGCATGTATATTATGGAAGCTAGTCTATGAACACTCTCAGCCCATCTGTATATATCAGTACCACTGCCCACTTGGCCCACTTGTTTCCATCATACATATATATATAGCTCTTGTATATTGCCTATCAAATGAAATAGCAAAGTCCACACTTTGGACTATCGGCCCACCTGTTGGTATCAGGTACATACTTTATACACTACCTACCAAAGTCAATAGAAAAGTCTACACTTATCTACTACACCACATACTATGGGCCCCCTGTTTGTATCAGATACATACTTGAGACCAGCCCACCTGTATGTAACACAAAGATACATTGATGGGCCCACATGGGGTGGCCTGTGTAGAACAGGGATATTTCAACCTCAGCTGTATGTATTATACAAGGGTAAAGTGACTGCAGTATGTGGTTCCTGTGCATTTCAGTACATGGATTGATAATTTCCATCATTTATATTATACTGATTAAGGACATTATGAACACTACCAGTGTACATATACCATGGTCCAATTTTTACAGTACAGTGATGGTTGCATGGATGGACCTTCATAACGCTCTGCCTCCTCTGCGACCTTAGCGAGTAGCAGGTACTCATCCCTGGATATTAAGTGTGCCTTAAAGAATGGTTGGATATGCTGCCGTGACAACCTAGGATGAAACACTCACAGGCATCTGTAACAATTGAACAGGACGGGGACAGACAGCAGATGTTGCGCATCCCGCTGCCTTTTCTATGCTGGTTATGGAGTTACACTGTAGATAGTAGTTCCAATGAAAATCACTGGAAAATGCACTGGTGCTGAATGTTTCAGAGTAACTTCCACTGAAACTGCATGCAGTTAATTTCATTGGAGTGCTGATTCTGAATTTCAGCTTATCACCCTTGATTCAGCACCATCCTTTCAGTAGAAAATTTACTGAATCAGATTCAGCTCTGTATGGGTCAGGGCTTGTGTTGTAACCAGTACCCCATGCCTTCCTATAATGGTAATTTATTTGGCGTTCAGTTGCAAAGCACCATTACAGCCATTTGCAGAACGCTAGGCCAAAAAAAATTCACTACATACACAGGGGTATTTCAACTTCTATTCTCCGATCAGATATCGATACATCTTCCAAAGATATCACAATGACTGCTTACTAATCCCAGTGTAACGATGAATTGTTGGGTCTTTGACATTTAGCAAGCTCATTTGTAGAGCAACTTGTTTTCGTTCCTTGGACATGTATCGTCCCATCCAAGTTGTAGATTGAGATTGTCTGTCGGAAGTTAAAATTTTGTTGTCCCGACTTATTGCTGAATAAATGTAGTGAATATTTTTTGGCCTAGCATTCTGCAAATGGCTGTAACACTTCTTCGTAGTATGGTATGTACGTGGCTTACAAGACTAATCACTTCCCAGTTGATCTGAAATAAAGTAGTTTATCATTAATGCAATTACAATTATATCAAGCTACTGTACTTGGAATTTATGTGGTAGTAAATAGAACAGTAGCTAGTGTTGTAGTGATAATTGAATGGACTGACTCAGTCACTTGGGTGGAATTTTTCGCATTTTTGTCATGTGACATTGTTTTGGTATATATTGCTATTATTGTGAAGTTATACGTATAGTCTTGTGGCTGAGTGGTAATGATGCTGCACTTATAATTGAGTGACGTCTGCGGTCCTGGGTTCAATTCCTGCCCATTGCAAATTATAATAAACGAAATTGATCATGTCATGTGACATATGCCATAGCAAGGCGACATTTCTTTTGGCATAACTTCAGCATATTTTCAGAGTATGCTTTCAGAGTACGAATTCAGAGTAAAAAACGGCAATATCAGCACCTCTATTTCAGCTCTTAATGCTCTTAGTTTCACCGAATTATCTTCTGATTTCATCTAGTGAATTTCATTGAAACTACTACCCACAGTGGTTATGGGTAACGAGGGCACTGGTTTGCGCCACAAAGCCTTTGAATTCACCGCAGCCACAAGGCACGATGGAGGACCGATGGGACACATCCTTGTGAAGAGTCGATCCCAAGAATCTTACAGCATCATACCCTGGGTATAGGGCAAGTCCTGATCATGGCAGTGAAAATGGCTGGGTTCAGGGTTCGCCATGCAATTTAAAAGGGCGCCTCGTGTCTGATATATGTGCACAGCTCGCCACTCGGTGTTTTCATCGTGGTAACTGGGCCTCGACTTCCAGGCATGTGAACAAACATTGATTGAGAATTCGGGCGGTTTCAGCACTTCACGGAAGACAGTTTCAGGAATCGGTACTCAGTGCTTGACGCTACTCAAACCTGCTTACACCATGTTATACCATCTCCTTGCGCCCCTTTCACGAGATGGATCCACACTGGATGAGCAATCCTGTATATCATTTTACGATCGGCGACGAAACTGGTGCAATCTAGAATACTGCTACTGCAGATCGAAGCAATCTTCCGAATTCAAGGGAGGAGGTACTTACAGCTTTGAAATCCAAATGCCGTCAATGAGCGCTCAAGTTGAGCAAGCGGCGACCTGATGGCATTGTACATATAGCATCAAAATGGCCGAACCGAACACTTCCAGTGACGCAGTCTGTAGGTAACCCTCGTTATGCTTAACAAGAAACGTACATAGCTCGGTATTGAGAACGGGACAGCCCAGCTGGGAGGATTGAGAATCAGCGAAAAACGGCCAAGCACGGAGCCACGAACGATATTCGACCTTAGGGCTTTCGGATCGCACGTGAAGCAGGTCGAGGTCGGAAGAGACCGATCGCTTGATCACCATGGATGGGTATACTTGCTGAGAACAAGGATCATGGCATTGAATCCAGGGTCTCTTGATCCATTCTCACCGTGGTGACTCAACAGCGAGTTGAGCAATTTACCACCTACGTCCGGAATCATGTCTGGGCACCTGATGAACACATACACTATAGGGAACAGCAAAGAACAGGTAGTGTGACAGAACGCGTCCCCACAGCCAATACCGCACTAAAGGTTCTCCTCTTCAAAGAACTCCCGGATGACTCGTCCATAAATAGTGACCGCTTTCTTGAGGTCGGGGAACTTCAGGAGCTAGTTGTTAGCAAGCGCTCGGGTGCAGTGCATTTGAAACCCGTACCTCGGCGTTGCTGAAACTGACGCGGAAGTGGCCGGCGCCAGTACTGTCAGAGTCCTTGCTCATCGCATTGGCTGCGAACATCCACCCTGGTCCAAACAACACTCCATTCTCTGCTAACTTGGTCCATAACTTCGTTTCTAAGGTATCTTCATCTCCCGGGGTAAACGAGGGATGTTGGTTGAGATGAAGTTTCATCTGACATGCGAAGCTTAGAATGGACGCAAGCAAACAGGTTGAGCGCCGACCTACCCATACGAACATTCCTGCAGCTGGCGGCACGAAGCTAAACATCGTGCGGTTCCGGCCCGGGTATTTTTCACTGATACTAGAGCTCTTCTTGACCTTGGATGAAGCCCGATACACGATGCAATCCTGCCAGACGCCTGCGATAGCAGGAACCGCCTGCAAGTGGAATTCCTCTGCGAGACAATCGATGAAGAAATCACGGCGTTGCTGATATTCTGTTCGTAGACCTGACGGGAATCGCATCATTGATGACTCCAATGAGTGAACGAAGTTACATACCCCTGAGCCAGCGGATGTAGCCATCATAGGTCCAATGCATCAAAATCTTTGCGATCACTGCCTTTAGATTCGATGTCAACCACGACCGCTCAACGAGGTACATTGCGAATACCTGTCCAAAGCCGCATGGAGCCTGAGTTGTTTTTTCTCCATGCCTCTCCAACCTCTCTGCAAAGAGAGGATTACACGTGAACCATCCTAGTCGACTACCAGGAGCAACGGTCTGCCAAAATGGACGTTTGACCTCACGAGCTTACTGAAATGTAGATTCTATGACTCACCTTGGAGAAGGTATCGAGACGGATCACACGTCCCTCGTAGTCAAAACTACACCATATTGTGAGACGCACAACGTGAACAAATGGGGGGCCCACACTTCAAGAAGCTAGGGATCAAAGTCGAAACATATCGTCTAGATTCGTCGGCTGACTGTCTTCCAGAAGACGTTACATCAGGGGACCTGTCGTCTTTAAATACGTACGTTCCCAGTTGAAGAAAATAATATGGATCGTCTTCGACAATTATCACGTCTAAGCGCCAAGTTCATTTAGCTAGCTGATTCCTCTTAATACAGTGTACTGACCATATTTGACACAGATATCATAAATCTGCTTCTTGCGAGCGACACTCATTGTCTGCATCCATCAGGAATGCTTTCACCGACCGATCTGGAAAAGACGTGTACTTACCGAGCCACTTGGGTTCTGTCCAACAGGCACGATGTACATAACATGAGGCCTGGAGGGAAGTTCAAATACGGGGTGGACCTCTCTATATTTGTCTATCTCACCTTGACATCTGACGTGAAACTGGGTCCCATTGCGACAGTAAGTTCTCGAGGGCATCGCTCTTCATGCCTAGTCCATCCATGGCGACAGGTACAGGCTTGATATTGGCAGGGAGCATCGATGCCATGGCAGAGGGATAAGTCCACTCTTCACACAGTACACCCTCGCCAGGGTTGCACAGGGTTGCGACAGCTCTTAACCACCTAGATGACTAACATCACAACAAAGATTGTACCGTAATCGAACTGACGCACCCATCCGTATTACCAGTGTTAATAAGGACCGTCCAGTCCTCAAAAGCTGGCCGATAGACCTCAGAAATAAAATGTTTCAAGAAAACTTGCAACTGTCCCTGTGCTACAGCTGCGCCGTATTGAAGAGAGCTTGCCAGGTTGATATCCCCGTCCATGGCAGGGTACTTGGGAATGGTGATGCCCTGAGTGTTCTCTTTGGTTGAATTGTGGCTACTGAATAACTTCCATAGCCATGAAGAAGGGGTAGACGACTCTGTCGGAGCGAGAGCGAATGACTCTGGTACCAAAACGTTGGCAGAAACGTCTGAGACGGGGAAATATGCAGGACTAGGCAGGCCTGTTAAGTCAAATAAGATATTATCAGTTTGTGAAGACGAGAAGGCCTGACCTCCTGCGAGGGCCAAAATGCCTGGCTGTGATAAGTACTTCTGGAGCCCCTTCAACGGAGAGGTTATCCTAGCTTTGGACAGCTCGGAAAGGTGGTGAGAGAGGTCAATAGACTTGGTGCGCCTCTCGACACTCATGATGGCAGGACAAGAGTCGGCACAGGACTGGTCTGGCTTTATAAGGCGAGGACGGGTCTGTTGCCAGCAAGGGTTGCGACAAGAGTCAGCGGGCAATTGGCAAGCAACACAGTGAGTTGTACTTAAGTGACAGTCTTCCCACATGCATGCCGCTGATCCCGTAGTAAAGGACTCAGTACTCAGGACTAATCAATAGCCTATGTAGTTGTCCGGCGTTCCTAAGTCCGATTTACATACCATTCATAATAGCCTGAGATTCGCAAACTGACCAAGTCTCGGTACTCTGGCGCCGTACGGCAAGCAAGTTTCGTGGTGGATCGCCAGTGTTACATGCGGATTCGTCTGGGGTAGTCACGGTAATGAAGGCGGGGAATGGTGCCACGCAGCTCAATGAAGAGCCCATCTCGCCAGTTTTTTTCGTGTCCACTGCCGGACAAGATAAATCAGGCATGATGCATGCATGGTGCATTTTGGAAGTTGTTCAAGACTGGACGGCGCCGAAAAGCCGATCACACTGGGTGCTACCACAGCTCAGAAAATAATACGTTGCCCATATATGAGTGACGGGTGACCTGTCGGACCAGAAGTTCCAGCCTGGTCGCAATGTAGGGACTCCCAACTTGAATGTGGCATTGCAGTCACTGGTATATCGATTACTGAGCGTCGTCAGAAACATCACTTGCCTGCTCAATTGCTGGTGTCAAAATTTTATGTATGCATGATGATATTTTTCTTATACGTTCCCTGCTGAGGTGAAGTTGCGCACCTCAGGCATCTTTGTGCGTGCTCGGTCTCGCGTCCACGTGCTTTTGATCTGCTTTTAATTTACGTTGAAGTTACCAACACACAAGCTACGTAGGTTTTGTACTGGGCCAGAGCATGTGTGGAGCTTGACATGGTCAACACAACTGTAAATGTAGGCAGCTATGAATGTGCATATCGATACGAATCAGGGCATAGGCATAAAGCATAGAATTGGCATTTTGATTCATGGAAAACGAGCTCGCGGCATGAAACCCCGGGAACGTCAACCATCGATCCCCCTGCCATGCGCTTAACCGTGCTTAGGTCGCTCGATACGCCGTTTCTTGTGGGGGCGGGGAAGGGTGTCAAAAAAGAAGATTATTCTGCACCGCTCATAAGCTGATGTAGAAACACAAGAACACCATCAAGCGGAAGCCTACCTGAACGGATATCCCTCAGCGCCCATACAAGAAGCGCGATGCGCGAGCGCGCGAAGGTCGGCTACCCACTGGAAGGTCAAGGCTATGGACAATTTTCAGTCTTTGACAGTGGCGTGTACGGCATACCGACCTTAATGTTGACTGTCCCTCAGGTGAGAACTGTGGGTTCTAAGGAAAAAACAGCCTTACGCACTCGCGCTTTTATAAGAGCCGGATGTGGCACTATGTAACCCTAGATCTAGAGAGACAGGGCTACAATATGAGGGACGCATTTGTTGCTATCGATAAGACGGCGCGAATGTTTTGAAACATTTGTGCCCGCCAAAATAGGCCAAATCGCATTTGGGAGTTTGCTCAATAAATGACCAGAGCTGTGGTAGATTTAGGGTGCTGTCCTGCAAGGATGAGCACCCTGATTGAATGTCGACCAATCATCAAGACCTACTCGGACAGGAACGCGACAATCAACCTGAATAGTTCATTTACGAGGCCATCGTGCCGCAGTGAACGTGGCCATCTGCTGATGATTAATTATCGGGAAGTCGACGATCAAGAGAAGCCATTTGCAGAGCCTTGAAGTCTGAAATCCGGTAAAATTTAGCGGATTAAGTATTGGAGGTTAAATGTTACGCCACAGGGTCCAGGACTCCAGATCACTTACTGCTTCAGGGCAGGTTGCAAATATGGGGGTTACGAAATTGAACGTCTGACGCCCATATTGAACGGTTCTTTCACTCATCGTCACCCTCGTCCTCGTCAAAGTGAGGTGGGAAGAGAAGTTTAGTGGTTTGCTGGAAGAGGGAAGTGTTGAGGTGCGAATACATTTTATCTCTTCAATATTTTCGTCTTACTTTTCATTTCTGTTCAGAAGGATCTGTAGATATGGCGTATCAGTTTTCCAGGAAGGGATGCTTCAAGTGTGGAAACTGCAAGTTTTTGTCATCGCTCATCTTTCGACCAACCTAATGGTGTTCCAGTGGGTCATATTGCCGAAAATTGCTCTTCTGAGTCGCGCCTCTGCTATAATTGTCGTCAACCTGGTCATGAGTCTTCGGCTTGTCCGTCGCCTCGTACTGTCGCTGCAAAGCAGTGTTACTCTTGTGGTGGCGTTGGTCATATTCAAGCAGAGTGTCCCAACTTGAGGGTTCAAAACGGCAATCAAAAGTGCTACGTATGTTTACAGCTAGTCGAGAGTGATGTTACTTGAAACCCAGTTGACACCTACCTCATGTCAGAATTGTGGTCGGTTTGGACACATTGCCCGTGTTTGTCCAAGTGGGGCTGCTGGGGCAGGCGCCGGGTTTGCTTCTCGTGCGCCTCCCCCGGGACGTGCTTTGAACACATCTACACTTCCTCCGGTGAAATGCTACCGATGCGGCGGACCCAATCATATGGCGAGGTGAAGAGTCTCAATTTTATCGTATATCGACACTAAAAATGATCAGGGACTGTCTCGCCTCTCCGGGATCAACCTCGGCCGATGGAACATCTGGATTGACCAAGAACAAGACTTGTTACAAGTGTGGACAAGAGGGACATGTGCGTTGTGTTTTTTTTCGCTTTCTCTTACAGCGCTTGATGTCTTCCCCTTAGATCGCTAGGGACTGCCCAGAGAATGCTGAGTTTGCAGGGTGAAAATGTCTCGTCTTCCAGTTCTTGGACATGTTGAAGAGGATCACCTGCCCCCTCTTCCGTATATGTATGCGATGTTTATTTTGCAGCTCTCTAAGTTATCTCGACTTTTTTTTGATCTCCGCAACCTCAGGGTGTGACTTCTTGATCTGCATGAGCACAGGTTAATATCAGTCCGAACGTTCTTGATTGGTCAGTTTCTCCGATGCGACGGCTTGCGGACGTCCGTTTCGCAGTACCAACACCAGCATTGACCGATGTGTTTTCGGCGTGCAAGGTACGCAAAGAATCATTCCTGTCAAAGAACCTGCCTGTTAGGTTTTGCTTTTATCTAGCTTCAATGATAATCGATCGGACCTTCCTATACAATAGAAATATGACGCTCTATTATCAGGCCAGAAGCATCCTTCGACACGTTCTAATCGCTAAGCATCACACAGGAGCGGTGGGTGATCAATACTCCGGTGTTTGATCTTACTGATCGTCGAACTTTGTTGACGTATGCGCAGCCCGAGGATCTGAGCGTATTTGCTTTTGCGAGAGCAGCTTGTTTTTTTTTTGGTACGGTGTGTCATACTCCGAACTCCATTGAGCAACCCATTTGACGCTGGATCACGCCGACATATCCGTACATCGTTCTTGCATCGTTCTCAACGTGTTACAACTTGTTGTGATTCATGTTCACAATTATTGAGTAGCCTCCGGGATTTCCTTGAGACCTAGACCTGTGTCAATGGCACTCAGCCGTGATACTTTATCTAGGGTGTCATTGGGCATGTCGTCCCCATTCTCGATCGTCATTAATTCATTTATTGTGCCGCATGCTAGATTAGTACTAGTTTGCCCACTGCCCAAATGTCCGTCACTTGCTCCGGAGTAGTTGATAACATGAGAAACCATCATGGGGGTAAGGTGTAGCACCGATGTTACGGCATCGATGTTCCATTTAAGGTCGTGAACTTTGGTGTTTCACAATAACTGCTCACTTGATGCTGCGAGTCGTGCGACAACAATGTTTTTGTGTTACCAGTCGCAAGGCCTCTTATCAGAGAGGCTTCTTCACCCTTCCAAACTTCTCGCCCTTTTCTGATGAACCGCCAGCGACACAAACTTATCATGAACGCAAGATTTTTCCGTATGTTGTCCCGCAGATCATATCCGCATTCGTCGAGACTGATTCGTGCCTCAAGTCATGGACGCAGAGATCTATACAACTTAATTGCAGATGTTGGTTCATATCCCAGTTTTGTGCCATATTGCACTGGTTCGAGAATTTTGGAACGACGTGTGGGCCAGGATGGTGTGGTCACTATGGACGCGGAGTTAATGGTCGGGTTTTTCGCATTCAAGGAGAGCTATGTGAGTAGGGTGACGTGTCGACCTTATGAATCTGTTCAGGTCAGCTTCTCTCATTTTTCTGGTGGAGTCTGCAGTCACCATTTCTCGAAATCATAGGCCGAAGCATCGACTTCAACCCCTTTGTTCAAGACCCTTCAGACAGTATGGCGCTTCCAACCAGCTTCGTCAACATCTCCTCATCCTTCCAGTGGTCCACCGCTCCATGGCGAGGTCAGGACCTCTGTAGCCGCGGACAGCCATTCTCCTGACGCCGGACCTACTCTTGTCACGCTCGATATCGCCTTTGCATTTGAGAATCCGTTGCATTCTGCTCTGTCTGCAAAGTTTTTTGGGAAGGTGTCTACGCTCATGGTACAGGCCTTTGAGGAACGCTGTCTAGCTGTGTACGGATCTGGGACCAAGTGATATAACTGCCGCGACGTGCCATAAAAATAGAGGTGTGAAATGCAAGGGGATCAATGCCATTGTGGAGTGTACAATTTTGGATGTGTGAGCGGAGGTGAATACTATGCGATCAAATCTATCCGCGGGCTGCTGCGCCCTAAACACGCGATTGATCAAGACTATAAGAAGCTTGGGCACATGTCAGGACGGTTTTGCAGGCAGCTGCACATGACGGACGACGGACGAATACCGGCTGCAAGAGGCTGCTTTGTTCAAGCCGAGTAAAAAATCTATGCTAAAAGCTGAATGCAGGAAAATCAGGAGCCTGGACTCTTTTCGGTGCATCATTGTCAACTTTGGTTCCCTCCGGCACGTCCAGCTTCTAGCCTTTTTCTCTCTGGGTTCTAAAGGACTTTTTCTATGGGAGGTTTGCGGTAGTTATTAATCTTGGTCTCGTAGTCCCTCGCAGTCCAGTGCCAACCTCCAATGCCAGATATCGGACGCAGGGATGTTGAAGTCACTCTTAATTTCTGTCTTGCCATATGCCTTAGACGTGAGAGATGGATCGCGAATGTCTTCGTGGAGTCCTATTTTTATATGTACCTTCTCGATTTTCCGTGGCATCGCCATTTCCTCCAGGATTGTCTTCTTCGGTTATCTATTTTCATATTCAATTTCTTGTTCCGACAGACTCACTTTACTGAACGAACTACGTGATCTAGTTTAGGAGGGAGAGGAATAGGTTTAGCAGGTGCTAACCTGCCTCCATGGTTGCGGAGGCCAGTAGGGATCTGCTTGTGGTGGTATCTGGGAACTCTTTTGTAGATCTCGTGCGTATTGAGCCCAAGTTCACGGTGAAGAGCTGACGCAAGTATTTTAGGCACGATATTTCGAGCTTCTGGTGTGCTAAAGTTGACCCAGGTCTTCAGTTGGCTGATCATGTCCCCGGACCGCACGTGGCAGTTCACCGAATCATGATTTTCAAGACCTGTCAGGGTCGAAATTAGATAAATTGTGTACGGCTACAGCGCTGCAAACTGTGACCAAGCTTCCGAGCGACTAGGAAGACTCGGATACGGTGAAAGGTAAGTACCACTTGGAGGATTCACACGGGGTTGCTAATTCACCGGTACGCCCCTGTCACAGGTTTCGCGTGTTGGCTGCTTAAGTATCGCAGTATATACGACAGTCACTGGAGCTCTCAAGGACGTACATAATAATGCGATTTGCGCCACGGCCGAGTAAATCCGTTTCCGTTTTCTGCGGTTTGCGAATACTGTCAGGGCTGTTAGTTCAGGCCCGTTTTTTATGTACAGGTTCTAGGTCTTCACTGCGTAAATCGGCTGTGCACATGTGTGACAGTATTTTGAGATGACCTACTAAGTAGCTCAATCGTCCTCGTATTTCTGGGTGAGTCCGCAGTGTCTCCTAGTCTCTCTATTTTCACGAACGGCAGAGGTTTGTGTTATCATGATAAAACCCTGGTTGCTAATCGTGACAGGGGCAATTGCTTTTTGCAATGAGGACCTTGGCATCATCAGATAGGTAGAATTTGATCGGTGTTAAGCCAGGCAGTGAGGCAGGAATAAAACCTGATATAAAACAATACATAGTTGCGACCAGTTGACTTCACACGGTTGGGCTTAATTTGAAAGCGCAGCTGTTGTACCATCAGCGTTGCAAACCCTGAAAGTTTTCAGGAAGAGGCTGAAAGGTTCAATTCGACTTTCATGCACGTCTAATGGATAGCTTTCGTTGCAACAACAAGCGGGATTAGGAGTCCTATGGCTATGCATGAGTCAAGGGACGTGCTTCCAAGGACGCGCCCAGGTTGCGCCGTGAGCGAAGTTGCCCGCAGGACCCTGGACACTAGCGGCGTTAGGTTTAGGGTGTAAGCAACCACTATCATAATCGGGGTATAAAAATAACCAATATCTTTGGCAAGTCTTTTGTATAGCTAGTTGGCTTCATAATGAAAGACGGAAATCCTTGTATACAGTCAATAGTTAGATGCAGGCCTGAGTTTGACCGATTTCGGGAGGCTGAGTGTCGGAGAGACAATGGTGAAGGAAGGGTGACGGGGGTCCAAATAAGCGGTGTATATCATCGCCTGGGTTTCACCATTTAGACTTGTACAAAACCGGGTTTCTGTGTTTGTTCACAACCCTCAACGTTTGCCTTTTCTGCCCCACTCAATTCTCTGGGCATTGTCAAAAGGCATCTCCAAGCTCTTGTTCCAAGCGCGTTCAATTAGGTCTGATACAACATGTCTTCCCTACGGCCTCATGACGAACAGTACACTGGCGACCCATTTGCAGATCGACCACGCCAGACCCACTTCCAGGAGCCACCTCTTCGTGTTTATGATGGTTCATCAGGCTCGCCCTTTGAGAGTACCACAACCTTACCCCGCGAGTTCGGCGGCGCCAATTATGTAGATGAGGATTATGCTGAAAAGCTTCCGCTCACCGGAGGTGACAACTATAATCCTGGCGGCTTTTATCCACCAGCGTAAGTTTACTGTGTTTTATATAGTTATCCATTATTGGGCGCTTCTCTTCAACTTCTTCATTCATTTTTACTAACACATGGTTCATCCCTTTCTCTCTTCTAGACCAGTCGATCCTTCAGCCTATGGGGACCCCTACGCACGCCCTTTGTCTTCTATGTCATCCACAACAAATGGCGCAGACACTGCTTGGAGGCGCCGTCAGACCATTAAGCGTGGGGTAACGCGTAAAGTCAAGCTCACAAATGGTAACTTCATTGCCGAGTACCCTGTCCCAACCCCAGTCCATAGTGCCATTGAAGCAAAATATGCCGCCACCAATACTACTGAATTTTCGTAAGTTATTTAACAAGTTGTTATGATATGAACTCACGTAAATGCCCTCTAGCCACATGCGGTACACTGCAGCAACGTGCGACCCGGACGATTTCACAGAGGCCAATGGCTGGTCTTTGAGAACCAAGATATATGGTCGGCAAACCGACTTGCTCATTGCCGTTACGTCTTACAACGAAGACAAGACACTTTATGCTAGAACACTCCATGGCGTCATGATGAACATTCGCGACATTTGCAAGACTAAACAGTCAAAGTACTGGCGACGAGCGGCTGAAGAAGGTCTGCCTGGCTGGCAGAGAATCACAGTTGCCCTTATCGTCGATGGACTGGAGCCTATGGACAAGAGCGTATTGGATATCTTGGCCACAGTCGGCGTCTACCAAGATGGTGTCATGAAGAAACAAGTGGACGACAAAGACACTGTCGCACACATTTTCGAGGTTTGTGCCAGTTATTCAATCGTCATGAGCTGTATTGATTATATCTTCGTTACAGTATACCACTCAGTTGTCGGTTGACGCCAAACCTCAGCTTGTGCTTCCTCATGAAAACGATCCCAATAATTTGGTCCCCGTACAAATCATTTTCGTTCTAAAGGCTAAGAATCAGAAGAAGATCAATTCGCATCGGTGGTTGTTCAACGCCATCGGTAAAATCTTGATGGTGAGGCGCATCACAAACGCATGTTCGTCTAACTGAAACATATCTAGCCCGAAATTTGCGTGCTCATTGACGCCGGTACCAAACCTGGACACAAATCCATCTATTATCTCTGGGAAGCGTTCTACAACGATGCCCATCTTGGTGGGTGCTGTGGTGAAATTCACGCCATGATTGAGGGTGGTAGGAAGCTCCTAAACCCCCTGGTCGCTGCCCAAAACTTCGAGTACAAGATGTCCAACATCCTTGGTATGTCATTCGTCCAGACCCTGCATACTATCGTCTTATCACATGACAGACAAACCACTGGAGAGTAGTTTCGGCTATGTATCAGTGCTTCCTGGTGCTTTCTCCGCGTACCGGTTTCGCGCGATCTTGGGTCGGCCACTAGAGCAGTATTTCCACGGTGACCACTCTTTGGCCGACCGTCTTGGCGCGAAGGGTATCTACGGCATGAACATCTTTACCAAGAATATGTTCTTAGCTGAGGACCGTATATTGTGTTTCGAGCTCGTCGCCAAGGCTGGCGATAGGTGGACGTTGACGTATGTCAAACCGTCCAAAGCGGAGACGGACGTACCAGAATCCGCAGTCGAGCTGATTGGTCAACGTCGTCGGTGGTTGAATGGTTCATTTGCTGCTTCAGTTGTGAGTAACGACAGCGTCGTTAAGCACAAGTTTGTCTGATGGTCTTTTACCAGTACGCTTTGGTGAATTTCTTCCAACTCTACCGTTCTGGCCACGGCATCATCCGCATGTTCTTCTTCCACATTCAAGCTCTTGTGCGTCTTGTTATTTCTGGCTTGCACTCTGTTGCTGACTGAGGCAATAGTACAACATCTTCTCATTGATCTTCTCGTGGTTTGCATTGGCGAATATTTGGTTAACATTCAGCATCATCATCGACCTGCTCCCTGGGCAAGGCATTATCATTTTCGGCACTGCGGACGTCGTACGTATACAATTACTGCTCTCAAAAGGTTGATACTAATAATGGGCTCGCAGACACACTGGGTTAACTTGGCTTTTAAATGGATCTACCTTGCCTTCCTCGCGCTACAGTTTGTGCTAGCTCTTGGTAACAGACCGAAGGGTGAACGAACGGCATATGCAACCACGCTATGGTTTGTACAAATCAGAGTCTTTACCCTATTCAAGCTGACCGGTGTTGCAGGGTTTACGCCTTCTTGGCCGTTTACCTTCTCGTGTGTTCTTTCTGGCTAACCATCAAGGCGTTCGCCGTAAGTCTTGGCGGTCTTGGGTTCTAGCGCCGACTGACCTGACAATGAACGTTTGTGGTAGAACATTCCCAACGAGCTGAAGAACAAGACGGTATCTGCAGTCATTTTGACCTTCTTAACGCCTCCTGTTGGTGCTTTGATTGCTGCGATGGTCTCCACTTTCGGTATGTGGTGGCTCGAATTTTGTAGTAATTTTTGACTCATTCATGATACAGGCATCTACTTCTTTGCATCGTTCCTCTACGTGAGTTCTGCCCCCGTTCAAAATGGCACCGCCTGACCTCTTGCTTCAGCGGGACCCCTGGCATATGTTTTCCAGTTTCTTCCAATACCTATGCCTGGCACCAAGTTTCACGAACGTACTCAACGTTTACGCATTCTGTAACTTGCACGATGTGCGTCACCCGTCATCATTTAGGACCCGCTTTGGCTGACAACGATGTTTTAGGTGTCCTGGGGTACAAAGGGTAGTGACAAGGCAGAAGCTCTGCCATCGGTCTCGTCGTCTAAGACCAAAGATGCGGATGCTCCTGTTGTCGAAGATACGCACCGCATCCAAGAAGATGTGGATTCTGCATTCAAGGAGACCGTCACTCGCGCAGTGACCAAGATCGATGTCAAGGAAGCGGTTGAGAAGCCGACGATGGACGATCAGAACAAGACCTTCCGTACGCGTCTTGTCGCCTTCTGGATGCTTACGAACGCTGGATTGGCGGTTGCCATTGAGAACATCAACGGTCTCACGTCCGCTTCAGATGCGGTGCTGGACGCGCAGGAGCTTCAAACGAAGCAAAACATTTACTTTGCTGTCATCTTGTACTCCACATTTGGTCTCGCTGCTGTGCGGTTTACTGGGGTGAGTTATTCTAGGAGAGTCGTTTTGTCGCACCATTGCTGACGTTTCGCTTCAGTGCTTGTGGTACTGGTTCAAACGCAATCTTTTCAGATGCTGCAGGAGGAATTAATCCGTGGATCGGCTTTTCTCTCTTTCTTGTGTTTGGTGAACAGAATTTATCTTGTGCATGCATGGACTTGATGAAAACAGCTATCATCTACTCTCCTTTCGTATCCCTCTTCGTTCGATCGTATTATGCAGCTGGACAATCTGAACTTCATGAGTATCATCTTACACTACCCGGGTTGACGTATCACTCGTTTTTATACACCTAGCCTATCTTTGTCTGCGCCAAAGGAGTAGATAAATGGTTACTCAACAAATGAATGGCAGTCTTAATTTCAACTTCGAGCATGTAACCACACTCAGTGTATGTAAGAATCTAAGCTATTACGAGTACATGCCAGAAAATTCGTCTAGGCTTTCTCGTTGATGAGCAGATGAATGACTACCCATCGCCATCGAGGGGACAGCCAGGAAAGGCAGTAAGCCTGTGTTGCCAGAATCTGTGGCAACCATTGAGCTGTCGACAATCCACTCAGGAAAATCATCCGGCAGAGACAACTCCGCCGCATCGTGTTGGTCATCAGCCGCAGCCGCAAGGAAAGGCCTACGACAAGTGGGGCAAGACTCGCGCTAGAAAGTGGCGTGAATGGAAGCAGCCAAGTACATAAAGCCTGTTAACTTACGCCGTCACGTATCCATTTCGTGATGCTAGCCTCGCCAGTCAGTAACGTCATTCGAAGGAAGGACGATGTGCGCTCAACTCTCTTCGGCAGAACAGATGTCCGCATGTTTCGTGGAGTCTCGTCGCGCCCAGTTCCTCTACTGGGTGCGCGGGGGAGTCCATGACGAGTGCCATTTCTTCTTCAGCAAGGATGGCCAAGAACGTATTAAAGCATATGGGGCAAACAGATTCTATTGCACATATCTAGTTTGGGAATGTATGACGCAGAAACGAGCGCACCAGAATGACCCAAGTCTTTGAGCTCAGTTTCTGTGATCTTAGGGAGGCTTGCAATGAGCTCTTGTATCCGTTTGCGAGAGGGAAGTTGAGATCTCCCTATGGAGTCTTGTTCAAGGATTGCACGCAAACCTGCAGCACTTAGAGGAAGCCGAGGAGACTCCATGGTCACCTCGTTCACAACTAGAGGGATATGGGAAACGAATACAATCAATGCATCCGTATGATAAGATACATACTAGCCAGCGACGCGTAACACTACAGCAAATCGTGGGAACATCCTACAACACCACTAGACACTACACAGGCAAGCAAGATTTAGCGACACAGGCATGAGCGTAATACAACAAACAACGTGAGGGTATCGTGGAGATGCCCAATTGGGCCAACTGGGTTCTGTCTTAGAAGGGATTCTCATCTTCTTCCATTGGTACTTCTGAAGACGTGTCTTTTGTAGGTTCTGTGTCACTTTGACTGTGATCCTCTTGCTCTAACGAATGCGACTCTTTGGCTGGGAAGAGGGCTCCCATGGGTTTCGCGCCCCTGCATCGCAGATGGTGTCAGGACCGAGTACAAGGTCAACGGGGATGGGTATACGTACTTTGTGAAAGTGTTTCTGCTTCGCAGCATTCAGCTTCTGCGTAACAGGTGTCATCAAGTTGTCCGTTGGTGAGACAAATTTGGGATTGCTGGAAAGAACGCGTGAATAAGGTCAACATCTGCCACCGATCTACGCGTTTGTGAACTCACTTGCTCTTCGCCATCTTTTTCGCCAATAGGGCCTTCATACCCATTCCAGGTTTGGCGTTGTTGACACCATTTGCAACATTTCCAAGAGGTGCTTGTGGGACGACGACGTGAGCAGCTTGCGAGGGATTGTGCATTGGCTGAATGGGAGCAGAGACAGGAGAATCGGCGGGCGTAGATGTAGCAGACATTTCGATCTTATGGTGATTTTCACTTTCAAAGTAGGATTTTAAAGGAAGTTGAAAGACAAAGTAGCACAGCGAGGATGGTCGATAGAGTCAGATGGTTGAAGTCGAAGCTGAGCGCTGATTTCCTTTGACTGATCGCGTTCGAAAATCAACTGGACGCGTGACAACCTGCACGTGATTGAATCACCACGTGCTGTATACGCTATTGTGCTTATGTCACTGTGGTCAATAGTCATTGTGCTTACTTCAAGAAGTTCAAACGTTCGAACGTTCAAGCTCCTTCTAAGTAAGTAACAGACTTCCAAGTTAGAACATTTTTTATTCACAGAGGAATCACAAATACCTCCAATTACTGGTAGCGAATATCGATTCTCAGCACTGTGGCATCAATTTGTACCAGGAGCAGTCCATGCCTCGGACTTCCGGGAACACCAAGTTAAGCTCCGTATGTCCGTCATAGAAATCTCGCAGTCTGTATACCGGCGGTGGTTATTCTGCGTCAGCCACACGTATCTATGATCGCCAGGTGTCCATAACTGCGCGCGGACGGCTAATTCTTCCTAAATTCAACCAAATGATTATTGATATGGGCAGCCATCTGGCTTCACTGGCTTCCATCATGTGGCGTTACCTTCCATGGCCGTCTAGTTCCCCATGAAAAGGGCCCTGTTGTGCCCTACCAACACATCCGCGGTCCATGGATAGGAGGAGCGCTCAAGCCCTTAGCTTGTGAATGGCTTCATTTAAGCAAGAAGTCGTGGAACCCGCGTTGTTGTTGGTGTGGGAGCCCGCCGACAATGTCACTTCCTCCCACGTGCATCTTGCGTGCCATCTGAGGCCATCTGTCATTTCGTGGCCTCATTGAACCTCTTGTGGATACCGTTTCTACGTGATGATAGATCTTCAAGCGAGAGAGGACACCTCTGTTCCCGTCCTGTGGTGGGTAACATGTATAGATAATTTGTTCTTGCCTAACCTTATACCATGGTTAGCTCAATTTAGTGATTGTCCCCGGCCTGTGCCACCGAGTTGCTTTTTCCCAAGGCCCCTTATGTCCTGTCGCATGATTGCAGACAGTGGACAAACTCCCGCCGAGGGGCTTCACATAGCACATGCGTCACCGCCAGCAAGCTGAATGCTTGGTATTTGCAGCAGGGCTGAAAGCTTTGATATTTTGCCTTCTCAAGCCATTCTGAGTTTCGTTTTTGTAATGCCACGAAATTTCGCCGTGCTCAAGATCAAGCAACGTCATTATTTCAGGGCTGGTCTCCGAAGACAGTTGTTACGTCTGCATTACGGCATGCGTCTTCAATGTCTGTTATCTTCGCGCCCAACAGGTATTTATACGGATCATGATTCACACAAAGAAATATATAAGGGCTCACTCCTACGGTTTTGTCCTTGCAGGTAAAAGGTATTTGCCTTGAGTATCAAAGGATTCACGGTCATCAAAAACGCCAATCACACCTGCGGAAAAGGCCGCTGGCGTATAAGTATTGGCCACACACTTGCGGAGGCTGTATATGCATTGCATAGCAAATGGTGTAAGGGTATGTAGTTGCCGAGACATCCGGACCGTTTTCAGCGGATCACAAGACCTAGGAGAGAGCCATGTGGTACCCTTGGGTGAGAGGAGTGACGGTAGACCAACGTTTAGAAGCGAGTGCTATTACTCTCAGTTGATGGGAGAGACCTTCGAGGACCTTCGACGTGGACGACTCGTGGACGGTGTTCCTGAAAATGTACAATCCGAATAAGCTACGGTCCGTAATAAGCTGCACTGGAACAAGTAAGACCCCGTATGCAGTAGTAGCAAGTACAGGAGTTCCTGCCATTTCCTGCTTGGAGAATTACAATTACTCCATTTCGTATTTATATAAATCCGCTAGCTACATTCCCCCAGACCGGGAGGAAGAAAGTTTGCATTCTTCACTGAATTTATCAAAGTAACGCTCAACGCTGACGCGGACGTTTGTCACGGAGAAACGGCACGGGGTCACAGTTCCACTATCGCCACAAACTTGTCCACAGTTTTTTGGTCTCCTCATCGTCCTCTGCTTTCTTCGTCTCTCTCTTCCACTTCCTTCGTTTATTTCTTATACACTATCTTGTTAATATGGCCGCCAACACTCTGAGAAAGAGAAAAATCGCAGTCCTAGGTTCCCGTTCAGTTGGTAGGTTGACCTTGTTTTCAACGTCACGATACTCACTCGCGCAACAGGCAAATCTTCTCTTATCATACAGTTCATCGAGAACCATTTTGTCGAGGCATACTATCCAACCATCGAAAGCACCTTTTCGAAAGGTGTAGCTTATAGAGGCGTAGAATATGACTGTGACATCATCGACACCGCTGGCCAGGTGTGCTATCTCATACATCCGTTGCATATCGAACTCAATTCGTCTCCACAGGACGAGTACTCGATTCTCAATTCTAAACATGCAATTGGCATACACGGCTACGTTCTCGTATACTCGGTCACTTCAAGAAGATCTTTTGACATGATCAAAATTGTCTACGACAAAATTGTTGATTTTTGCGGCAAAAACGATATCCCATGCGTAATCGTTGGCGCTAAAACTGATTTACAAGCGAGGTAGGTCATCATACTTTTTGGTTCTTGGCCATCCCACACTTTTGCTTTTTGTCAATGCTCTCTGACAGTCCCAATAGTAGACAGGTGGCTCCGAATGAAGGGGAAGAGCTGGCAAAACTTAACAAAGCTGCCTGGGTTGAGACTAGTGCCAAGAACAATGTCAACTGTTGGTAAGGGATTATTCGCTATTTGAACAATTCAGCTTCTTTATGCCGCCTTATCACAGGCAAAGTCTTTGAGCTGTGTCTTGCGGAGATTGAGAAGCGATCTCCGTCCAGCAAAACGGATCAGCCAGAGGCGAGCAGGTGTCTCATTATGTGATAGACGCGACTTAGCCATCCCTGGTCACTTTGCTGTCATGCTCTCCGGTTACCCAGCCTCCTTTCATACCCCTGAGCCGCTCGTTTTTCTGGCTGTTGTTTGCTGCACCGCTGTCCAACGTCTTTCGCATACATAATAAGTATTTCACTCTATTTCCCTCCACTCCCTAGGAGTACCTCTTCCATTTTTTTCCGATATTTCTATCGGATTAGACAGTTTCTCCTATAATTCGCTACTTCGGTCCTGTCTCCTTGCGACTTGTACAGTGTGTAAAATAATGCTTTTCTGGGGTCCCTCCGTCTGGTTTCAACAGTACTAGTATTTTCCCTGGTGGTTCATAATTCATATTCATATCTCCACAGTTTGTCCATTGCATGAGGTACTTTATTCCCAACCGGTAGGTCAATTGGATTTGTCGATTGTCGTGTTATGGGGCATATCGATATGAATGCCGTCCGCAAACCTTCTCATCTATGCCGTACCATCGCCAAGAAAGCGGACCTTGACATTCCTACCCTTCAACCCAATGGCCTTTACAATCTGGGGATCTCCTGGAACCAGATCGATGGCCTGGTCGCTCCACTTCACGTCCTCGCCTTCAGCATCTAGAATAATTCCTTTTATAGGTCTCTGAGTCGAGAGCTTGAGGGAATCGCCATCGCCGCCGGTTTCGACGGAAAACCCTAGATCTTTGACGCTAGGGAAGTTGATGAATTTGAAAGGTTCTGGCCTACAACAGATATGTCAAGAAAGACAAACGTAGAAAATCTCATGGATCCAAATCTCACCAATTGGAGTATCTACCAAGGACGGTTCCGGATACATCAAGGAGACGTGCTGAGACAATGATCGCACGTGGCACTTCACTCTCTTTCGTGCGTACTGGCTGACCGGGAAGGTCACCCGAGTACAACTCAGTGCTGGAATTGGGAGCGAGCACAACATCCTTGAAGAACTGCGCCGTCCAGGAGGAGTGAAGGTCGAAGCAAGTAACTTCAAGTTTGGCCTTCTTCTCTAATAGAGTGCTGTTCGTGCCCCAGATATCGAGAATTGTTGCAATTGTGAACTGTGCAGCTGATAGATCATTCGCAAATGTCTTCTTCTCCTTGCGTGTCATCCCGACCGTGTACTGACGCAATTCGCGTGCAATCGCGAAATACGCCGGCTTGGGCCGCAAGAAGTAATCGACGATGGCCCATGACGTAGTTGGCCAGCAGTCATTGATCTGGTTACGGTTAACTAGAAAACGCGACCGTCGTGCCGATGACGCACCTGCCATACGAGAGCACCAGCAGTGTGCTCCCTACCCTTTCCACGCCAGTTTCTCCTCCAAAGTCGGTAAGCAGATGCAAGCGTCTCAGCTTGCATGATTTGTGTGTAATACACATAGCTAAATAGGAACCATTTAACTTTAACTCGTATAATAGATGAAGTAGACGCCTCACCTGTCCATATCGAAAGCATGCTTGAAGTTTTCCACGAGGTAGAGCTAGAAAAAGAGGGTAGTAGAGCGAAGGTTCTTTATAAAGGCTATCATACCTCCAACCGGCGTTCGAAGCCAGCGGCCTTGTTATGGTTATTGTTGACGCTGAGGGAACCTTCAGCATGATGTCAAGTACAAGTCGTATTTCACTTACCGGGACTGAGGATATCGCTCTGATTTGTCACCAGCAAGCCAATAATCAACAGTGCGAATGTTGGGGTATCCCTCCCTGGGGCAGCCTGAGCAATTTTAGGTGTCAGCAGATTTAGGAACGCTCACATTCCGAATTCAGATACGAAGCGACCAGCGAGTATATCCCAGTTGTGCCACGGTTCTTGAGACCCATGCCATACATTCCCTGAGGAATTATCAGAGAAATACCGATGACCTAGATTCTTGACGTACATTGGTGAAGGTCCCCGAGTGTCTTGTCTGTGGTAACTGTGCCTGGAGCGCTGTAAGGGGAACTGCGATGGTAGTGAATATCGCAGAATTTGCGGACGATAGATGGCAACGTCCGCTCATATATATACCGGGCGGGGAACTGGGTCTTTCGGAAGTCCGAAGTTTCGTCAGAGTAATCCACGATATTTATTGACTCTGCAAGTTGGTAGTCCTCGTTGTTTCCAGCTGCAAAAAAACGACTAAGAAGGGGGAAAACACGTCACGATTTCGACTGACTGAAGATGACAATAGATGGGTGGTGTCTCAATCGCTTGACGTTTTGTTCTGCCTCAACTTCGACAAGTTTCAGGAAAGAATCGTATGCTGGGTACTATAAACCAATGAGCCTGGACCAATAGTGCAACAACAGCAAGTTACTTGACCGCAGCCAAACATAAAGTCTTGCCAAACAAGAACTGCCATAAAATATAAATAAACAGACCGACGAATTCAACAAATCCCTTACTTCCAAGTTCTAAGGAAAGGAAGTTTATGAATCAAATCCGCGAGGACTAAGAGGATAGTGCTCACCATCACAAATATCGTAGAAAACATCGTATTCATAGATGCCCCCTCCCCAGACACGAATCATATTCTGATTACCATCCACGAGAAGTTGAAGCCATGCACGATACTTCCCCGGAGTAAGACTGTATGTAGTAAAACATATCGATCAAATGATTTGATTCTCGGACAGTGTCGAAATACTAACGTAGTGAGGAAAGAATCGGCGGGGATCCAGTTAGAGCCTAGAGACACAGTTTTACTAGTGTCACCTCAAGAAAGAGGCTTCGCTTACCACCACAGAAAATCCTGATGTTGTTTACTTCGAACAAGAAAGTGAGGCCTTCCTGATCAACAAGAATGTCCTGGACAACTCGAACACGGCGGAACGAGACTTTCTGTGTTTTTGTGTCCAGAGTGTTTCCTTGCTGAAAGTACAGGTTTAACCGCTTGATGTGTTATATGAGGCAGGGTCCCTCTCACCGAATCAGAAACAGTGATCTCGACTGCATATAGAGGTTGCTCGCCATATCCAACTGGATACCACAGTTCAAGCTCTCCAGGCGAGAAGTGGAACTCAGCGCGAGCACTCCCAGAACCGACTTGTAGATTGTCCTCTGTAAGGATTACAGAGTTCTGTGCATTTTTCAGCACAACAGATGCCAATCCGGAAGCTTTCTCGGACAGCGTCAAGTCAACGGTGACCTTTACGTCCAGTGCCTCCGACACGTTGCTTCTGATGTCAACATCCGTGAGGCGGACGTTATACGTGTGAAGGGTAATAGGCTTCCATGGGCCAATGGTCATCAAAACTGGCCCCCAGTCCCAACCATAACTTCGGCACATGTTAACAGCCTTCCCATGATGATCAACAGAGAAGCATACTTGTACTGTGCCTTGCGTACATGCAAGCGACTGGAATCACCGTTCCAAAGGTGCAACGTCCCGTGAGCTTTCTCCATTTCCCTCCCCTAATTAATCGACAGTCAAGAGTAACTATCTAAAATATTGCATTGGCTCACCCTCAGGAACGCACTCGAGAAGCTGATAACAAGCTCATTGTCACCCTGTTTCAAGTATTGTTTCACAGGTGCTCTGTATGAGATAAATTGATTTTCCGTGCTGAATAGCGATAAGAATCAGAGGGAGACAGAATGAAGCGCGCTGACTCCAAGATTTTATGTCCATTCTACGTTAAAATATCAGCGCCTGGATGCATCATATGGCAAGACAATTTAACGTACAAACTCCACGCTTGCGAAAGTATCAAGACCGTCGAACACAAGGTCCACGTTCGTGGCCGCAAGTTCCTTCGCAGAAACCTTAAAGGTATTCTTGAAAGCCCAGTCGGACTCTCCGACCCCTATTTACACGCTTCAGTCAGCCCCTGAAACGCAACCGAGACGAGGATGGTGCTAACATTGAACCTCCCATTCATTGAGACCCAGGAACTGCGGAATGAGCCAAGTTAGCCGATCAGTGTAGATGTTTATCATGATCGGACACACCGGGTCGGGAATACGATCCGCCTTCAGAAGTTCAACGTGCACGGTGGTGGGCAACTGCGATACCGCCAACCATTCGTCGTTCTTCGTGCCCTGTCCGCCGCCTACTTGGGTGAAAGACCAATCTTCTGTCAAAGATCTGGTGATGCTCATGGTTGCGGGAGTAAGAGCGGAGGGATCAATCCTCTGGAGCTACTATATAGTACAAATCATGTCGAGAATCGAGATCACCTGTATCGTAGTTCTGAATATCGTAGTTCACGGCACACATGGGGGATCATATGTCCCGATGTTTCTCCGGGTAGACGCAACATTAGTAAGTACTGTATATCGTGTCCGTCCCGCAACGCGCGTGACGGTAATTCCAACCAGCACCGTGATTAGGGAGAAAACCAATTCTATGTACAAAAAAATGTGGATAGCCACGAGGTAGTGCGTAGATCATATTTGATATTATTGTATTAGCCTGCCCATGATAATCATAGCAGATATGTGAAATCATTGGATAGCCCTCCTTCTATCTTCTTTGCTTCACTCTCCTGGTTCAACCGCATCAAGTGTCGCCTGAAAATCCATGACATTATGATGCAAAGAGCACCGCATCCTATACAAATGGCACATGAATTCGAATAGGAAGGACCCCATGACTTTGGCCAGACATAGCTAGAAAGCGCGCATGAGAGATTTCGAACGATCGAGAGGTTCAAAACACTCACGAGCCTGCGATGTTTCCTAAAGATGAGAATGCATTAATGAATGCAAGAGCTACGGCCCGCTTGGATGTCGGGCGGGGAATAGAGTTGCTAACCCACGCGAAGTATACGACAAACGCCGTATAAGACTGGGCCATCAGGAACCTATACAGTATTTTCAGTCAATCAAGGAATGAGATTAATTAGAGAAAACTTACAATGAGAGGTATCTGACTGCGGTATTCATAGTGGCCATGGCCATCAGAAACCCCGCGATTCCAAAGAGTAAAGGTATTGTAATGTGACCAAAGCGTTCGCCTGTTTGATCAGAATGTCTTCACATCATGTCAGTGGGGATTCATACAAAGTACCATAAGATAGTTTACCTTGACATGAAAAATGCAATGCATGTTGCAAACAGCCAAGGCGGGGAGCAAAGTAGCAAAGACACTGTCGAACTGTAGCCAAGTGTCGCACTTAGCGTCGGGAAAAAGGCGTTGAATGATAACAAGACGTTCAAGCTCGTCATCGAAAGCGCAAGCCACCAGACCTTCCAATCTGAGAGCGCCTGCTTCAGACCCGATTCCCCACCTTTGGAACACTGTGTTTCTTCTTCATCCCCTACCCCGAAATCTTCCTCCATTCGCAATTGTGCAAGAGCCTGTTCTTCGGCTGTAAGCCAGCCAGAGGGTGTGCCAGGGAAGTCGGGAAGGATGAATATGGCACAGATTGCAACCAAAACCGTCATAGAACCTTCGATGTAAAAGAGCCACCTGACGAAACTAAGCATCAGGTCGAAAGGAGACAAACACTGCCTACCTCCAAGCTGCTTGACCCATAACTCCGTCCATGCCATCCAAAATAGCTGATGCTAAGAGTGACCCAAAAGCATTACTGATCATGATACCTATACTGCCAACGTTGGATCCATCGAATGTTACATGGGAAAGGAACTAACCGCAGCTTAATATTGCCGTCCGTTGTCCAAGCTCTCTTCGCTTGTACCTGAGCAATGTCAGTGCGAGTGAAAGACAGTTCTCTTCACTGACCATTTAGATAAGAGAAATAAAGCACCAGGAAAGAACGCGGCCTCGACGAATCCCAGAAAGAACCTGGTGCACACAGCTCCAAGGAAGCTTCAGGACTTCTTCAGTCCGTGTACGAACCAAAAGCTAGGTACGTACCCCTTCGTTGTTCCTGTTTGATTCAACATCAACTGACTGCACGGTCAAGCGCTGAACTGACCCGTTAGGACTGATATCAAACCCCATATTGCCATACATGTCGGCAAATATATGGAGGGTCTCCCCATCTTGCTCAAGTACATATTCCTTCATCACCATTAGCATCAAATAAAAAGAGAGTCCTCCAGTCACATACGATGGAACCTGCATTAGTGTGTAACCAATGTAAAGAATGCTCAGAATGGTATTGAATTGTTGCCCTTCTAAATGAAGATCATCCTCGAAGCCACGTAATCTAGCTGCACTGTTACGTGTAGAGAAGATCTGCAACTTCAGCTATGGTATACGTATCGGATATGAAAGGTAAACCCACGCTGCATTATTGCGGTCGATCTGCACTTGTTAGATTATGGACCAAAGCTATTGCATAAGAACTCGACTGACATAGTTTAAGATATAGATAAGGACGAGGATGGACATCCTGAGGTCGACTTTACGAAGAAGACTTTGTTCCACATGCTGTCTAGTCCGGAAACTCGTCGTAAATGACATTCCGCAAGACAGTATCGCTGTCCAGGCTGCCTTCGAATGCAGTATCAACGTCTTCGCATGCTTGACAAAACAAAGGCGTAAATGAACTCGGGTCAATGCCTTGATTGACAAACTTCCTGTTGGACACTCACGCAGACGTTCGTATGCAATCCCGCGAGAAGAAGTTCTGCTCGACATGTGAGATGGTTCAAGAACAAGATACGACACTATCAGTGTATTGTTAGCAAGGCCTGAGAAATCATGATGTATGATAACTAACTTTGTACTTGGATGTCCCAGGGCAGCTGGCTCAACGAGATACGTATTCCGAGTATTGCAGCAGTTCCGTTGAACCAGCCGTTCTAGGATACTATCCCTTAATAATGGTCTATTCGTCATAGACCATCATTTCGTGAGTCACGCTTTTTAAGCAAATTTCGTTACATACCGTTACACGATGTGACAAACCATCACGTTTCTACGCCAAAAAGTGTGACTCACGAAGTGGTGGGCAATCACGAATAGACCGTAAAGGGTTAGTATTGTAGCTAGATTGGCTGTTCTGGGACACAGGTTATCGTATCGTAGCGGCGCGAGCGCCAATCCCCGACTCGGCCGACACTGAATTGTAATTATGAAGGGCGCCAGCGGACAAAATTCTCAGCGATTTCAATCAAGGATTTCGAAGTTTCGCTTCTTACAATCACTGCGTAATGTACATTCGACTCAAACCCAAATTACCAACGAAAATAGTAAACTTTTCTTTCCAGCGGGCCCAATCCCATCAATGTTCGCTCCCAACAAGATCAGTACTCTGTCACTTGCATACTTGATGAAAAGGGGGGCCATAATAGACCATGATATGTAAGGCGGACAACAGTTACTCCATCTGTGCAGTCTCTGATCTCTTAGATTTTATTCAATATTGCATGGGTTGTGATGCTTGTACAGATTGTGATATATCCACTCCAGTTTCTCGTCTTCTCTACTCTAGCAAGACTCACTTGATGCACTACCACTACAGTAACTTGAAGCTCGCTTTGACGGGGCAATACCATCATCACGGGTTGACCACCAAGCACATCTTTCCTGCCAAACTCGACAGTGACCAAGACAAACAGTTCATCGCAGGAAGGTTAAATCAGCACCACTAAAGAGATAAGGAGTGCAGCAAACTCCGGTACTTCGTAATCTCTTGTAGTGCACTGCATCCTGGGGACACTAAGTTCAAGCGAATGCTACAGGAGATATCTAAAACCCTTGGGCAGCCCTAGAGCTTGTTCTTCGGCTTCAGCAGTTTCATTGCACCGAGAAAGGTGCTTTCTAAATGCCCAGCACATCGCAATAGACATGGCGCTCGTCAATATGCAAATGACATATGAGTTCACGTATGAAGGTCCCCAACTGGATGGCCAGAAGTAACTGGGACGGCGTCAGTGGCAACCCAGAGCACGAGGTCGCCTGTGAACTCACGATGAACTGATGTTGCCAAATGATGCCATCGAGTTGATCAGTGCGATGGCTGCAGCGCGCTTCGACCGCGATTGGAAGAAGGTATTCAAGACCCAAGTCAAAAAAATGACATAGGCAACCGAGGACTGAGTCATAAAGAATCTTCACGAAGCACGTAAGCCCGTGAAATTTCAGAACGAGGAAGAGAGGATTCATACAGCGATAGATATCGAACAGCCGTGTTCATAGTAGAGATGGCAATCATAAACCCAACAATGCCGAGAAGTAGTGGGCCAGTGATGTGCCAGAAGCGATCACCGGTTGCATCGGAGTGCCTGGCCTAATGTTAATTCACCTGTCGAATTTTTTCAGTCTTTCGAAGACTGACCTGGCCACAAAAAAAGAGGTCGCAGTTCCCAAAATCCACGGGGGTGCGCAGAGCAAGAGGCTGATGGTCGCATTGTAACCCATTGTAGCGGATAGTGTCGGGAAAAAATTGCCAAATGATAAGGAAGCGATCATCAAACTGAGAGCAACACCAAGCCACCATACCCTCCAATCCATAAGAGCCTCGTAAAGACCAGAAAATCCCTCTGCGGGCTTGCCTTGGTCCTCATTTCCGGCCGCAGCGTCCTCTTCCATCCGTCGTTTCGCCAGCGTTTGTTCATCAGGCAACAGCCAGGCGCTCGGCGTTGAAGGAAAGTCCGGTAAAATCCAGATTGCAGACACCGCAACTATGATGGTCAAAGTGCCCTCCACGAAAAAAAGCCACCTACAGCATCGAAGTCAGCGTTACTTTTGAAAGTATGTGTATTTCGAATCAGACCTCCAAGCCGTAAGACCCAGTGTACCATCTAGGCCTGCCAAGATTCCTGACGCTATAAGGGCGCTAAAAGCATTGCTGACTGAGCTCCCGCAAGTAAGAAGTGCTGTGCGTAGCCCTAGCTCGTTGCGCTTGTACCTAGCGAGATTTCAATATACACAGTTCGGAGGGTATGGGACGACTATACCATCGTGAAAGAAGGAATACAGCCCCGGGAAAGAACGCTGCCTCGACAAATCCAAGCAAAAAACGCAAGATGAGAGTGGTATGGTACCTAAATCAGTGTTAAATCGAAGGCGAACAGCACTGCAGGAGTGATAGATACCGACGTTCGTACCGTACCTTCCGTGACCTCGTTAGGCAATGTTGATTAAAGGAAAAATGTACATACCAGTGAACAATGTGATAGCACCCCATAATGCCATGCAGCTTGAGAGGTACATTGATGGCCTTTTCATGCGATCTAAGAAAGTGTTGCTTGTGAATTCTCGGAAATGCTGCAGAAGGATGACGTGCTGGTACATACGAAGGAGCTTGCATCAACACATATCCCACATAAAGGACGCTGATGAGTGTGTTGAACTGGTTCCCCGTCATGTTAAGGTCCTCCTCAAAACCACGCAACCTTGCTGCACTTGCGAGTGGGCGGTTAAGCCACATTACTCCAAGCGATTTCGAAGGGCCACGTACGCTACATTATTACGGTCCATCTATGCAAAGAACTTAAGCAGTGGCGGAAACATTTGCAGTGCGCGAACTCACATAGTTCATAATATAAACCAGAACCAGGAAGCCTACTCTAAGGTCCAGCTTACGGAGAAGCCTCTTCTCCACGACCGATCTGTGCTGCTCATCAATGTGAGGAAGTATGGGACTATCACTGCTACTGCCAGACTCGGAGGCACCATAGTGCGGACTGTAGTTGTCTGCATCAGGCAGGAGGTGATACGACATTCCTTTGATGTGTCGCCGAAATATTCAGCAGCTTCTTAGATGGACCAGTGGTGATGACAGTAGTACTAGGCCGAGTACTATTTCGGAGCGGAAGTAACTTTATCCTCAGCCTGCGTTAGTTACCATTCCACCCGAGTCACCTATCTCAGCGTTCTGTCACTGACGTTTGACAGTACTACGGGAGACTTCTATGCCATCGTATGAGTCAACATGTAACTATTATACCATATAGTTAGAGAGATTCATTGATTTGTGGTCTGAAGCTGCAATTCCGAAGCCTGCCACTGTGCGGCATCCTCAACCGTGAGTTCAGTGGGAGTTACTGATATCTCAATGGCTGATATGATCATCAAAGTCTCTCACTAGTAGTACGACCACTCAACTCAACTATCTACTGTGAATATGGCAGCTGCAGTAGTCGCACTATACCCCACAGTCACTCCGCCGTCCTACCACAGAATCGTCTCCCCAACACTCAAGATTCCTACAGAAACCCAACGACCTATACCCGTGGGTCTCTTGGCATGTCAACGTGAGCAGCTTGACCCCACATCCAGACATTTCCATCTAAGCTCAAGTTCAGGTGACCCGCTCCTGCGTGAACTTGAGACAACGATTATCAGTTGCACGATCTCACAGCCTGCCTCCTCTCCTAGCATTAAGAAAGGAAAGAAGGCATCGGCACCAGCCCCCGTCGACCAACCCACACTTGAGGTCATACTGCATGATACCGTCATCTTTCCTGAGGGCGGGGGACAGCCATCAGATACAGGTATCATCAAGACAGCTGATGGGCGTACATGGACAGTGATTCAGGCCAAACGACATGGCGGACATGGAGTTCACTACGTCCGGGCTGAACAAGCTGAAAACGGTCTTTCCTGCCTTACCCCTGGAACGAAGGTTACTGTTGCTCTTGGAGAGCTTGATTTCGATCGCAGGTATGATCATGTACGTACCCAGCATCTTCGTCCTAGCGCAATCATTGAGCTGGAACTCGACAGATGTCTATGCACACATCGCAGCACCTGCTTTCCGCGGTGCTCGAAAATCGGCTCGATATTCATACCCTTTCTTGGTCGCTCACGGCCGCACCGGCACCTTGTTATGTCGAACTCGGGAGAAGCATGACCGTGGAAGAGATCTTGTCCATCCAGAACGAAGCTAACAAACTAGTGTTTGAGGGACGGAAAGTCCATGTGGAAGTGCAAGAAATGGACGATAAACCACAACCCGCAGTACCTGTATTAGAAAGCGGTCGTGCCGTAGGCAAAGGAGTCCCAACCGACTATACTGGAGGCATCATGCGAACAGTAATCATCGATGGAGTGGATCGTAACCCGTAAGCTCCTCCAATCCTGACGAATTGCTTCAGGAGGTTCATATCAATATTGCAGATGCTGCGGCACACACCTCCTACCCTTCATAATCTTCAGTTATTCATCATACCGCAAACGGAGACACTTTCCAGGTCGAGCACCACTTCTGCTCGCCTGTATTTCCTCGCTGGACCGCGCCTCATCACCTACCTCACATCTACACACTCCCAACTCGCTGCTGCTGCTACCACGCTCAGTTGTGGCGCTCCGCAAGTCCCAGACCGTATAGGGCAAGTTGTGGACGATCGGAAGAGAGCTGAGAAGAGAGTCGATGACCTTGAGTTCGAGCTTGCAAAACATGTCGCAGGCGACGTTTTACAAGAAATGAAGTCATCTGAAGCAGCCCTGTTTGTCAAACACGTGCACCGGACTGACGATTCTATTAATCCTCTCGGACTTTTGTCAGCAATGACCACTGCTTTCGCAAACACCGCTCCAGCAGAGCGACCATTCGTGCTTATATTTTCATCTTCTCCGTCGTCACAGACAGGCACAAGCGCGAGCGTGTTGCTTGTCTTTGGATCGGATGAGAAATATGTCAAGGCGGCTGGGGACTTGCTCAAAGGCAAGCTGAATGTCAAGGGAGGAGGTAAGGGCACGAGGTGGAGTGGCAAATTTACCGGTGTCTGGAGAGAAAGTCGCGAGGATGCTGCTGTTTCCGAAGTCCTTCAAGCGGTTTCGACGTAGAATTCATACACGCTCTAGAAATTTACAAACAAAACGATCTAGAACACATCAATGTGCATCAATAAATTACCTCGAGAAGCCTATTTATCGCGTGGAGACGAATCTCCGCAAGTAGCATCTGCCTCTACGTCATCGTCAGCATCAGATACGCTGCGGGATCGTTCTATTGTGGAGATGTCAGTGAACTTCGACGAATATGCCGAGTAACATACCGAGATTCTCTTCAAGCAGACCGTCAATATCTGGTTCGGGATCTTCTTCCTCATCGTCAGACTCGTCACCAGCATTCAGGTCAACATAACCCCAGATGTCATCCAAGTCTACTTCCATCTCCTCCACCTCGAATTCGTCGTCGAAATCATCCATCCCAAAGAAGTCGTCTTCTTCCTCATCTTCATCGTCTGGAAAATACTCGTCATCAGAGG
The DNA here is from genome assembly GCF_016628075.1 of Suillus paluster. Classification (NCBI taxonomy): domain Eukaryota; kingdom Fungi; phylum Basidiomycota; class Agaricomycetes; order Boletales; family Suillaceae; genus Suillus; species Suillus paluster. The sequence goes on along the minus strand of NW_024537563.1, from coordinate 1,202,256 downwards.
ATTCTGCGTCAGACTCGGTATACGGCTTTATATCCAGAAAAGGATGTCGACACGTTGGACAACTGCCGTGCTGCAAAATAGGAGTAGACGTTAGCGGAACTCGACTTTATTTAGCGTCGAATGAAAGGACTCACAAAGTTTCGTATCCACTCTGAAAGGCTGCATAAAATTAGCTTAAAAGAGATTGACGGGGATTTGATCAAAGTAAATCACGCACTCCTTCCGGCAGAATAAGTGTCCACAGCCCGCCACCTGTGTAACGCCATCTTCTATTTCTCCTTCCTGGGGCACCTCGCCAGCAAGTATGGCATCAAAAGGAGTAAGACATATGGCGCAAGATTCGTCCTTTGGAATAACGGAAGCATGCAAGACAGGAAGGTCATCCAAAGCGTCTTTGACAAGTTGAAAGAGTGCAAGATGACGCTCGGAGTAGACTGGGATATCTCCGTCGTTGTCCATGTCAGTCTTCTGACTGAAATGTAGAATTTCAAGTCTTTGTCGACCTCAAGGAGATGATGGAGTCCCAAGCTGGACGTCGATGACCCTGGTCCTCGTCAACAAACACACGCGTTACGCGCGACCTTATCACGTGATGGCACGATCAAGCCACCAAGTTCTCAATGAGAATGTCAAGCTGTTCTTGGACTTCAATTTACTCATGATCAGGTTTAAATTCTCATTCACATCCAACATAGCACTTGGTGCCTAGTAGTAGTACCAGCTGCTCAAGCCAAGCTCAAGCTAAACAGATAACTACTAGAGTAATGACCGCAAACTCTCAGGCGACCTGTTTCCGCTGTCCTTGTGACCGGCTCAGGCTGATACCGTTGGTTCCCTTTTGGCAATGTTTCCACTTGTCAGAGGTGCTTTAAACATGAAGCACAGAAACAAATCGACCTTAGTGTGTTCCCACCACTATCATGTCAACTAGCCATTCAGACTCTGCGTCGCTCCCAGTCTCTAAGGAGCATGTGCTGCATGTCGATCGCGTTGAAGACATCGATCCTGACGCAGAATTCGGTGGCCTAGAGGCACGCAAAAAACTGGAGCGCAAACTTTTATGGAAACTTGACCTTCGCATGTCAATCCTAGTTGTTATCTACATCTTAAATTATGTGAGTGACTTTGTGTCAAGGCGTCGCTTCTCTATCTCACTCTTGAACTAGGTCGATAGAAATAATGCTGGGTACGCGCTTTTTGTGCATTCCTGACGTGTCATTCACAATGTACAAGCGCTGCGCGTTTACGAGGGCTTACCGCCGACCTTCATCTCAACGATCAGCAATTTGCGACGTTGTTGTCCATTCTCTATGTCGGATATATTATCATGCAGATCCCCTCTAACATGTTTCTTAACTTCACCGGCAAGCCGTCGCTTTATTTGCCTGCTTGTGTGGCTGTCTGGGGTATGATATCGGCACTGACTGGAATTACAACCAAGTATGACGTGTCATCTAACTATGTCTGACGACCGACTGATAGCAGTCCTTTGTAACAGCTTTACGGGAGCAGTCATAACGCGTTTCTTTCTTGGCTTCGTAGAAGCGGCGTTTTTCCCTGGTGCTCTATTCTTAATTTCGAAGTGGTTCGTGTGCTATTAATCTTATCAGCCAACAGCTTCACATCTAATTTACAGGTACAAGAGAACCGAGATAGGTCTCAGAACAGCCATCCTCTACTGGTAAGGGCGCCAATCTGCTTGGTGGAAAGATCTTTCTATTAACAGGAACATTGCAGCGGAAATATTATTAGCAATGCCTTTGGGGCACTCATTGCGTCGGGCATTCTTGGTGGCATGAACAATGTCCTCGGACACGCCGCATGGAGGTAATTCAATCAAGTCTATTTTGCCGAGAGATCTGGTCTGAATTCATTTTTTGAGGTGGCTTTTTTACGTCGAAGGAGCTCTGACTGTCTTCGCTGCATTGTGTGCTGTCTTCATTTTGCCAGATTTTCCGTCGACGACGAAGTGGCTTTCTGATGATGAGCGTCGACTTGCCATGAAGCGTATGGAGGAGGATGCTGGTGTCGGTGACCAGCAAGAAACTGAGCAGGGCGGCCACGCTCACGGTCTTTACCTCGCTGTTACTGACTGGAAGGTGTGGTGGTTTGCAATGGCAGTAAACGCTCAAGTGGTATCATTATCCTTCAATGCGTACTTTCCCACTCTCAGCGCAACGCTTGGGTACAACCCAACAGTGACGCTGCTCCTTGTTGCCCCCCCTTTCATATTTGCGGTGATTATCACATTTTGTT